>NC_090371.1:231896901-232240070 GCF_036365525.1 Heterodontus francisci
ATATCTTTCCTGTAGTGCGGCGACCAGAACTGCACACAGCACTCCAAATGCGGCCTACAACATATGGCAAGCATGCCATATGCCTTCTTCACCACTCTGTCGACCTGTGTTGCCACTTTCAGGGAGCTATGTACTTGCACCCCAAGGTCTCTCTGCTCAACAACACTCCCCAGGGCCCTGCCATTCACTGTAAATGTCCTGCCCTGGTTTAACTTCCCAAAATGCATCACTTCACACTTGTCTGCGTTAAATTCCATTTGCTGCTCCCTTGCCCACTTCCCCAGTTGATCTATATCCTGTTGTAACCTTAGACAACCTTCTTCACTGTCCACTATACCACCAATTTTGGTGTCATCTGCAAACTTACTAATCATGCCTCTTACATTCACATCCAAGTAAATAATATATATGACAAACAACAGACGGCTCAGCACCGATCTCTGCTGCACACCACTGGTCACCGGCCTCCAAACTGAAAAGCAACCCTCCACTACCACCCTCTGCCTCCTATCACCATGCTAATTTTGTATCCAATTGGCGAGCTCACCCTGGATCCCATGTGTTCGAAACGTCTGGACCAGCCTACCATGCGGGACCTTGTCAAAGGCCTTGCTAAAGTCCATGTAGACACCGTCCATCGCCCTGCCCTCGTCAATCCTCTTGATCACCTCCTCGAAAAACTCAATCAATTCATGAGACATGATTTCCCACGCACAAAGCCATGCTGACTATCCCTAATCAGACCATGCCTTTCCAAATGCATATAAATCCTGTCTCTCAGAATCCCTTCCAATAACTTTCCCAACACTGATGTAAGGCTCACCGGCCTGTAGTTCCCTAGTTTATCCCTGCTGCTAGTCTTAAATAAAGGCACAACATTAGCTATCCTCCAGTCTTCCTATACCTCACCCGTGGCTAACGATGATACAAAAATCTCTGCCAGGGCCCCAGCAATCTCCTCCCTTGCTTCCCATTGCATCCTAGGATACACCTGGTCAGGCCCTTGGGATTTATCCATCTTAATGCGCTTCAAGAACTCCAACACCTCCTCCTTTGTAATGTTGATATGCTCCAGGATATCGCTGTTCCCTCCTTTGAACTCACTAGCTTCCATGACCTTCTCCACGGTAAATACAGACGAGAAATATTCATTTAAGACCTCACCCATTTCCCGTGGCTCCACACATAGATTGCCACATTGATCCTTAAGGGGACCTACTCTCTTCCAAGCTACCCTTTTACTCTTAATATACTTATAGAATCTTTTAGGATTCTGCTTTATCTTATCTGCCAGGGAAATCTTATGACCCCTTTTTGCCCTCCTAATGTCCTTCTTAAGTGTAGTCCTACATCCCCTATACTCCTCGAGGGACTGGCGTGATCCCAGCTGCCGATACCTGACATGTGCCTCCTTCTTTGTCCTGACCAGACCCTCAATATCCCTCGTCAACCAAGGTTCCCTAAACTTGCCAGCCATACCCTTCCATCTAACAGGAACATGCCAGCCCTGAACTCTTCCTATCTCACTTTTAAAAGCCTCCCACTTGCCAGACGTCCCTTTACCTGTAAACAGCCTCTCCCATTCAACTTTTGAGAGTTCCTGTCTGATGCCATCGAAATTAGCCTTCCCCCAATTTAGGACTTCAACCTGAGGACCAGTCCTATCCTTTTCCATAACTACCTTGAAGCTAATAGAGTTATAGTCACTGGTCCCAAAGTGCTCCCCCACTCACACATCAACCATCTGCCCATTCTCATTTCCTAAGAAGAGGTCGAGTGTAACCCCTTCTTTAGTAGGGCCATCCACATACTGCTTCAGAAAACTATCCTGGACACACTTAACAAATTCTTCCCCATCTGATCCCTCAGCACTAAGGCAGTCCCAGTCAATATTAGGGAAGTTAAAATCACCTACTATTACAACCTTATAATTCCTACACCTATCTGTGATTTCCCTACATATATGCTCCTCCACTTCCCTCTGACTATTGGGGGGCCTATAGTATAATTCCATCAAAGTGATCACCCCTTTCTTATTTCTAAGTTCTACCCGTATGGCCTCGCTGGACATTCCCCCCGGGATATCCTCTCTAAGTACTGCCGTGATGTTCTCCCTAATCAATAGTGCAACTCCCCCTCCTCTCTTACCTCCACCTCTGTCACGCCGGAAGGATTGGTACCCCGGAACATTGAGCTGCCAGTCCTGCCCATCCCTCAACCATGTTTCCGTAATAGCTATAATATCACAATCCCATGTACCGATCCATGCTCTGAGTTCATCTGCTTTACCTGTAAGGCTTCTTGCATTAAAGTAAATGCAGTTTAGCCTACCAGACCTTCCACACTCCCTGTCCTGCCCCTCCACGGCCTGCCTACTGGACTTGCTTGCTTTAACCTCTACATTTGCCTCAACTATCTCATCTGAGAGACTACTACTTTGGGTCCCACCCCCTTCCAAGACTATTTTAAACCTTCCAGAGTAGTGCTAGCAAACCTCCCCGCAAGGATATTGGTCCCCCTCCAGTTTAGATGCAATCTGTCCTTCTTGTACAGGTCACCTCTGCACCAGAAGAGATCCCAATGATCCAAGTAGCTGAAGCCCTCCCGCCTACACCAACTCTTCAGCTACGCATTCATTTGCCTAATCCTCCTATTCCTACCCTCACTAGCATGTGGCGCAGGGAGTAATCCTGAGATTACAACCCTGGAGGTCCTGCTTTTTAACCTTCTGCCTAACTCCCTATATGCACTTTGCAGGACCTCATTGCTTTTCCTGCATATGTCGTTAGTACCAATATGGACCACGACCTCTGGCTGTTCACCCTCCCCTTTCAGAATGTCCTGCAGCCACTATGAGACATCCTTGACCCTAGCACCAGGGAGGCAACATGGTCACAATTCCTCATGCTAGCTTTTTAATTCCAGATTTATTTATGAATTGAATTTAAACTCCCCTGCTGCCATGGTTGGATTTGCATTCATGTTTTGTTAGATTATTAGTTCAATCTTCTGATGGCTAGTCCAATACCATAACTAGTATGCTACCATTCGCTGGCCTGTGAGAAGCCATGTCATACTAATTGATAATGACCTGCCCTGATTAATGGAAAATGGCCAGAGAATGAATAAGCCATAACAACTCTCAGCAAAGGTCAGTATCAACAGCTGAAAATTGGGAGGCAGTCTGCAAATAGTCCCAGTGGAACCTGAGCAAATATTCCTTTCAAACTGGCTTTCCATTAGCAGCTTTACTGTTTGCAAAATAAACCACTGGAAACCTTCAAAGCCATTATGTAAATGTTCTTTGAATAAACATGCCAGATTAGAGCCATTTGCTTTTCCTTAGTTTTTGTTGTCTGTTTGTTAATGCCTCATCCCTTAAATGTTTTCTGTGTTTTATTAATTTCAGAAACTTTCTGAAACAATTAAGCCTTTCATGAAACAAAAATGTTTAACTTCAGTCACATGGCCCCACCTGGTGGTATTTGTAAGAACTGCCCTCCAACTGGGAGATTTAGTACTGGCCTTCAAAACCTAAAAATGGCTGTCTGCGATACCACAAATGTTTTAAGTGCTTGCATGATGTTCCTTTGTTCACCATTTTGACATAGGTGTTATCCCATTTATTTTAAATGGCTTAATTGTTCCACTAAAATAGCAATGGGTGCAATGTCATACAAGCTGGATGGCTTATATGACTTATTTATTTGGAGATACAGCACTGAAACAGGCCCTTCGGCCCACCAAGTCTGTGCCGACCAACAACCGCCCATTTATACTAACCCTCCAGTAATCCCATATTCCCTACCTACACTAGGGGCAATTTACAATGGCCAATTTACCTATCAACCTGCAAGTCTTTGGCTGTGGGAGGAAACCGGAGCACCCGGCGAAAACCCACGCGGTCACAGGGAGAACTTGTGAACTCCACACAGACAGTACCCAGAATTGAACCCAGGTCCCTGGAGCTGTGAGGCTGCGGTGCAAACCACTGCGCCACTGTGCAGCCCCATGTTAATGACTGGCAGAAACTTGCATTTTGATTTATTGTTCAAACTTCTAGCTTGTATTTCTCAGAATAAGCTCAACAACACTGTTGCATCTAGTAATGGGAAATGAACCAGAGCAGATAAAAGAAATAGTGTAGAGGATCATGCAGGCAACAGCGATCACAAAATAATAAGGCTTAACATAATGATTGAGAGAGACCTAAGTAAGACAATGACACAAAAAAAATGGAAAAAGCTACCTGTGAGGGGATGAGGATGGAACTAGGAAAAGTAATCTGGAAAAAAATAACAAAGTGATAGAAGAACAGTGGAAAATATGTGGAAAGGCAATCAGTAGATATCAGAAGAAATATATTCTACTAGAAACAAGAACAAACTAACCAATAATGAAACTCTATGGATGAGTAAAGAGATAACAGTTAAACTGAAACTAAAGAAAAAGGTATAAACTAAGTACATAGACAATAAAGCAGAAGATGACAAAAGGGAATACAAAGAGTTTAGGCAATAGGTCAAAGAAGCAGTTTGGCAAAGGCAAAGAGGAACTTTGAAATTGAATTATTAAATACTATTTAAAAAAACAGTAAAAGTATTCTGCAGGCTGAATCTTAACTCCCAAATATGGGTAGGTTGGTATCAGGTCAGATGTTAAAATTCTGTGCACCACTGTCCCATCTCTGAAATAAAATGTAACTGAACATAATCATCATACTAGTATTATCAGTCATTAAACAACTGTAATCAAAAGAGTGCTGAATCTTGAATTCTTCTCTTCTCGCAGCCAAGATCCAGCTGTAAACGAATGTTGTACCATGCATCAAGATCAGCAGTATAAGTGTAAGGCTCATTAGTAGCCATGAAGTTCACTCATAAAATGTAAATTGGTTGTGCATGCCTCAGTATGAGTTTGGTGGAATTATATAAGTGCCCCTTCTCCCCAGATACATTAAATCCAGGAAATGGAAAGTGCTTTATTATGACTTGAGAGGGCTGCTCGTGCTGTTTTTCATTTTCTGTCTAAAATAGCTTCCAAAGCTCAGGGTTCCTTTGACTTTATTTACCATCCTGTCATTTGGCAATTTTCCAGTGTCTTGGCTTCCAGTTTCCTCCCATAGTTGAGTCCACATTAATCTTAGTCGGACCAGTTCATGTGCCTCTCATCTTGACTGAGATGCCTGATGACTAAGCTCCCTTGAGAGTAAAGGGGGATAAAACTAGACAGGGACCTTCTGTAGGGGCCATCATTTATTAGTCACAATTTTCCTTTAATTCAACTTTGTTTACAACATTCAGGTGCTGTGCTGTACCACATCAGAACATATTTGTCTCGTAGCAGAGGCATAATTCTTTACAGATCATCAGTAACCCATTTGTGTCCCATGTTAATTCTATTTCAATGATTTGATTGCTTTACCATATGAATGAGTATGTCTCCAAGCATCTACCTGTGACCTGGGGGATATTTCACCAAAAGACTGTTTATACTTATACAAAAATTAAGGCTCGTGACTGGAAAATTATATTTAATTTGAAAGTGTGCAGTTGTATGCATGTGGGGAGGGCAAATGCTTAACATGCATACGCCCTTCAGGGAAAAGTATTAAAGAGGTAGAGAAGGAAAGATTTGGGGCATTCTAGTGCATACAACTTTCAAGGTTCACGAATTATATCATGAAGTAATAGCTAGAGCGAATAGGGTGTTGGGATGCAAATATAAGATAGTTGATTATAAGCCAAAGCATACTATTTCATCCTCGTACAAAACATTGAAATATTGTGTTCAGTTTTAGACTCCTCACATGGTGTACAATATTGACTTTTTGGAAAGGGTGCAGAGATCCCAAGATTAATTCCCAATTTAAAGCATCTTAGTTATCAACTAAGGCTAAGAGGGCTGGAAATCTACGCTTTTAGATAAAAGTACACTTATGGGTGATCTGATCGAGATATGTAAGATGATGAAAGGTACCAATGATATAGAGAAGGCAGGTACTGAGGTCCTATGGTCAGATTTTCAGGGGTTGTGCAGGAAGTTAAAAAGTAGGACCTTGAAGGTAGTAGTCTCTGAATTACTCCCAATGCCACATGGTAGCAAGAGTAGAAATAGGAAGATAGGAAGGATCAATGCGTGGCTTGAGGCATGGTGCAGGAGGGAGGACTTCAGATTCCTGGGGCAATGTGACCTGTTTTGGGGCCGGAGGCACCTATTCAAAAGGGATGGGTTGTACTTCAACAGGACTGGGGCCAGTGTCCTTGCGGACAGGATCATTAGTATGGTTGTGGTGGGTTTCAACTAAACTAGCATGGAGATAGGCACAAGCATATAGTAGAAAAGAGGAATAAGGTGCATAAAATGAGAGTGTTGGTTGGCACTAGAGAAGGAAGTAGTACCATATTAGATAGGAGCAGATGAAGAAGGACTACAAGGAATACAAACACAGGTTTACAATGCATGTATGTAAACTACAATGTGTGGTGAATAAGTTTGGTGAGCTACAGGTACAAATAGCCATGTGGGAATATGATGTAGTAGCAATAATGGAAATTTGGCTTAAAAATGGTGAGGACTGGGTGCTTAATATTCAAGAATACAAAGTCTTCAGAAAAGATAAGAAAGCAAAAAGTTGGGGGCGGGGGGTGTTGTGGTGGCAGTACTGATTAGTGAAGACATTGTAGTGCTGGAAAGAGAGGATGTCCTTGAGGAGGTCAGGACAGAATCTACTTGGTTAGAGCTGAGAAGCACGAAAAGTATGATCACACTACTGGGGGTATTCTATAGGTCTCCAAATAGTGAGAGAGAGATGGAGGTGCGATCTGCAGGGAAATGACAGTGATGTGCAACAACTACATAGCAGTGATATTGGGACACTTTAATTACCCAAATTTCGATTGGGATAATGTTAGAGCAAAGGGAAAGGAGGCGGAGGAAATTCTGAAATGTATTCAGGAGAATTTCCTTGACTAGTATGATCTCAGTCCAACTAGGAAGGAAGTAAGCTGAATCTGGTGCTGGGGAATGAGGTGGGCCAAGCCTACCATGAGTCTGTGTGGGTCCAGTTGGGTATGAGTGGTTATTGTATCATAAGGTTTAGATTAGTAATGGAGAATAACAAGGAACAAAGTAAAGTAGAACTTCTAAATTGTAAGAGGTCTAACTTCAACAGGATGAGAGGGAATCTAACCAGGATAAAATGGAAACAAAGACTGACAGGAAAAACTAACAGAACAATGGGTGATCTTTTCGGAGGAGATGTTTCAGGTAAAGGCTGGATACATTCCTGTAGTATAAGGATATAAAGGGTTAATAACGTCAACTGTGAGAAAGACTCCTCCCACAGTATGAGCGATATTGCAACAGTCACACGAGACAGGCTTGAGAAGAAGAAAGTTTAGCAGCATGAAGGATGCTAGCTTAGGTGGCTTGCTGAGAGTGTATATAATAACTGTAAATAATAAAGAGTTGTTAGTTCACCTTTACCGGAGTCTAACACTTTCTCTAGAATGTCCTGTATTGTTACTAATACAACTGAACCCAGCGGTGGGATTTGAAGATCTCCTTACCTTTAGAAGAAAAACCAGGTGAACAACAGAGAAATTTAAAGATAAATACTGGCCCGGTACAGTAAGAAAACTACTTACCTACAGAAGTGGCTGTGAAGAGCTCCGCAGCTGTAGTGAGTCAGAGCACAGGAATACAGGCTGCACCACTGAAGCATGGTGGCCTGAATTCCAGTGATTGTGTGAAATCACGATACCAACGGGCTTGGATCAGTTTAAAAGCCCTTTGAAAAGCTTAAAGTAATTTTCTGAAGGCATTGTGCTCAAAAAAGTAAAGAAAAGGGGAAAAACCCATCCTTCACTGGGGCTGAACGCGAGGGCGAAGAGTGGGAAACCCCCGGAAATCACAAGAATTCCCAAAAAGTGCGGGAAACGCCCGAAACAGCAAGGACGTCCCCATTAAGGCAAGTAAGCCTGAGAAAAGTGACATTCTCAAACAAAGGGGAAAACCCAAAAAAGCTTATTAAAACAGTGGAGAACTCTCGAAAACAGCTGGGACACCTCCATTAAAACAACCAAGCCTGATAAAGAAAAACAAACAAGCAGAATTTCTTAAAGAAAGGGGAACACTCTAAAAAGTCAATTAAAAAAGAAATGTGGATCCAAAATTGGGAGTGCCCCAGAGTTTCCAGAATCAAGAGGGTCCCAATCAGAACTGGTTATTATGGAGAAAAAGGTTCCTAAGGTTTAGAATCACTTTGCAACACCATACAAAATCTGAAGTGGAACAAGTGAACACCCTTCTATATTCCATAGGTGCAATTGCGGACAACGTAATTGTCAGACAAGGGATCAATGAGGCTACCAATAAATTTGAAGAGGTGCTACAAGCTTTTGATAAATATTTTAATCTCCATACCAATAAAATCTTGGAAAGACCCAAATTTAATAGGCAAGCGCAGATGATTGGTGAACCTGTAGACTCCTGTATTAATGACTTGTATAAATTGGCAAAAGGTTGTGAATACAATGAATTAAAGGTATAACTAATCAGAGACAGGATAATCATCAGTATAGCGGATGAATCCATGTCAGTCCAGTTACAATCCAAGGAAGGCCTTACACTGGAAAAGGCCATTCAAATTGTAAGACAGGCTGAAGTTGGCAAACAGAATAGGGACATCCTACAAGCTGAAAACAAATCGTGGATGAGAAGAAGTCCAATGCTGGTTAAGCCAAAGCCAGGGAAACACTTTGAGGAACAGAAAAAACATACAGGTGAGAAGGCGCATGACATAGGAAAACCTTGCCAACGTTGTGGAGCCAAGTAAACCCACAAACAGGAGCAGTGCCCAGCAAGTAAAGCTGAGTGTTTTAAATGTGGAAAAACTGGACACTATGGGAAAATGTGCCACAGCAACGTTTCTTCACTTAAAAGTACAAATCAGAGACCTTCAAGCAAAGAGCAGTGAATCAAGTACAGCAATATCCACAAGAGAAAGAACCAGGGTTTCTTAGGAGAAATCAGTAACCCAGACCAAGATTTCTGAACAGCAGACATATGCATGAATGGACACGTCACGAATGTTAAGCTTGACACAGGGGCTAGCGTCACGGTATTGTCTGACCAAAAGACTTGGGTGAAGAGACATTACCTGCAACCGACAGATATACAGTTGCATTGTCCAGGTGGGACACAACTGTTAAGGCAAACTGCAAGCAACTCTTTCAGCATAAAGGAAGACAACTGGTAGAGACTTTATACGTCTTACACAAGCAAAATGTTACTTTACTGAGCAGGAATGCATGCTTATAACTGCAGCAGATTAAAAGAGTAGCAGAAGTCAAGGAAACAAAGGTAAACAATTCCTTCCAAACATCAGCCGATGCATTATCGAGGACAACCATAGATCATCCATCACAGGAAGACGTGAATTTCGTTGCTGATATAGAGTCATACTCGCAACACACAGCACAAAGTTGGCCTGCAAGCACACAGAAGTTGATGGAAATACAACAGGAACAGAAGAATGATGCAGAGTGCATTCGCATTAGACAATGTTGTACACATGGGTGGCCACAAGAAAGTCCAGGAGGGAGAACAATAAAGACGTTCCATGAATATAGGAAATATTTTACCATAACTGACAACACATTAGTTTACAACGACAGAATTGTTATTCCTACTTCAATGAGATCCGATATCTTAGATCAATTACAGCAAGGCAATTTGGGTATAACCAAGTGCAGACCAAGGGCACAATCTTCAGTGTGGCGGCCTGGGCTATCTAGAGATACCAAAACCATTATCAACAACTGTCAGACGTGTATGATACAGAGGCCAGAACAGTGCGAACCGCTGTTGACTATCCGATTTCCAACTAGATCTTGGCAAAGGCGAGGCATGGATTTATTCATGTTTGGTGGGAAGTCATATATCATTATCAACTACTTTTCCAAGTGGATAGAAGTCCGATGTTTACATTCTATGACCACCGAGGTAGTTATCAGAATCCTTACGGATATCTTCGCTACATGGAATTCTGGATTAAACATTATCAGTCAACGGACTGCATTTCGTGAACGAATGTTTTACTCAGTTTGCCGTGAAGATGGGCTTTCAGGATCTTATGAGCTCACCGAGGTATCCACAGTCCCATGGTGAGGCAGAACAAGGTGTGAGAACCATAAATTCTTTACTCAAGAAAAATGAAGATCTTCCCATCTCACACTAGTTTATCATTCAATGCCACTGCTGTGCAGATTATCACCAGCAGAATTACTAATGGGAAGGAAGTTAAGAACACAGCCTCCAATATTGCCTCAACAATTAATGCCGATTGAAGACTCAAGACTACGTGAAAGCTTGAGACAGAGAAACTCCCACAGAAAGAAACAAGCCTGGAACTACAAAAGGCGACTTTGAGCAAGTAGATTACCCACATTAAACAATGGTCAAGAAGTTTGGATACGTGATCTGGAATGAGAAGGTACAGGACAAAGAACAAAGAACAAAGAAAATTACAGCACAGGAACAGGCCCTTCGGTCCTCCAAGCCTGCGCCGATCCAGATCCTCTATCTAAACATGTCGCCTATTTTCTAAGGGTCTGTATCTCTTTGCTTCCTGCCCATTCATGTATCTGTCTAGATACATCTTAAAAGACGCTATCGTGCCCGTGTCTACCACCTCCGCTGGCAACGCGTTCCAGGCACCCACTTCCCTCTGCGTAAAGAACTTTCCACGCATATCCCCCCTAAACTTTTCCCCTCTCACTTTGAACTCGTGACCCCGAGTAATTGAATCCCCCACTCTGGGAAAAAGCTTCTTGCTATCCACCCTGTCTATACCTCTCATGATTTTGTACACCTCAATCAGGTCCCCCCTCAACCTCCGTCTTTCTAATGAAAATAATCCTAATCTGCTCAACCCCTCTTCATAGCTAGTGCCCTCCATACCAGGCAACATCCTGGTGAACCTCCTCTGCACCCTCTCCAAAGCATCTACATCCTTTTGGTAATGTGGCGACCAGAACTGTACGCAGTATTCCAAATGTGGCCGAACCAAAGTCCTATACAACTGTAACATGACCTACCAACCCTTGTACTCAAATACCCCGTCCGATGAAGGAAAGCATGCCGTATGCCTTCTTGACCACTCTATTGACCTGCGTTGCCACCTTCAGGGAACAATGGACCTGAACACCCAAATCTCTCTGTACATCAATTTTCCCCAGGACTTTTCCATTTACTGTATAATTCACTCTTGAATTGGATCTTCCAAAATGCATCACCTCGCATTTGACCTGATTGAACTCCATCTGCCATTTCTCTGCCCAACTCTCCAATCTATTTATATTCTGCTGTATTCTCTGACAGTCCCCTTCACTATCTGCTACTCCACCAATCTTAGTGTTGTCTGCAAACTTGCTAATCAGACCACCTATACTTTCCTCCAAATCATTTATGTATATCACAAACAACAGTGGTCCCAGCACGCTTCCCTGTGGAACACCACTGGTCACACGTCTCCATTTTGAGAAACTCCCTTCCACTGCTATTCTCTGTCTCCTGTTGCCCAGCCAGTTCTTTATCCATCTAGCTAGTGCACCCTGGACCCCATGCGACTTCACTTTCTCCATCAGTCCACCATGCGGAACCTTATCAAACGCCTTACTGAAGTCCATGTATATGACATCTACAGCCCTTTTGGCATCAATCAACTTTGTCACTTCCTCAAAGAATTATATTAAGTTGGTAAGACATGACCTTCCCTGTACAAAACCATGTTGCCTATCACTGATAAGCCCATTTTCTTCCAAATGGGAATAGATCCTATCCCTCAGTATCTTCTCCAGCAGCTTCCCTACCACTGACGTCAGGCTCACCGGTCTATAATTACCTGGATTTTCCCTGTTACCCTTCTTAAACAAGGGGACAACATTAGCAATTCTCCAGTCCTCCGGGACCTCACCCGTGTTTAAGGATGCTGCAAAGATATCTGTTAAGGTCCCAGCTATTTCCTCTCTCGCTTCCCTCAGTAACCTGGGATAGATCCCATCCGGACCTAGGGACTTGTCCACCTTAATGCCTTTTAGAATACCCAACACTTCCTCCCTCCTTATGCCGACTTGACCTAGAGTAATCAAACATCTGTCCCTAACCTCAACATCCGTCATGTCCCTCTCCTCGCTGAATACCGATGCAAAGTACTCGTTTAGAATCTCACCCATTTTCTCTGACACCACACATAACTTTCCTCCTTTATCCTTGAGTGGGCCAATCCTTTCTCTAGTTACCCTCTTGCTCCTTACATATGAATAAAAGGCTTTGGGATTTTCCTTAACCCTGTTTGCTAAAGATATTTCATGACCCCTTTTAGCCCTCTTAATTTCTCGTTTCAGATTGGTCCTTCATTCCCGATATTCTTTCAAAGCTTCGTCTTTCTTCAGCCTCCTAGACCTTATGTATGTTTCCTTTTTCCTCTTAGCTAGTGTCACAATTTCACCTGTCATCCATGGTTCCCTAATCTTGCCATTGCTATCCCTCATTTTCACAGGAACATGTCTCTCCTGCACGCGAATCAACCTCTCTTTAAAAGCCTCCCACATATCAAATGTGGATTTACCTTCAAACAGCTGCTCCCAATCTACATTCCCCAGCTCCTGCCGAATTTTGGTATAGTTGGCCTTCCCCCAATTTAGCACTCTTCCTTTGGGACCACTCTCGTCTTTGTCCATGAGTATTCTAAAACTTAAGGAATTGTGATCACTATTTTGGGGCGGCACAGTGGCGCAGTGGTTAGCACCGCAGCCTCACAGCTCCAGGGACCTGGGTTCGATTCCGGGTACTGCCTGTGTGGAGTTTGCAAGTTCTCCCTGTGTCTGCGTGGGTTTTCTCCGGGTGCTCCGGTTTCCTCCCACAAGCCAAAAGACTTGCAGGTTGATAGGTAAATTGGCCATTATAAATTGTCACTAGTATAGGTAGGTGGTAGGGAAATATAGGGACAGGTGGGGATGTTTGGTAGGAATATGGGATTAGTGTAGGATTAGTATAAATGGGTGGTTGATGTTCGGCACAGACTCGGTGGGCTGAAGGGCCTGTTTCAGTGCTGTATCTCTAATCTAATCTATTCCCAAAGTAGTCCCCTACTGAAACTTCAACCACCTGGCCGCACTCATTCCCCAACACCAGGTCCAGTATGACCCCTTCCCGAGTTGGACTATTTACATACTGCTCTAGAAAATCCTCCTGGATGCTCCTTACAAATTCTGCTCCATCCAGACCTCCAGCACTAAGTGAATCCCAGTCAATGATGGGAAAATTAAAATCTCCTATCACCACCACCCTGTTGCTCCTACATCTTTCCATAATCTGTTTACATATTTGTACCTCTATCTCACGCTCGCTGTTGGGAGGCCTGTAGTACAGCCCCAACATTGTTACCGCACCCTTCCTATTTCTGAGTTCTGCCCATATTGCCTCACTGCTCGAGTCCTCCATTGTGCCCTCCTTCAGCACAGCTGTGATATCCTCTTTGATCAATACTGCAACTCCTCCATCCCTTTTACCTCCCTCTCTATCCCGCCGGAAGCATCGATATCCTGGGATATTTAGTTGCCAATCATGCCCTTCCCTCAACCAAGTCTCAGTAATAGCAATAACATCATACTCCCAGGTACTAATCCAGGCCCTAAGTTCATCTGCCTTACCTACTACACTTCTTGCATTAAAACAAATGCACCTCAGACCACCAGTCCCTTTGCGTTCATCATCTGCTCCCTGCCTACTCTTTCCCTTAGTCACGCTGACTTCATGATCTGGTTCCTTACAGGCTTTAGTTACTACCTCCTTACTGTCCACTGACCTCATTTGGTTCCCATCCCCCTGCCACATTAGTTTAAACCCTCCCCAACAGCGTTAGCAAAAGCACCCCCAAGGACATTGGTTCCAGTCCGGCCCAGGTGTAGACCATCCAATTTGTAATAGTCCCACCTCCCCCAGAACCGTTCCCAATGTTCCAAAAATCTGAACCCCTCCCTCCTGCACCATCTCTCAAGCCACGCATTCATCCTGACTATTCTTTCATTTCTACTCTGATAGCACTGGTAGCAATCCTGAGATTACTACCTCTGAGGTCCTACTTTTTAACTTGGCTCCTAACTCCCTAAATTCTGCTTGTAGGACCTCATCCCGTTTTTTACCTATATCATTGGTGCCTATGTGCACAACGACAACTGGCTGTTCACCTTCCCCTTTCAGAATGTTCTGCAGCCGGTCTGAGACATCCCTGACCCGTGCACCTGGGAGGCAACATACCATTCGGGAGTCTCGTTTTCGACCACAGAACCGCCTATCTACTCCCATTACAATCGAATCCCCGATGACTATAGCCCTTCCACCCTTTTTCCCGCCCTTCCGAACAGCAGAGCCAGCCACGGTGCCATGAACCTGGCTACAGCTGCCTTCCCCTGGTGAGCCATCTCCCTCAACAGTATCCAAAACGGTATACCTGTTTTGGAGGGAGATGACCGCAGGGGACACCTGCACTGCCTTCCTGCTCTTTCTCTGCCTTTTGGTCACCCATTCCCTTTCACCCTCAGCAATCCGAATCTGCGGTGTGACCAATTCGCTAAACGTGCTATCCACGACCTCCTCAGCATCGCGGATGCTCCAAAGTGAGTCCATCCGCAGCTCCAGAGCCGTCATGTGGTCTAACAAGAGCTGCAGCTGAACACACATCCAGCACGTGAAGGAGTCAGGGACATCAGCCGTGTCCCTGAGCTCCCACATTGAGCAAGAGGAGCATAACACGGGTCTGAGATCTCCTGCCATTTTCAATCTTAAGTTTAAGTTAGTCTTAACTTAGATAAACGAAAAAGGAACGAAAAGTTTTGACCAATCACACGAAAAAAAATAAATAGAAAAAGCCTTACCTATTGTGCACACCGCCGAGTCCTTTTTTTTTGGTTCGAGGAGGAGGGCGGGTGGGAGACCCTACAGGTGTAGTGTCTCGGGTTCAGCCGCTGCCCAAATATATAGGACTTACTTACCCAGCTGCCACCTCGCTCTCCCTGTCGCCGCTGCAAAAAGAAACCGCCAAAACAAAAAGGTAAGTTTATATAAGTTGTAAACTCACTTACCCAGCTGCCACCTCGTTCTCCCTGTCGCCACTGCAAAAAGAAAAAAGTAATCCATAAACATGAGGACTATCGTTGATTGTATGTTACACAAACGAACAAAGGGAACATAAGAAGGAATTGGAGGAATATCATTCCTATTCCACAGAAGCAACAACAAGTAATCCATCTGCAAGATCCACATGAAAAGGACCAAACCCAACCAAATGGAATAGTACAGCCCATAGAAACAAAAAATCAAGTCAGCAACCCAGACCTCCTAAAAAGACTACTCATTGTCCCAGACAGATTACAACAAGATCAGGGAGAGTTGTCAAACCTCCGATGAGACTGAATTTGTGAAGTTAGAGACTTGCGGGGAGAGAGAGAAGCAGAGAGGTCATAGAAACATAGAAAATAGGAGCAGGAGTAGGCCATTTGGCCCTTTGAGCCTGCTTCGCCATTCAATATGATCATGGCTGATCATCCAATTCAGTAGCCTGTTCTGGCTTTCGCCCCATACCATTTGATCCCATTAGACCTAAGAGCTACATCTAACTCCTTCTTGAAGACATTCAATGTTTTGGCCTCAACTGCTTTCTGTGGTAGCGAATTACACGCTCATCACTCTCTGGGTGAAGAAATTTCTCCTCATCTCAGTACTGAAAGGATTACCACATATCCTTAGACTATGACCCCTGGCTCTGGACTCCCCCATCATCGGGAATGTCCTTCCTGCATCTACCCTGTCAAGTCCTATTAGACTTTTATAGGTTTCTATGAGATCCCCCCTCACTCTTCTGAACTCCAGCGAATATAATCCTAACCGACTCAATCTCTCCTCATATGTCAGTCCCGCCATCCCAGGAATCAGTCTGGTAAACCTGCGCTGCACTCCCTCTATAGCAAGAACATCCTTCCTGAGATAAGGAGACCAAAACTGCACACAATATCCCATCTCCCACACCCCCCCCCCCTCAACACTGTCCGAGTGATGATGTAACTGTCACAGAAAATAGGCTTAAGAAGAAGTATAGCAGCATGAAGGATGCTTGCTTAGGTGGCTTGCTGAGAGTGTATATAGTAACTGTAAATAATAAAGAGCTGAGAGTTAACCTTTACCAGAGTCTAAGACTTTCTCGAGAATGCCTACAGTGCTATTAATACAAATAAACCCAACAATTCCAACAAGAGCGAAAGGTAGGAAAATCAGGGCTCATTGGATGATGAGACAGATACAGAATACTACAAAACAAAAAAGAGGGTTTATGATGCATTTCAGGCAAAATCTTCAAGCGAGACCCAGGCCAAATAAAATAAGTTGAGAAGGGAAGTGAAAAGGAAAATAAAACTGGCAAAGAGAGAGTATGAGAATTGAATGGCAGTTAACATAAAAGGAAACCCAAAAATCTTCTACCACCATCTAAATAGTAAGTGGGTGGTAAGAGAGGCCTATTAGGGACAAAGAGGGTGATATATGCTTAGAGATGCAGGGCAAGGCTAGAATATTTAATAAGTACTTTGTATCAGTGTTAATAAGGAAGAGGATGCTGACAAAAAATCAGTAGAAGCGGAGATGGTAGAGCTAATGGATGGGGTGAAAATTGATAGGCTGGATGCACTGGAAATGTTGGCTATATTTAGAGTGGATAAACTGCCTGGTCTAGATGCTTGCATCCCAGGTTGCTAAAGGAAGTAGGGGGTGGTGATAACGGAAGGGCTTGCCATGATCTTTCAATCTTCCCTAGATATGGGGGAGGTGCCAGAGGATTGGAAAATGGCAAATATGACACCCTTATTCAAGCAAGGGTATAACGACATTCCAGGTTACCACAGGGCTGGTCTATTTAACATCAGTGGTGGGTAAGGTTTTAGAAACAATCATCAGGGAAAAAAATCAACAGGTACTTGTAATATTACTCATTCCTTTGATTTGTGATCTATTGTAAGATTCACAGGACTACAAGTAATATCTAAAGAAAATGTGGGTTTTTATTATACTTTAACCAGAACATATATATACGCACAAAAGCAGTTACTGAATGAGCACATCTAAACACATCTCATCTGTCGGGTAACACCCACAACTCCTTGCTCATGGGTAATGCGACATCACTTCCTCCGGTGACTTCTGAATTATAGTTTCTTAAGGTGGTCCAATCTTATGTTGCTCCCACAACATCCACTTTTTTTACAAAGATAAAAACATTTGTACAATATACAATGATATTGCCATTCAGACTAACTATACATGATTAAAATAAAACGTTATTTTACATGTAAGTAAATTTAACACCAATAAAACATAGAGAAGGTTTGCTTATTCATCCTGATCGTGTTATTGTAAACCTTTTCCCAGAGCTGAGCTCATCTTGATGACACCTCTGAGACTCTGGTGACTCATCTGGTTGGCATGTTCTTCCTCTGTGCTTGTAGCTTCTTTGTCTTTGAACGTGTCCGCGATGCCACAGGCTGGTTGTTGTACAGTTCTCTGAGTTGACTGTTTCCATCTGAGAATTACATCATTGGGTGTCTGGACCTCATGCAATCTGGGTTGGCCACATATTCTAGCAATCTCTGCAGGAGATTCTGTCTTCCTGATGCATGATTGAGGATTCTGATCTTCTGTCCTACTCACAATTGAGCTAATTCAGGTCCTGCTTGCCTGTCATATGATGCTTTCATCTTCCCTTGTTTAGAAAGCTTAGAAAAATGATGACTGGCAACTTCACCAATCACTGGCAACCCCTCTGGCCTCCAGGTCTTTGATGCAACAAACTAAAGCCTGAGGAAGAGATTCCCGGTCATATCGCCTCTTCGTGTCAAAACTCTTAGCATTTGTGTCGTCCTTTACATGGACTGACCCAACACGCTCGACCTGGATATTTTCTACCAACTGCAGTGCGTTACTGACTTCATGTATTGCGACAATTCATAAATCTTGGCATACTGGAGGACCTGTGACAGCTGTTCCAGTTGTGTCTACAATATAAAACATTTGTGGTAGCCATTCGGAGCTCCCATAGCTGCATTGTAAGGTTATTGTTCCAATGCATTTGTCGGCAATCAGCCTAGCCATGGTGGCTTGTACCATAGATTCCCATTTCTTTAAGCACATGTGCTTCAGTATACGAATGGGTAGAATGTTTGCACTTGCTCCTGTGTCGATTTTTACTCTGAGCTTATGTTTGCCACTCTTCTGTGGATATATAATCCCGATCATGATGAATTCCTCAGATTGCAGAATAGCATTGACGCATTGATCCAAATTAACTATGTGAAATGCTTGCTCGCTGTTCGCATGAGTGCATTTCTTCATCCATGTCCTCCTGACAATCTGCCTTTCTGCTGACCTGATGTACCTGCTTGGGCTTTTGTCGTGTGTTGGAATCCCTTTTATTGCATTTGCCATCTTGTCTTGCAGACGTTTTCTCTATATGTGATCTGCCACCATTCCTCTGCGCAGTGTCTGAGCTCAGCCTTCTGCACTGCCTTGCCCAATGTACTCGCATGCCATAAGCTTGACACCAGTCCTGGTATACCAGACAACTGTGAATTGGGTGAGTCACACTACATTTGCCACAAGGCTTAGCAGACTTCCGAGCCTTGGTTACCATACCAATTGTTGTAGCTGCCCCCAATGCTTGTAACTGTTGACACCCAGCCATGATTTCTTCAAATTTCCTTCCATAATTAAGGAGTGTATCTATGCTGTGCCCTTTCTTCTTTTAAAGCAGGTCTTTTTGAAAGGCCTCTAGTGGGGTAGACAAGATTACTAGCTCTATAATCCATTTTGACAATTCAATATCTGTGAAGTCACAATATTGAGCTTTGCCTCGGCACTTTGAAACAAACTCATTAATGGACTCATCTTGCCTTTGCTGGTAGGTCATAAACTTGAGCCTATGTACTCGGAAATTTACCTTCACCTTGAACTGCTGCTCCAGGAATGTCCATAGCTTGCTCGGGTCCTTCTGAACCTCAGATGACAATCTTGATGTATTGATCCATTGCAGGTCCTCGCTACCCAGTGAGATCTAAATTTTGATAGCTCGCTTCTCTGGGTTGTTCACTTCTTGATCCAGGAAACACAGTTCCATTCACTATTGAAACAGTTTAAATACAGATGCTATGTCCAATGCCTCCCAATCTATAATTGGATATCTGAAAGCCATTGCCTTAATGATCCTGCTTTTCTTTTCTAAAAAAAGACTTTTTATAGGTTTTCTTTTTCACAGGCACACTTCTTTTTCTCTTGTTTAGACAGATTTGATTTCTGCAGGCTTGCCCCTTTAAGAGTGAGACTACATCATTTTTTTAACTGTGAGCTTTTTAAAAATAAAAACTGAGATATTGATTTAAGAGGGCTGCAGCTTGCACTACTGGCAGCTGCCACAATTAGCCATTTACTTTGTGCTGGAACTCCAGTGGCGCTGTTGGTTTCCTCCCTCTCTTTTTGGCTTAGACCTCAGCCACAAAGCAAAAAAACCCAGCAAAACTAAAAAAGTAATGGCTTCAGCTACTGCTTTTCAAATGTTTCGACCCACTGCCGCTTTAGTTGAGAGCTCCAATCTCCTGCACTATCCCCCTAACATAGAAACATAGAAACATAGAAAATAAGAGGAGTAAGCCATTCAGTCCTTCGGGCCTGCTCCGCCATTCAAAAAAGATCATGGCTGATCATTTGATTCAGTACCCTGTTCCCGCTTTCTCCCCATATCCCTTGATCCCTTTGGCATTAAGAAATATATCTATCTCCTTCTTTAATATAGTTAATGACTTGGCCTCCACTTCCTTCTCTGGTAGAGAATTCCACAGGTTCACCACTCTCTGAGTGAAGAAATTTCTCCTCATCTTGGTTCTAAATGGCATACCCCGTATCCTGAGACTGTGACACCTGGTTCTGGACTCCCCAGCCATCGGGAATATCCTCCCTGCATCTAGCCTGACTAGTCCTGTTAGAATTTTATAGGTTTCTATGAGATCCCCTCTCATTCTTCTAAACTCTAGTGAATATAGGCCGAGTCGACCCAATCTCTCCACATACGTCAATCCTGCCATCTCAGGAATCAGCTGAGTAAATCTTCTTTGCACTCTCTCCATGGCAAGAACATCCTTCCTCAGATAAAGAGACCAAAACTGCACACAATACTCCAGATGCGGTCTCACCAAGGCCCTGTATAACTGCAGTAAGACATCTTTGCTCCTGTACTCAAATCCTCTTGCAATGAAGGCCAACATACCATTCGTCTTCCTAACTGCTTGCTGCACCTGAATGCTTGCTTTCAGTGATTGGTGTACAAGGACACCCAGGTCTCGTTGCACCTCCCCCTTTCCCAATCTATCACCATTCAGATAATAATCCGCCTTTCTGATTTTACAACCAAAGTGGATAACCTCACATTTATCCACGTTATACTGCATCTGCCATGCATTTGCCCACTCACCCAACTTGTCCAAATCACATTGGAGCCTCTTTGCATCCTCCTCACAGCTCGCAATCCCCCCCAGCTTTGTGTCGTCTGCAAACTTGGAACTGTTACATGTAGTTCCCTCACCCAAGTCATTCATATATATTGTGAATATCTGGGGCACAAGTACTGATCCCTGTGGTACCCCACTGCCTGCCACCCAGAAAAAGACCCATTTATTCCTACTCTCTGTTTCCTGTCTGTCAACCAATTCTCAATCCATGCCAGTATATTACCCCCAATCCCATGTGCTTTAATTTTGCACACTAACTTCTTATGTGGGACCTTATCAGAAGCCTTCTGAAAATCCAAATACACCACATCCACTGGTTCTCCCTTATCTATTCTACTAGTTACATTCTCAAAAAACTCCAGTAGATTGTTTCGCATGATTTCCCTTTCATAAACCCATGCTGACTTTGACCAATCCCGTTTATGCTTTCCAGGTGTTCTGCTATCACATCCTTTATAATGGACTCTAGCATTTTCCCCACTACTGGTCTGTAATTCCCTGTTTTTTCTCTCCCACCTTTTTTAAATAGTGGGGTTACATTTGCCACCCTCCAATCTGTAGGAACTGCTCCAGAGTATATAGAACTTTGGAAGATGACCACCACTGCATCCACTATTTCCAGGGTACTCTGGATGTAGATTATCAGTCCCCGGGAGATTTGTCAGCCTTTAACCCCATTAATTTCCCAAGAACTATTTTTTTACGAATACTGATTTCCATCAGTTCCTCCCTCTCATTAGACCCTTGGTTCCCTAACATTTCTGGGAGGTTATTTGTGTCCTCCTTTGTGAAGACAGAACCAAAGTATGTGTTTAATTGTTCTGCCATTTCTTTGTTCCCCATTATAATTTCCCCATTTCTGACTGTAAGGGACCTACATTTGTCTTCACTAATCTTTTTCTCTTCACATATTTATAGAAGCTTTTACAGTCAGTTTTTATATTCCCCGCAAGTTTACTCTCATACTCTATTTCCCCCTGCTTAATCAACCTCTTTGTCCTCCTTTGCTGAATTCTAAACTGCTCCCAATCCTCAGACTAGCTGCTTTTTTCTGGCAATTTTATATGCCTCCTCTTTGGATCTAATACTATTGCTAATTTCGTTTATAAGCCACGGTTGAGCCACCTTTCCGGTTTTACTTTAGCGCCAGACAGGAATGAATAATTGCTGTAATTCATGCACACCTTCTTTAAATATTATCCATTGCCTATTCACTGTCAACCATTTTAGTAAAGTTCCCCAATCTACCATAGCCAACTCGCGCCTCATACCTTCGTAGTTTCCTTTATTTAGATTCAGGACCTACGTTTCGGATTCAACTACTTCGCTCTCCATCTTAATGAAGAATTCTACCATGTTATGGTCCCCTTGATGTTTTTAATATGTAGAAATCTATCAATCTCAGTTTGAACATACTCAACGACTGAGTCTCCACAGCCCTCTAGGGCAGAGAATTCCAAAGATTCACCACCCTCTGAGTGAAGTGAAAAGTAATAGATGCATTGCCATCATATCACCTCTGTATTACAAACTATGAACTGATTCCCTATGCCTTTAGATAACTAAGGGCTAATTCTCAGCTCCATCCTCTGCTGCTTTTCTGCTCCTGAGTTACCCTGGCAGAGGTCCAAAAATCCTTTGGTGAGCTGACCCTATGAGAGGCTGTCAGAATCAGGTACAGGTACCTGACCTGTTTTAACAAAAGTGAATTTTTAAAAAGGATTCAAGAAGTGTTTCTAAGTGACAGGAATCAGTGTATAAAGTTTCCAGACTCACAAAACTCCTTGTGTCTTCTTTGATCAGCTGATCGTGGCAGCTACTGCATCTTATTTATCTTTGCCTAACATGTCCAGATTGCATTAGCATGCAAACCCAGAAGAGGTGGAGCTACCCTGCCACTGGTTATCGCTCTGACATATGCAAGTGAACCAATGGTAACTCGTGGGTGAATCACAAGAAGACTCAAAAAATGGGAGGAAACTCCGTTGTGGGGGGGTAGGGATGGGAAGGCACTGTCATTTCAAGGCCTACAAGTGTCAGAAGTGACTATCGCCTAAATTTCCTCCTAAAATAACTTCTTGTGCCATTAGTGCATTGGAAGTATACTGTAAACCAAAGGGCCTGACATAAGAAATACTATGCAATTGTTTTCTGTTCATTTGTATTAGCACCAAGTATCCACTTAATATCTGCACCAAATTCATTTATTAATAAAAGAATTTGAAATTCTGGGCTGAATTTAACAAGCCTGGTGGAGGTCCTAGTGGCAGCACCAGAGGTGTATGCCGTCACCACACATGACATATGTGGCTGACTGACCACAATCCTGCAGCGTTTGGCCAATTAGCATAAATGAGTTGCGAGGTCTGTACTGTAGCAAGATGAGGGCAGGCAACAACTGGCAATGGTAAGGTCATGTGATGAAAATGCAGATGCTGGCACCATATTTAAAGCATTGCCAGCCTGCATGTGGTGCTGCCTTTCACTGAATCACTGATTCTGGAGTGCTGGTGGAACACCCCACCCACCCACCACTGCAGTGCTGCTGAACTGCCATACTGCCGTTGCTGCTGGAACACCCTTCTCGAGTGCTGCTGGACCTCATCACCTGCTATAGTGCTGTTGGACCCTCTCCCCTGCTGCAGTGCCACCCCGCTGGACTTCACCCTACCCCCCACCCGTTATTGTAAATTCTGGACCCCATGATCTGCTACACTAGGACTGAGGACCCAAGGAGCTAACTGGGACCATGTGCAAGGGAAGACACCAAGTGGCCCCACAGTTCAGCAATGCCTCCCTGTAGATTCTCCTCCAGGCTGCAAGGGAAAGGCAGGAGGTCCTCTTCACAAGGGACAGCAAGAAGAGGCACCCCCACCTCAGCCAGCAAGCCTGGATGGAGACTGCAGAGGAGGTCGGCAGCTGTGGGGTCGCCCCTTCCCTTCCCCCCACCCCCTACCAAAACTGGATCCAGTCCACTACCGCAAGAGGGTCAATGACCTCCTTTGCGCCGCCAAGGTGAGTCCTCCATACCTCTCTTCTCTTTGGGGTTTGCATGTCGCTACATGGTAGGGAGTGCTACATGGGTGGAGTGAACATAAAGGTGGTGGAAACGGGGTTAGGCATCAGCACATCCTGTCAGATGTATGGCTGCATCTCGACGACAGCCAGCCTTCTGTCGTAGCTTATCCCCAATATGTCCCTTGAGAGCAGGCATGAGGAGGAGGCACTTTGGGAGTGCCTATCAGGGTCCAAAGGGCTGCCACCAGCATACGTGTCCTGCTGGTCATCGTGTGAAGGCTAACTGTGTCCTTCTTTCTGCTTGCAGGAGAAAAGTACTCACAACACCAGGGAGAGAGCAAAGACTGGTGGTAGGATTCCTGGCATCCACACTCTGACTCCAGCAGAAGACGAGGCCCTGGAGCAGACGCTGAGACTAAGAGAGTCAGGAGGCATTGTGTTCATGTTCCCTCCACTGCACTTTTGCACATCCACATCATGCATGATTGGCATGACGAGATCTGAACAACCTTACCCCTAATGTGTGTGTATTCTCTCATACAGGTCATGGCACTTCAGAGGAACATTCAGCTCCAGGAACCTGGGCACTTTCGTCCACTTTTGAGAAGGAGGAGAAACATTCCGTAAGTACACTGTCACATCATTCTCCTGCACTGTCCACCAGCGCAAAGACTCCCATGTCGGTGGGTAGACGCCCGGGCTTAGATGCACGGTCACAAGTGGCACACGAGCAGCTGATGGACGCTATGATAGGCAAGACCACTGACAGTCGGAGGACTGTGGTAGGCCAAGCCCATGCTGAGCTCCAGGCTGATGATGAGCCTCTGTTGTCAGCAGCACAGAACATGCTGAGTTGCAGTGAGAAGTAGGATAAAATCTGGCGGAGCTGCCAGAGGCAATGTGCAGCCATGAGTGAACGATGGAGAAGTCCATCCGTGCCAATGAGAGCTGCCATGTCTCAGGCTTGTGAGCACATGGCATCCTCCATCAAGTGGTTAGCGACCCTCATGAAGAGCCAGATCCCACAGATGCGCACAGACCTACACATCATCGCCTAGGCCAAGAGCTCAATGCAGCAGTGACAAGGTGAGAGGGGGACGAGGCGCCTGGAGTCTTCACCAGGTCCTCACCCTTCTCTGGTTAGCATGGAGGTTTAAGCGAGCCTTGAAAGGGAAGAGGAGAAGCTTCCCAGAATCACAGAATAATACAGTGCAGAAGAGGCCCTTTGGCCCATTGAGTCTGCACCGATGCATTAAAGACACCTGACCTGTCTACCTAATCCCATTTTGCCAGCACTTGGCCCATAGCCTTGAATGTTATCTGGCAGCTTCCTCAGTGGCTCCTCAGCCCCTCCAGCAGTGACCCCAGCTCCAGCAGCCACGATGACCTAGGGGCCCTTCAGACCTCAGAGGGCACCCATCACAGGCCAAGGGGCAGCCTGATCAGCAGCCTGCCTCCATCTCCGCTGCCAGCGCAGAGGTCGCACCAGGTAGGAGCACATGAAAGCACGTAAAGAAGAGCACCTAGGCGCACTTGGGGTTTCATGGGCACGAAAAGTTTGGCCTTGTCATTGGTTGTTCGAATAGTGAAAATAAATCAAAGTCAAAGTTGTTGTTGTAAATCTCTCATGCTTTGATTGCTGCCTTGTCGGATCTCACCTTCACCCTTTCTCCCTGAATGGGCTGCCAATGTATGGACAGGCCATGTTTGGTCAGCATCTCAGCTCTGTGACTGTACATGATAAAGCTGGGCGCTAAGTGCTGGACTGTGATAGGAAGGAGGCGACAGATGGACTCCATTGAGGTGAGTCTTTATTGCATTGTCTTTGAGAGTGTGTCATGGTGGCAGAAACTGAGTATGTATGAAATTGTCCTGAGACTTCCTTGCACATCTCTCAATGCTCCTCTGTCCTCCAATGCAAGGGGTTCATCATCCAGTGCTGCCTGCTCATTATCCACCTCCACATCCTCCTCATTGGGTCAGGACTGGCAATCAATCATGTCCTCTTCATGCAAGGCCTCCCCCCTCTGCAGTGCTAGATTGTGAAGAGCATAGCAGACCACCACGATATGCGAGACTCTCGCTGGGGCATACTGCAGGGCTCCACCAGATCGATCGAGGCACCAGAATCTCATCTTCAGCAGCCTAATGGCCTGCTCAATGGTCGCTCAGGTGGACCTGTGGCAGCTTTTGTACCTCTCCTCTGCTGCAGTGCGAGAGGTCCTCACAGGCATCAGTAGCCATGCCTTCAATTCTTGTCTCTGAGAATCCATCCCTGAAGGCCAGATGGCTGGAAAAGCTGTGGCACCTGGGACTGTCGAAGTATATAGGCTTTGTGGCTGCTTCCCGGGAAATGGGCACACACCTGCAGGATACGTTTCCGATGGTCGCAGACCAGTTGTACATTGCTGGAATGGAAGCCTTTCTTGTTGATGAACGCTGCTAGCTGTTCCATGGGAGCCTTGATAGCTACATGCGTGCTGTCAATGACACCTTGCACCTGAGGGAATCCAGTGATGGCTCTCTGAAGCCAATGGCCCTGTCCGCCTGACTGTCCGGTTCATTCTGGTAGCACATGTAGTTGGAGGCCCTCGTAAACAAGGCATTGATCAAGTCCTGATGAAGGATCACTACCTGAAACATTAACTCTGCTTCGATCTCCACAGATGCAGCCAGACCTTCTGAGTATTTCCAGCATTTCTTGTTTTTATGTTGATCAAGTCTTTGATGCAGTAGTGCGCTGCTGGCTGGGAGATCCCACAAATGTCCCCATTTGATCCCTGGAAAGATCCAGAGGCATAGAAATTGAGTGCCACAGTGATCTTCAGGGTCACAGGCACTGGGTGTCCCCCAAAGGCTATGGGTTGCAGCTCATCCTGCAGCATGGCGCATAAGTTGGTGACGGCCTCTCTGGAGAGCCTTAGTCTTCGCTGACACTGTTGCTCGGACATTTGCAGGTAGTTGTGGCAAGTCCAGTATGCTCTCTGCCACAGATAGGCCCTTGTTGGCGTAGCCGTTGCTCTTACTTCTCGATTCGAGCTTCACTGGCATACCCAGCTGGGTCCTGGCCCTCCCTCCCTCTGAGACACCACTGCACAGCATGGGCGGCACAGTGGTTAGCACCGCAGCCTCACAGCTCCAGCGACCCGGGTTCAATTCTGGGTACTGCCTGTGTGGAGTTTGCAAGTTCTCCCTGTGTCTGCGTGGGTTTTCTCCGGGTGCTCCGGTTTCCTCCCACAGCCAAAAGACTTGCAGGTTGATAGGTAAATTGGCCATTATAAATTACTCCTAGTATAGGTAGGTGGAAGGGGAATATAGGGACAGGTGAGGATGTGGTAGGAATATGGGATTAGTGTAGGATTAGTATAAATGGGTGGTTAATGGTCGGCACAGACTCGGTGGGCCGAAGGGCCTGTTTCAGTGCTGTATCTCTAAATCAATATTAAATCAAAACCTGAGTGTATGAGACCCATCCCAGTTGGTCTCTCGCCTTCCCATGTGCTGTCCTTGGACAGATGGCCTTGCCTTGGGACCTTCCCCTTAGTACTCACCTCTGAACACATGATAATGCCACTCTGTGCCCACCCTTGCAATCAGCCCACCATCCGAGACAGTGCCACCCTTGCAGACGTCACACCACCTGAAACAGCACCCACCCTTGCAGAGAACCTTCCACATAGGCCGACAATGGCCTCTGCTCCCCCTGCTTCCCCTATCCAATGGCCACCATGGCTGCCTTCCTGTGACACCACTGAGGCCTGGCCTCAGGGCAGCACCTTTAAGTTGCCAGGGATCTGAAGGCAGGTGATCCCCATGCGCTGTTGACTAAATGGGAAACTCCCCATAAAATCCAAGTCAGGCCAAGTCAGGTATTTACCTGTTAAATACCTGTTCAGCAATTGTAATTGCAGTCCTGCTGTATCATAGTGGCAACAGTGCATTGGAACTTTCCCGCTGCTGACAAAATCCTGAACTAACATCAGGTTTCCGTGCGAGCGCGTCCCCTCCCAATTTTTCGGGCCCCCATGCCTCCAACTCCACTCCTGCTTGTCGCAATAAATTTTGCCATTATCTCTGAAAAGATATTAAATTGATTTTTTGTCTTACATTAACATTCTCTAATATGGCCCTCTCAGTTGAAATCACACAGGATGAATCTTCCAGTCTAGAGCAGCAAGACTACAGAATCATAGGTGCTGTGCCTGCTGATATCATGCTGGGCCAACTTGTTGGATTTTCTGAGGTTGATCCTCATATCTTAGTCATGGTCAATACCCAGCCTATATTGGGCCAAGCACTGGGAGCTCACCAAATTTAGGAAATTATACATATAAGCAGCTCTTGAAGACCTGCAGCCAAAGTTTAAAGGAATTCTAAATGGTCACACCAGAAAAAAAATATTGCTTCAGCATTTCCAAAAGTGGTGAATTATAAGGAAGTTTGGTTTTCAGTAGCAAATTATCTTGATCAAATTACCATAATGCCTTGAAAGGCTCATGACAGTTTGATGGGAAAAACACTGGTTTCTGTAAAAACTTGCTGAACTCCAGCATTCTGTAGTAATCTTGGTTTCCCAGACTGTGCTATCAAACGGAACAAAGCCATGGGCCGGAAATTTACGCTGCCCCAGCGGGTCGAATGGTGGAGTGGGGGCGGCGTAAAATTGAGTGGCAGGCTTCGGGAGGCCTCACCACCCCGATTCCGCCTCCGACCAACTTTATGGCCACTTCACGGCCACTTAAGGGCCCTCCCATATTCTAAAAGGCATTAAGGTGGACAAGTCCCCAGGTCCGGATGGGATCTATCCCAGGTTACTGTGGGAAGCGAGAGTGGAAATAGTTGGGGCCTTAACAGATATCTTTGCAACATCCTTAAACACGGGTGATGTCCCGGAGGACTGGAGAATTGCTAATGTTGTTCCCTTGCTTAAGGAGGGTAGCAGGGAAAATCCAGGTAATTATAGACCGGTGAGCCTGACGTCAGTGGTAGGGAAGCTGCTGGAGAAGATACTGAGGGATAGGATCTATTCCCTTCTGGAAGAAAATGGGCTTATCAGTGATAGGCAACATGGTTTTGTGCAGGGAAGGTTATGTCTTACCAACTTAATAGAATTCTTTGAGGAAGTGACAAAGTTGATTGATGAGGGAAGGGCTGTAGATGTCATATACATGGACTTCAGTAAGGCGTTTGATAAGGTTCCCCATGGTAGGCTGCTGGAGAAAGTGAAGGCGCATGGGGTCCAAGCTGTACTAGCTAGATGGATAAAGAACTGGCTGGGCAATAGGAGACACAGAGTAGCAGTGGAAAGGGTGCAGAGGAGATTTACTAGGATGTTGCCTGGTATGGAGGGAAGGTCTGACGAGGAAAGGCTGAGGGACTTGGGGTTGTTTTCGTGAGAGAGAAGGAGGAGGAGAGGTGACTTAATAGAGACATACAAGATAATCAGAGGGTTAGATAGGGTGGATAGTGAGAGTCTTTTTCCTCGGATGATGATGGCAAACACGAGGGGACATAGCTTTAAGTTGAGGGGTGAAAGATATAGGACAGATGTCAGAGGTAGTTTCTTTATGCAGAGAGTAGTAGGGGCGTGGAACGCCCTGCCTGCAACAGTAGTAGACTCGCCAACTTTAAGGGCATTTAAGTGGTCATTGGATAGACATATGGATGAAAATGGAATAGTGTAGGTCAGATGGTTTCACAGGTCGGCGCAACATCGAGGGCCGAAGGGCCTGTACTGCGCTGTAATGTTCTAATTCTAATTCTAATTCTAAAAATGGAGATGTGTGACCAGTGGTGTTCCACAGGGATCCGTGCTGGGACCACTGTTGTTTGTGATATACATAAATGATTTGGAGGAAAGTACAGGTGGTCTGATTAGCAAGTTTGCAGATGACACTAAGATTGGTGGAGTAGCAGATACTGAAGGGGACTGTCAGAGAATACAGCAGAATATAGATAGGCTGGAGAGTTGGGCAGAGAAATGGCAGATGGAGTTCAATCAGGGCAAATGCGAGGTGATGCATTTTGGAAGATCCAATTCAAGAGTGAACTATACAGTAAATGGAAAAGTCCTGGGGAAAATTGATGTACAGAGAGATTTGGGTGTTCAGGTCCATTGTTCCCTGAAGGTGGCAACGCAGGTCAATAGAGTGGTCAAGAAGGCATACGGCATGCTTTCCTTCATCGGACGGGGTATTGAGTACAAGAGTTGGCAGGTCATGTTACAGTTGTATAGGAATTTGGTTCGGCCACATTTGGAATACTGCGTGCAGTTCTGGTCGCCACATTACCAAAAGGATGTGGATGCTTTGGAGAGGGTGCAGAGGAGGTTCATCAGGATGTTGCCTGGTATGGAGGGCGCAAGCTATGAAGAGAGGTTGAGTAGATTAGGATTATTTTCATTAGAAAGACGGAGGTTGAGGGGGGACCTGATTGAGGTGTACAAAATCATGAGAGGTATAGACAAGGTGGATAGCAAGAAGCTTTTTCCCAGAGTGGGGGATTCAATTACAAGGGGACACGAGTTCAAAGTGAAAGGGGAAAAGTTTAGGGGGGATATGCGTGGAAAGTTCTTAACGCAGAGGGTGGTGGATGCATGGAACGCATTACCAGTGGAGGTGGTAGACGCGGGCACGATAGCATCTTTTAAGATGTATCTAGACAGATACATGAATGGGCAGGAAGTAAAGAGATACAGACCCTTAGAAAATAGGCGACAGGTTTAGATAGAGGATTTGGATTGGCGTAGGCCTGGAGGGCCGAAGGGCCTGTTCCTGTGCTGTAATTTTCTTTGTTCTTTGTTCTTTGTTCTCGCCCGCCTCCACGGGTATGTTACCCGTGGCGCACGGGTGTGCCGGAGACGTGAAAGGCCGCCCAGCTAGCATACTTTTACAGAGCTGGAACAGACTGAGCTGGAGTTTTGTTCCCTTGGCAAGTTTTCTCCAACTGCCTTTTCAAACCATTGTCCATATCCCAACTCACTGTCTAAAGCGAAACCAAAACCAATGTCACAAGAATCAAGCCTCCTGACCCCTAATAATCTTGACCTTTCACTTCTTTATAAATATCTCCCCACATCAAAAACAACCCCTGCTGGGTAATTATTTGAAGACAGATGCCTTTCACAAACTGTTTACATTCCAGACCTCTCAGTGATCCTTGTAAAAAAAACATACAAAAAAAGCTATACTAGTGCTGTATGCACGCAGTGAGGCTATAAGTTGAGTGTGGGTATTTTTGCTGGCTGGGGGCAGGGGTGGGGGTGGCGGTGGAAGGTGATCTTTGGTCTCTTTCTTTTCTGCTTCTCAGCCTCAAAGGTACAGGGGAAAAAGCTGATTGTAAACAGCTGGTATACTAGCAAAATTTCATTGTAAAATTAAGTAATGGCAGGGCAGCTCGGCCAAGTGGAATGTGCCTCCTGTGCAATGTGGGAAGTCGTGGACGTGCCATGTGACCTTGGCGAACATGTCTGCAGAAAACGTCTCCGGTTGCAGAAGCTTGAGCTTCAGGTTTTGGCGCTCGAATGGCGGCTGGAGTCACTGTGGTGCATCCGCGAGTTGGAGGACTACGTGGATGGCACGTTTCAGGAGGTGGTCAACCCGGTGCCTAGGCGAGCACAGTCAGAGGGGGCCTGGTGGCTGCCGGATGGACAAAGAGGTCAGGGCAGGTAGTGCAGGAGTTCCCAGAGGACATCCCACTTTCTAACCGGTATTCAGCTCTGAATATCAATAGGAAAGAGGGTTCCTCTGGAGAGTGCACTGAGTGTCATAACCAGAACATCATGGGTGACTCAGCTGTGCTGGGTTGGAGAAAAAGGGACAAGAGGCCAAAGTGGCAGGGGATTCTATAGTTAGGGGAACAGATAGGTGTTTTTGTGATCGCAGACATGATTCCAGGATGGTATGTTGCCTCCCTGGTGCAAGGATCATGGACATCACCGAGCAGCTACAAGGTATTCTGGAGGGTGAGGGTGCACAGCTGGAGATCGTGGTCCACATTGGTACCAATGACATAGGTAAAAAGAGGGATGAGTTCCTGCAACAAGAATTTAGGTAGTTAGATAGCAGATTAAAAAGCAGGACCTCAAAGGTTGTAAGCTTGTAGCCCGGTGTCACGTGCTAGTGAGTATAGGAATAGGAGGTTACAGCAGATGAATGTGTGGCTGAAGAAATGGGGCAGGAGGGAGGGCTTTTGTTTCCTGGATCAATGGGCCTGTTTCTGGCAATGGTGGGATTTGTACAAGTTGGATGGGTTGCACCTGAACCGGAACGGGACCAACATCCTTGCTGGGAGGTTTGATAGTGCTGTTGGGGGGGAGGGGGGGTAAACTAATTTGGTGGGGGTGGGGGAGTGGGATACAGAGTGGAGGTACAGTAGGGGTGTTGTGCAATCAAATATAGAAGAGAAACTATGTCTGGAGGGCAGAGCAAATATAGACCTGTTAAGGCACAAGCGAATAATGCAAGGCTGGATTGTATCCATTTTTTTTTAGAGATACAGCACTGAAACAGGCCCTTCGGCCCACCGAGTCTGTGCCGACCATCAACCACCCATTTATACTAATCCTACACTAATTCCATTTCCTACCACATCCCCACCTGTCCCTATATTTTCCTACCACCTCCCTATACTAGGGGCAATTTATAATGGCCAATTAACCTATCAACCTGCAAGTCTTTGGCATGTGGGAGGAAACCGGAGCACCCGGAGGAAACCCACGCAGACACAGGGAGAACTTGCAAACTCCACACAGGCAGTACCCAGAATTGAACCCGGGTCACTGATGCTGTGAGGCTGGGGTGCTAACCACTGCGCCACTGTGCCGCCCCAATATTAGAGGGGATAGCATTAGTACAAAAGGCTTGAAGGGGGTGGAATTCTTCAAGTGCATTCAGGCGAGCTTGCTGTGCCAGCACATAGAGAGTCCTACAGGAGGAGGGGTGGTACTGGATCTAATCCTAGGGAATTCTTCTTCTCTTCTTTGGCCTCCTTATCTCGAGAGACAATGGATACGCGCCTGGAGGTGGTCAGTGGTTTGTGAAGCAGCGCCTGGAGTGGCTATAAAGGCCAATTCTAGAGTGACAGGCTCTTCCACAGGTGCTGCAGAGAAATTTGTTTGTCGGGGCTGTTGCACAGTTGGCTCTCCCCTTGCGCCTCTGTCTTGTTTCCTGCCAACTACTAAGTCTCTTCGACTCGCCACATTTTAGCCCCGTCTTTATGGCTGCCCGCCAGCTCTGGCGAACGCCAGAATGCCAGCACATAGAGAGTCCTACAGAAGGTGGGGTGGTACTGGATCTAATCCTAGGGAATGAAGCCAGACAAGTGGTAGAAGTGGCACTGGGGGAGCATTTCGGGATCGTGACCATAACTCTGTAAGATTTAAGGTTGTTGTGGAAAAGGACATAGAGGGACCGGAAATAAAAGTACTGAACTGGGGGAAAGCAGATTTCAATCTGATAAAACAGGATCTGGCCAAAGTGGACTGGGAGTAGCTTCTCATAGGAAAGTCTACATCAGACAAGTGGGAGTCATTCAGAAAGGAAATAGTGAGAGTTCAGGACCAACATGTTTTTGCGAATGGAGGCCTGTGACCAGTGGTGTACCGCAGGGATCAGTGCTGGGACCCTTGCTTTTTGTAGTGTACATTAATGATTTGGATGTGAATATAGGAGGCATGATCAGTAAGTTTGCAGATGACACAAAAATTGGTGGTGTTGTAAATAGTGAGGAAGAAAGCCTTAGATTACAGGACGGTATAGATGGGCTGGTAAGATGGGTGGAGCAGTGGCAAATGGAATTTAATCCTGAGAAGTGTGAAGTGACGCATTTTGGGAGGACTAATGAGACAAGGGAATATACAATGTATGGTAGGACCCTAGGAAGTACAGAGGGTCAGAGGGACCTTGGTGTAATTGTTCCTAGATCACTGAAGACAGCAGCACAGGTAGATAAAGTGGTTAGGAAGGCATGTGGGATACTTGCCTTTATTAGCCGAGGCATAGAATATAAGAGCAGGGAGGTTATGATGGAGCTGTATAAAACGCTGGTCAGGCCACAGCTGGAGTACTGTGTACAGTTCTGGTCACCACATTATAGGAAGGTGTGATTGCATTGGAGAGGGTGCAGAGGAGATTCACCAGGATGTTGCCTGGGCTGGAGCATTTCGGCTATGAAGAGAGACTGGATAGGCTGGGGTTGTTTTCCTTGGAGCAGAGAGGTCTGAGGGGGGCCCTGATTGAGGTATACAAGATTATGAGGGGCATTGATAGGATAGATAGGGGCGGTACAGTGGCACAGTGGTTAGCGCCGCAGCCTCACAGCTCCAGTGACCCGGGTTCAATTCTGGGTACTGCCTGTGTGGAGTTTGCAAGTTCTCCCTGTGTCTGCATGGATTTCCTCCAGGTGCTCCGGTTTCCTCCCACATGCCAAAGACTTGCTGGTTGATAGGTTAATTGGCCATTATAAAATTGCCCCAAGGTGGTAGGGAAATATAGGGACTGGTAGGAATATGGAATTAGTGTAGGATTAGTATAAATGGGTGGTTGATGGTCAACACAGACTCAGTGGGCTGAAGGGCCTGTTTCAGTGCTGTATCACTAAACTAAACATTTTTCCCTTAGCAGAGGAATCAGTGACCAGTGGTCATAGATTTAAGGTAAGGGGCAGAAGGTTTAGAAGGGAGTTGAGGAAACATTTTTTTCACCCAGAGGGTGGTTGGAATCTAGGACACACTGCCTGAAGAGGCAGGAATCCTCACAACGTTTGAGAAGTATTTAGATGAGCACTTGAAACGCCATAGTATTCAAGGCTACGGGCCAAGTGTGGGAAAATGAGATTAGATTAGATGGGTGCTTGATGGTCGGCGCAGACGGGTTGGGCCAAAGGGCCTGTTTCTGTGCTGTGTAACTTTATAACTCTATGACTCTTTTACAGTTGTAAAACCACAAATCTTCAAAATTTACCAAAAAAATAAAAGCATTCGTAACAGTGTCCTGTGTAATCTCTCATAAATCTCATGTAAAAGAATGATAAACCTGCAGACTCCAGGGATATGGTCTTAAAGAATGTTTTAAAAACATGTTTAATATCTTTGCAAAATACACTATTTGATTATTGATCAAATAATTGATTAGGGTGCCTATGTGTGCGTCCTATTATCTATGTCACAAAATCTTGGCTGTTCCACTTTTACTGCTGCCTTGTGCAGACCTCCAACAGCTCTGCAGCTCTTTCATTTTTTATAAGATATATACACATTGTCTAGCAGGTCACTCATTCAAACTGACATCATTGGCAGGCTTACATTTTCGAAGGGCCTTACACATAAAATCATAGAAGCATAACCTCCCTTGATGCACGCACTGCAGATGGTCACATAGCCTTAATCAGTGGCCCTCTACTTTGAGAAATGAGGCAGCGTGGTGATATTGTGCAGGCATGTTATACTGCTGTTACTCTTCAGTGGGGAAGATGAAAGTTCTGGGCATGCTGAACAAGGTTATCTGCTACTTTCATGTCAAGCACATTAGCTGATACATCTGATATTCCCCATATTCACCTGGAAGGAAGCAGAGCCAAATGAATTGGGGGAGGAAATCATCTTGACTGCTAGTGACCATGTTGTCCCATGTTATGATCAAGTTGTAAAATTCAAAATCCAAGGTGAATGCAGAGAGTATAGGGGGGAACTGAAAACAGCAGTAAGAGGGGTATGGAGACTATATGAAAATAGATTAGTGGGTAATATTAAAGGGAACCCAGGGCCCTATTATAAACATATAAATAGTAAAATGGTAGTCAAAGGGAGGCTGGGGTTGATTAGGGATCAAAATGGTCATCATCTTGTAAAGGCAAAGTGTATAGCTCAAGTAATAAATGATTACCTGATATCTGTTATCACTAAAGGAGAGGATGCTGCCATGGCCACAGTAAAGGATAAAATAGTAGAGAAATTGGATAGGATAAAAATAGAAAGGTACTTAAAAAGCTGGCAGGGCTCAAAGTAGAAAAGTCACCCTGTCCAGATGGGATGCATCATAGGTTGCTGTGGGAAATAAGGATGGTGATGGCCCAGGGTCTGGCCATAATCTTCGAATCCTCCTTAGATATGGCAGCAGTGAAAGAGGACTGGAGGATTTTACACACCTGTCCAAAAAAAAGGAAGCAGGATAAATATAGCAACTATAAGCCAGTCAGCTGAATGTCTGTGGTAGGCACATTTTTTAGAGACAATAACCAAGACAAAATTCAATGTAATTTGGAGAAACATGATTTAATAAATGATCGCCAGCACAGATTTGTTAAAAGCAAAGTTTGATTAATTTGATTTATTTTGTGACGTAATGGAGAGAGTGGATGAAGGCATTGCAGTTGATGTTGTGTATATGGACCTTCAACTCTGAGTGGAAGTAAACAGTGAGAAGGATAATGACAGACTAGTGAAATGATCAGATAAACGGTTGATGCAATTTGATAGAGAAGTGTGAAGTGATCCATTTCGATAGGCAGAATGAGGAGAGACAATGTAAACAAAGTGGTGCAATTTTAAAGGGGGTGCAGGAACAGAGACCAGGGGTTGTAAGGACACAAATCTTTCAAGGTGGCAGAACAAATTGAGAAGGCTGTTAAAACATCATACAGATAATTGGCTTTATAAACAGAAGGGTAGGGTATAAAAACAAGCAAGTTATGTTAAACCCTTATAAATCACAGGTTCGGCACCAGCTGGAGCATTTTGTCCCGTTCTCGGCACCACAATTTAGGAAGGATGTTAAGGCTTAGAAAGGCTGTATCAGAATAGATTTTCTAGGATGGCGCAAAGGATGCAGGATTTCAGTTATGTAGAAAGACTAGAGAAGCAGCAGTTGTTCTCCTTGAAGCAGAGAAAGTAAAGTAAGATTGAACAGAAGTGTTAAAAATCATAGAGTAAATAAAAAAGAAATTGCTTCCAGTGACAGCATGGTCAGTGACCAAAGCACACAGTTTCCAGATAATTAGCAGAAGAACCATAGGTAATATGAGGTGATTTTTCTTAACACAGTGACTTGTTATGATCTGGGATGCATTACCTGAAAGGGTGGTGTATGCAGATTCCTCATTGAAGGAAGAGTGGTATATGTCCAGGTGAGGATGGTGTTTTATTTGGAGAAGAATCTAGAGATTAATGATTTTTCCATTATAGTGTTGCTCATGTCCTTGGTGGTAGAGCTCATTGTGCTGGGAGGTGCTGTCAAAGTAAAGTTGTTACTCCATTGCCTTCTATAAATTGTACTTACCGCAGCCATGTGTAGCAATGATTGACTCAAGTGGCTCTGATACTAATCAAGCAAACTGATCTATCCTGGATGGTGTTGGACCTCTTGCGTGCTGTTCCAGTTTCAGGCAAGTGGTAAATATTCATCAAGTCATCCCACATACATAGGCTCAGAAGCATGGGACTTGGCAATAATGGGGCTACGGAAGGTCAAAGGCAGGTTGTTGGGCCCTCTTTTGCTGCAGATAGCACTTATGAGGTCTAGGTGTTACCTGTCACTTGTCAGCTCAAAGTTGGATATTATCCAGATACTGCTGTGGACTGGCATGGGCTGCTTCATTGTCAAATAAATTGTGAATGGAGCTGGACATGTAGAATTATCAGTGAATAGTCCCACTCCTTACCTTATGACACATGGAAACAGATAAAATGAGGACCAATTTCACAAAATTGTGCTCTCACAGTACAGTGGAGAAACTCACCCACTTGAAGCATATATTGAGGATTAAGGGATACACTTGCTATAATTTTCCAGCTGATAGAGATAGGGACAGTTAATTTCCTGTAGTGTACTGTTCGGATGGAAGATGGGGCTTTGGTTTAACATCGCATCGGAAAGATATCTGTGATATTGCAGCACTCACTTAGTACTGAAGTGACAGCCTAGATCACAGAGGTAGCAGCGGGCAAAACAAATGGCAGCCCGTACATACGGGCCGTGTGCCGTCACGCCACTGCGATCTAGCACTCAGCAGCACATTTGCACATTTATATACTCAGGGCGAGCTGCCCACCCCTACCCCCACCAATCAGGTGGCGGGGTGGCCTCAGCAATGCCATGAATGGCCTCTGTGCAGGCACTGGCACCATTTTTAAAGGACTGTCAGACGTGCCACAAAAAGTGCAGAGTAGAACCCCCCCCCCCCCCCCCACCTCACTACACCGCAAATAAACTGTTGCCCCGTTTCCCCTCCCCCACAAAATACTTACATTGCATTGTTGCCCTCTTCCCCCACCAAAAACACTTCAACTACCAAGCTGACCTTTCCCCCACCCCCAATTGCACAAAGTGCACAGGTCACCCCTAACCCGCCTCTAATCAAACTAGAAATGCAGAGTTGACTTCGTTTCCCCCCTCCCCCTCCCCCCCTCCCCCCACCACCCACTACACAAAAAATCTTAAGTTTCCTACCTTCTTCACCTTCGTGGGGACGGGAAAGTGAAGGCGCGTGAAGAACCTCCCGTCACATGGGAGATCCTGGACAGTTGGTAAGATTGCCATGAATGGTATTTAAATGTATTCATTTCCTTTATTTAAATATTGAAAGTCGGGTCCCATTGCTGCCTACGGGAAGATCAGGCCCGGCAATCCTGGCATCAGGCTCAATGGCAGGCCGCTGCAACTGCAATCTTCCCCTGCCATGGAGCCCGAAGTCAGAAGCTCAACAAAATTCAGCCCAGTGTGTGTCAGTTTCTGGAGTGGAGCTTGAACCGACAACCTTCTGATTTGGAGGAGCATAAGTTAAAATGTGTGCGTTCAAAATGAAGGTGTGTGATAATCTTTTATATGTATGTATTTATGTTGGACAGCTAGGAAATTAGCTCTTTCGCATTACTGTATGGAATTGCAGTACTTCACTCATACCTGTTAAAATTAATGAGCATTTCAAATCTGGAGATTTTACAAATGGAGGAAGGAAGAGAGAATGGGCACTGCACTATCATATTGTGTTTCCATGGAAACAAACTGGCCTGGAGGAAGAGAGGTACCTTTGTAAATTCTGTGTACTATAAAATGCCTCAACTTCATCTTGTTTACTCCCAGATCAGACACCTGAAATGTTGAGTTACTGTGTAAATGGATTTCTTATGCCTATTTCAAATAAGCCAATGTGGATGATACTGCATTGGCCCACTGTCACTATCAGAAAGACAGCTCAGTAAGCGCCCCCTCATCACTAAAATAAAAATGTAAAAAAAATGTCCAATTAAACCAAAATAAACTTATAATTCTAAACCATATAATTATTTCTGTCTAACGGATATCCCATATCCCGAGGTGCCCACTGGTCACGGAAGGCTCCTGGCATACAGCGGGCATTGCACGCTGTACTTCATTCTGTATTGTTCTCTTACTACGTATTTTTCAGTTTTCTTGAATTGTTCGCCTTTCTATCATATCTTTCTTTGTATTCTTTAACTGTTCTCAGGATTTTTGCTTCTCGATCTAAAAACCACATGAATAGATTTAAAATGTGCAGACTTACAGTAGCAGGAATTCATTACTGCCATCTTTCAGTAGCTCTGTAATGATTCTATTTGTACATAACTGCTCTTAAGAATGAGAAAGAACAAATTAAAGCAACAAAGTATCATTATCATCCATTGACAGCACATTGAAATGACAATGAACAGCTGTTGCAGTCATGTATTATTACTCAATAAGATGGAATGATTTGGACAATTAAATCATTATTTGGGAAAACAGTTCATATTACGATTGAAGCAGAAACATTTTGTTAAAATTCTAATGAAACACCTTCAATGTAGGTACTATTCATCTTCATAGTGTTATTATATTTGTATGTTGATCCGATATCTGACATTGATTTTCCTATGGCAGTGTTCCTGCTGCCATTGCCGTTTTTGGACTGGGTTTACGGAGATAGTTGCTCAGATTAGGTGATGATCAGTCCAGCAGTCATCGGCTCCTATCATGGTACAGGTGATGCGAACATCCTTACGGTCCTTCGCTTGGACGATGATATAGTCAAGCAAATGCCTGGAGCGAGGGTGCTGCCATGAGGTCTTGTATTTGTCTCTCTGACGAAATAGGGTGTTCGTTATGATCAAGCCATGTTCAAGAAATTTTGTCAGAAGAAGGACTCGGTTGGAGGTGGCCCCTTCCAACACCTTCCTTGCCAATCACACCTTTCCAAAGGTTTGTGCCCCTCCCAACTCTGGCATTGAAGTCTCCAAGGAAGATCAGCTTGTCTTCCTTGGGAACACGGGACAGCAAGCGATCAAGGCTGGACTAGAATTCCCCTTTGGCCTCAAGGTATCAAGGACTCTGAAGGTTATCGCAAGAGTCGTTCTCAACCGTCTCCTCCCCATGGCTGAAGAGCTCCTACCGGAATCACAATGTGGATTCCATCCATTAAGAAGCACAGTGGACATGATCTTCAAAGCAAGACAATGCCAAGAAAAATGTAGGGAGCAGCAGCAACCTTTATACACAGCCTTCTTTGACCTCACAAAGGCCTTCGACTCTATCAACCAGGAGGGATTATGGAACATGCTCCTCAAATTTGGCTGCCCGGAGAAATTCATCACCATCCTCTGCCTGCTGCACAACGACATGCAAGCTGTAATCCTTGCAAACGGATCTGCCACTGACATAATCCGAGTGCAAACTGCAGCCAAGCCAGGCAGTGTCATCGCACCGATGCTCTTTTTCATCTTCCTCGCTGCAACATTCCACCTCATCTCCTTGAATCTTCCTGCCGGAGTAGATCTACTCTACAGGACAAAGCGGGAAACTATTTACCCTACGTAGCCTCCAGTCCAGAACCAAGGTCACCCCAACCTCTGTCATTGAGCGGCAGTATGCTGATGATGCTTGCGTATTTGCAAACACAGAGGCCGAGCTTCAAACCCTCGTTGATGCATTCACAGAGGCATATGAAAGAATGGGCCTTAAGCTAAACATCCAGAAGACAAAGGTCCTCTACCAGCCTGCTCCCGCAGTACAACACTGCCCCCCCAACTATCAAGATCCACGGCGAACCACTGGACAATGTAGATCACTTCCCATACCTTGGGCGCCTTTTCTCAGCAAGGTAAGACACTGACAATGAAACTCAGCATCGCCTCCAGTATGCCAGCACAGCCTTCAGTTGTCTAAGGAAACGTGTGTTTGACAACCAAGACCTCAAACCTGGCACCAAGCTCATGATCTACAGTGTTACCTGCCCTCCTGTATGCATCGGAAACATGGACACAGTACAGCAGACATCTCAAAGCCCTGAAGAGATATCACCAATGGTGCCTCCGCAAGATCCTGAAAATTCAGTGGCAGGACAGGCACTCCAATATCAGTGTACTCTCTCAGGCCAACATCCGCAGTATCAAGACACTGGCCATGTCTAGTCAGTTACGCTGAGCGGGCCACATCGTCCACATGCCTGACACAAGACTCCCAAAACAAGATTTCTACTCTGAGCTCCATCATGGAAAGAGGCTACCAGGAGGGCAGAGGAAACGCTACAAGGAGGTCCTTAAAGCTTCCCTGAAAAAAGATGACATCTGCACTGATTCATGGGAATCTCTTGCCTGAGACCACCCAAAATGGCGAAAAAGCATCCACGACAGTGCCAGCTAGTTCGAACAACATCGACATGCCCAGGCAGTGACCAAGTGCAAACAGCAGAAGGGGCGTTTGGAATTTCGAGCATCCCATTCACTCACCTCACTAAACGCCACCTGCCCCACCTGTGGCAGAGTGTGCGGATCCAAAATTGGACTATTCAGTCATCTAAGGACCCACAAACCTGGAGTGGAAGAAAGTCATCCTCGTTCCCAAGGGACTGCCCGAGAAGAAGAAAAAGAAGAGGATATCTGACAGATTCTTTGTTGTACTTTGAACTTCTAATATTCCTTCTTATATTAACTGCTGTTGCTTCTTGATCTCACAGTCTGGAAAGATTGTACTTCGGATTTCTTGTTGAGACAGTGTATGATCTGTACAGGGAGACTACACTTGTTTGGTTCTGAGGCATTCTCTCTACTCACAGTAAGGACAGGTTGTATCATTGAAAATAATGTTTTATTGGCTAAATTCCTTTTTCAAGATCCTTTTGAAGTGCAAACTAGTTGTGGGGCAAATGGATAACAGTCAAAAAAATGTTAATTAATACAAATGTGTTTACATAAATTGTGCATTTAATGTGCCATTGATGACAGGACAAAGGATCACATCAGTGATTCCTCACATTGTTAGTTCCCTGTCTGTGACCATGCCATTGGGATTGGTGGTGAACACAGATCATACATTTACCCACAGGGAAGGAAGAAAAATTGGAGTGTAAGTCATCGTACGCAGTTACTGTGCACTTCTGTTAAATCAATTCAACAATTAATAGATGTCTTGAAGCAAACCTCCTGGGTCTTTATGTCAGTAGGGAAAGAAAGACTAAATTTATGTCACACCTTTTCACATCTTTCAGAACTATCTCAGTAATTTTCGCATAAAACAATATTTTAAGTTCAGTGTCTGCGTTATGCACAGAAGAGGTTTTGTGCATGACCACAAGCTATGAAGATAAATTTAAAAAGACAGGGTCACAAATATAAGCTGGTCACTAATGAATCCAATAAAGAATTCATGAGAAACTTCTTTATGCAGAGAATAGTCAGAGTGTGGAACATGCTACCACATGGAGCACCTGAGGCGAATAGCATAGATGAATTTATGAGGAAGCTGGAAAAGGACATGAGGAAGAAAGAAATAGAAGGATTGTTGATAGGGTTAGATAAAGTACGGCTGGAGGCAATGGGCCCCATGGAGACTAGTTTGGAGGCCAGACTGGAGCAAAATTTGAAACTTGTGTGTCAGGTTGGTTCTCCGACGCTTTCCCGCCTCCAAGCAATCTTGCCAGAGGCAGGGTCAATGCAGCAGCATTGATGATGAAGGGTCACTGACGTGAAATGTTAACTCTGCTTCTCTCTCCACAGATGCTGCCAGACCTGCTGAGTATTTCCAGCACTGTCTGTTTTTATTTCAAATTTCCAGCATCTGCAGTATTTTGCTTTTATTTCAATGCAGCAGCAGCTCCCTGCCTGGCAATGGCAGGTAGCCAATTAGACCAATGAAGGGACCAATTGGGGGCACATTGCTGACACCACTGGGATCTTCCCAGTGTCAGACCGGCCCTCCCATTGAGTTGAGAGGCCAGCAGCAGCCTGGGAGTGCCTACCGGCAGCCTCCTATCACTGGCCCCATGAATGCGCCACAAAAGTGCAAAGGCCTCAGCATCAGCCATAACCCTTCCTGTTGAGTCGTTTTCCCTCCAAACTGATGGTACTATGAACTGCAGGCGTTATGTTTTTTCAAATATTAATAAGGCTTCTGAGGATGCCACAATTTTGAGGAACCCTCATGCTCCCCCTACCTGCCTCAGCAGCACTTATCTCTGCCATTGGGGTTGCCATCCATCCAGTGCTGCAGGCCCTCTTATTAGGCCTCCTGCCTCAGGAACCCACCCACAAACCTTATTTGGATGGTGAACATGGAGGCAGCCTCTTAACTGGCCACCTTCCATAACATTCCAACTGTTGGCACCTCTTAACCGCGTGGAAATAGTCACGACGCCTCAAATTTTTTAAAGGGCACAGGATACCACCCAATGTTCTCTCTAAGCTGTGCAGGGAACAAACAGGCCACGTTCCCTTTAAGATGCATGCATGCATGGCCACAGTGCAACAAGCAGGTCATGCACAGCAAACAGAAATTGGTTTGAGAAAGCTCATGTGCAGCATAAATACCAGTGTAGACCTGTTGAACTGAATGGTCTGTTTCCGTGCTGTAATTTCTACGTAATAAGGCATTTCTCTGAATCAGCCACTTCAATGATGTCATCAGAATTGATCTTTCAAGATAATCTGGCCTCATGCACACTAAAGGCTTTACGTAAGGGCATAAGAAGGCATGAAATGAAAAAAGGACATTCAACCGGTCAAGCCCAGTGCTTCTGTTTATTCTGTACTCTATCCAATCTACTTCACCTGCTGGTAAAAGGAAAACTGTGCAATACCTATCTGACCTTATATCCTACATTAACCTTTCTCGACTAGGTGCCTTCTGTGACATTATGGCCAGGGTGTTCTGTCTCTGCACGCATCAACCTGGGATTTTCTGCCCATTCACTTTAATGTGGAGACAATTTACAGGCTGAAAAGTGTAAAAGTAGAAAACCACAGCAAAGATTTCCATGGTGCCAACAGCCCAAGAACCAGCATGTTTCAAAGAGCAACTAATCATCTGCATCTGCACTTACGAGTCTAAATCCTGTTAAGTAGCACAGCATTACTTTCTATAGCTAGGAATTAATTCCACATATCAATGAGGCATAAATGTCATTCTCATTTTGTGTCTACCTTAAATCAATGTTATTTATATTCATATATATTCCAAGTGACAGTCCATGTCAAATAATTTGAATTCATCTATGCTATTCATTCTTCTGAGAATTTTAAAAGTCTCAACCATTTTTTTGCATTTTCTTTACCAATCAAATAGGTTCAAACCTCTCAGGGCACTTCCTATGATTGGGATCACTTTGTCAGATTTTTCTGATTATTCTCAACCGACTTTACTAACTTTAATAAACTGAGGATAATGTAACCCAGGGAAATGACAGAGACCTGGTTACGCCAGGTGTCCACCACTTCTGGGTGTCTCCTCAATGCCTTGTAAGAGATCTATGTAGGGGTGTAATTTACTAATCTTACAAGGCAAATGCCAGACGGTAGTGGGATCAAGGGCAGGATTTCCTCCGCCATTAGTTCCTGCTCCTATTCCACAGTATGGTCCCCAGTGTTGCAGTTGTCCCGACAGAAGGCATACTGCCCTTTATAAGGATGCATGTGGGTCCCACAAATAGATTCCAGTCCAATCACTCTGCTTAGGAACCCGAAGAATCAAAAAACCTCTTAAAATCCATCCACATAGTCCCCCTATTCTGTCCTTGCATTGTAGGGGCGGGGTGGGAGCATGGCAGGGTACCTGTCCTGCATTCTGCCCCTGAGGCTGCCAATCATCCCACTGACCCGATGAGCAGAGGGACAAATGTGGCTGGATTTTAAAGAAGTGTTTTTTTTTATTCTTCAGGGTTCCAAGCAGTTTGATTGGACTGGAACCAATTTGCAGGACCCACATGGGCCCTTATGAAGTGCAGTATGCCTTACTTTGGGACCACTGCAACACCAGGGCCCATGCTGTGGATCAGGAGCAGGAACTACCCCAGTGCTGCCACCCCAGCAACAGTAACATGACCTGACCTTCAGATGACCTTACAGGTCATCCTTTATTTTTTTTATTTAGGGATACAGCACTGAAACAGGCCCTTCGGCCCACCGAGTCTGTGCCGACCAACAATCACCCATTTATACTAATCCTACAGTAATCCCATATTCTCTACCACCTACCTACACTAGGGGCAATTTACAACAGCCAATTTACCTGTCACCTGCAAGTCTTTAGCTGTGGGAAGAAACCGGAGCACCCGGCGAAAACCCACACGGTCATAGGGAGAACTTGCAAACTCCGCACAGGCGGTACCCAGAATCGAACCCGGGTCTGTGGAGCTGTGAGGCTGCGGTGCTAACCACTGCGCCACTTGAGCAGCTCTAACCCTAATGGGCCTGCCTTCAAACTGTTCCACCTCAGCATGGGCAGCAGCATTCTGGACTGACTTGTTGAAAGCCAACAGCAAGGGCATTGGCACAGGGGCAGGGGTGGGAGCATGAATACTGTCATCCTGAGCGAGGACAGCTGGTTTGTGCAACACAGTGCCACTGTCATTCCCCTGGGCAATACCTCAGCAGTCCAAAGAATTTATTGGAGGATAGATTAGTGGACTGCTCTGAGAGCCTGCATGCCGCTTTGAGCACTGCTATCTACAGCTGTGATGGCAGTAGTCTGAGCCTGCATGGCAATAAGCATGGCTCTCATGACCTCAGTCTGAGCTTCCACTGCAACTTTCAGACATTGGCAGCATCGACCTCTGCTGCAATGGAAGCTGAGACATCAGCCACCAGATGCTACATCACGGTTGGGTCCACAAGTTGTGTCAGTGACAGGAAGCTCTGTGGCAGGCCGACTAATGCACCAAGCATCTCATTGTGCATGCCCATTAACATTCTTCTGTACGGTAGCCCATTAAAAGTCCTAATCTGTACCAGCTGCTGTAGAACTCATCTGCGACCTCACACGTCGGTGAGCTGGTACATGAATTTTCCTTTCCTTCTGGCCTCGCTGCAGCCAACTCGTGCCCAGTGACTCAGCACGTGGTGATCCCAACTCATTTCTACCCTATAAGGTACACACAATGCCAGTATCTGAGCTGGTAGCTGCAAATGTTTGATTAACTCCAACGTGATTACTTTTTTAAAGACCCCTCCTTCACTGACACTGGGAACTGCTGCCCTTGAAGTACAAAAGAATGGAAATTCAGGGATGGCAGCTTTACTGAGCTGAGCATCACCCCTCTCTTGAAGGTTTCAAAGAAATCGTCCCAACCAATCACATCTCATATAGTCCATTTTATTGTGCTCAAGAACCCAAATGGCTTATTAGAGAGCACATTCCAAACCTGCGACCTCTGTCACCTAAAAGAACACCACCATCTGCAAGATCCCCTTCAAATCACACTTATCGTGACTTGGAAATATATCACTATTTCTTCATCGTTGCTGGGTCAAAAGCTTAAAACTCCCTCCCTAATAACACTACTCCCTGACATCTCACATGGACTCACTACACCTATCTTATCAATCACAGATAATGCTATCCCTGATCACTTCTTCGTATCACTCTCCATCCACATCCCCCTTCCACATCCCAAACCTACCTCCTTCTGTATTGTCACGATTAGATGAGAACCCCCTTGTAAATTGTGTTTTGTGCATTTGGGTATTAATGTCAACCACCATATTATATAGCAAGTTAGGTTTTACCTGTGTTCCACTTGTTAAAATGGAGGAGGGAGATCATGTGGTACTGCATGTCCATGAAACCCCTATCTAACCTGCTGGACTCGAAACTGTAATAGTTTGAGGGTACAGCCTCTCTTCATTCCACAGCTGTTTTTTGGGCAGATTTGGCCCAGCTGCCTGCAGCTGCAGACTTCTCCCCTGGACCTCTCTGCAAGAAGCAGAACTGCCTTCAAGCAGCATTGACTTCTCTCTAAGGCCTTTTCAACAAGAAAACATTTAAAAAGAAGCCAAAAAACTTGCAGGGTGGTAGGTAAATTGGCCATTATAAATTGCCCCTAGCATAGGTAGGTGGTAGGGAAAATATAGGGACAGGTGGGGATGTGGTAGGAATATGGGATTAGTATAAATGGGTGGTTGATGGTCGGCACAGACTCGTTGGGCCGAAGGGCCTGTTTCAGTGCTGTATCTCTAAACTAAACTAAACTAAACTTTGAAAAATCCAGCAAGAAAAATCAACAAGAAAACAAGCTGCAAAAACATCAGAAATGTCTGATTTCTACCAGTTTCCTCTCCATCTAAAAGATGACTTCAGCAATTTAGCTGAGTCCATTTATATCTGAGAGTGCCAGAAGAAGAAGAAATTGTCAGAGAAAAGGTTTTCTCAGCAACCCCTCCCCCTACCCAGCATTGCCAGTCAGTGATCTCCATTTATGTCCTCAGTACCTTGTTCTATGGCAGCGAGGCCTGGACAACGTATGTCAGCCAAGAGCAACGTCTCAATTCATCCCATCTTCGCTGCCTCCGGAGAATACTTAGCATCAGGTGGCAGGACCGTATCTCCAACACAGAAGTCCTCGAGGCAGCCAACATCCCCAGCTGAGACACACTACTGAGTCAGCAGCGCTTGAGATGGCTTGGCCATGTGAGCCGCATGGAAGATGGCAGGATCCCCAAAGACACATTGTACAGCAAGCTCGCCACTGGTATCAGACCCACCGGCCGTCCATGTCTCCGCTTTAAAGACGTCTGCAAACGCGACATGAAATCCTGTGACATTGATCACAAGTCGTGGGAGTCAGTTGCCAGCATTCGCCAGAGCTGGCGAACAGCCATAAAGACGGGGCTAAAGTGTGGCGAGTCGAAGAGACTTAGTAGTTGGCAGGAAAAAAGACAGAGGCGCAAGGGGAGAGCCAACTGTGTAACAGCCCCGACAAACAAATTTCCCTGCAGCACCTGTGGAAGAGCCTGTCACTCTAGAATTGGCCTTTATAGCCACTCCAGGCGCTGCTTCACAAACCACTGACCACCTCCAGGCGCTTACCCACTGTCTCTCGAGATAAGGAGGCCAAAGAAGATCTCCATTTTTGGACCTTTTTGATATTTTAAAAGGACTTTAGTTTTAACTGAAAATCAATGTGAGCTAGTAGTTAAGATAACTTTCTATTTAGTATATGTCCTTGCCTTTTTATGTCTTTAACCTTTTCCTGAATGTTTGTAAGTGTGCGTGGCAAAGTTAAAACCCCTTCCCGAATTTAAGATTGTGTGAATAAACCCTACTTCTTTGTTTTTAACAAGAGTTTTAAGGGAGAGAAAAAAAGTCAATCACTAATCTATTTATGGACTGGTGGTTGGAAAAACAGGGAAATTGGTTGAGAAAAAAAAATTATCTACCTGTTCGTAACTGTATCTTGAAAATCACTATCCTCCAACTCACTTACATCTGCATTTTCAAAATCCCAGCTAGCTAGCTTGTTCGGCACAACATTTCTATAGCTACTGATTTGCTCAACTGCACCCTCACCTCCACTTTTGATGTCCTAGACACCAAAAAAACCATTACCCGCTATCGTTCTGGGCATTTCCCCTTTATAATGCTCCTGTGAAACACTTTGGGATGTTTTATACTATATAAATACACATTGTTGGTGGTGGTATTGCCCAATTTCCCTTGATTTTATGCTTGGTTTTTGATAGCATAGCAGGAGAAAATTCAGCTGATCAAATCTAGATGTCTTCATCACAGCTTCAGTTGCCTTTTGTCGTCTTTTGAGGGTACAGCTCTGCAACTTGTTCCCAGGTGGCTTTGCTGGGATAATGGACTCAATATATCAAGTGTAGGCAGTACCTCTCATGCTATCACCAGCAGCCCTTTATTACAATTGCTCATACCCTTGAACTGATTGCAGTGCAAGTGGAGTACTGAATCCAATTTTCACTATCATCAAAGTACCCCTCGTTGTGCTCCCATTCTGTGGCAGATCACCAGCTTGAACATTCAGGCAGTCTGCAAACTCTGCAGTAGGACCTGTTTGGAATGAGGGTAAGGGATCTCCTTTATGTTTGAAATGGGAACCTTGTAAAAAGGTTTGGTTCATACTAAATCATCAATTATGTCAATTCTGGGCAAAATTGAAGAGCCCCCAAAAACCAACACAGGAATTGTAATGTGCGATTATCCCACGCCCGTTTCTTCTGATGCATGCAGCACGCAAAGGTGATGCTGTCTGTTCATTACGATGGCTGCAGCTTGCAATCAGCGCTAGATGTGTTAGACAGCACGCCTCAGCAATGGAGCAAGTTTGTGCAAGGCTAGCACCGTTTAAAGCTAGCCTGAGCTACTTAAATCCAGCCTGCACCTCGTAAAGGCACTTTGGCTGCAATAGGTGCTGTAAGTGGCTGGGAAAGAGTGGCTGAAGACAAAAGTCAAAATTTGCTTTAACGCCCCTGTGAAGTGCCGTGGGACATTTTATTATGTAAAAGGTGATACTTAAATACATGTTGCTTTTGTTGTTGAAGAATCTCTGAATAATGATGTAGCAGGGCAGCGAGCATGCTCCATGGTTCTTATACTGGAGGCCCTGGTGAAGGTGGACAGGAGGAGTGAGGTCTTTTATCCACAGAGGACTAGGAAGCCCTCCAGACAGACACTGCAAAGGCAATGGGAGCAGATAGCCATTACAGTCAATGCCAGCAGTATAGCCCCGAGGACCTGGATGCAGTGCCACATGAAGTTCAATAACCTCTCACAAGCAGTCAAGGTCAGTGAATGTATCTTCACATGCCATATCCTTACAACTGCATTACTAGCCTCGCCACTGGTATCAGACCCACCGGCCGTCCATGTCTCCGTTATAAAGACGTCTGCAAACGCGACATGAAATCGTGTGACATTGATCACAAGTCGTGGGAGTCAGTTGCCAGCATTCGCCAGAGCTGGCGGGCAGCCATAAAGACAGGGCTAAATTGTGGCGAGTCGAAGAGACTTAGTAGTTGGCAGGAAAAAAGACAGAGGCGCAAGGGGAGAGCCAACTGTGCACAGCCCCAACAAACAAATTTCTCTGCAGCACCTGTGGAAGAGCCTGTCACTCCAGAATTGGCCTTTATAGCCACTCCAGGCGCTGCTTCACAAACCACTGACCACCTCCAGGCGCGTATCCATTGTCTCTCGAGATAAGGAGGCCCAAAAGAAAGAAACTAGCCTCACACACTGCTCAATTCACCACACTCCCATCACTCACCTACGAACAAGGATGGTGGAAGTGGAGACAATCAATGGCTTCAAGAGGAAGTTGGTGGCCACCTGAGAGAAATGGACTTGCAGGGCTACGAGGATCGAACTGGGGACAGGACGGACTGCATAGTTCCATGGAGTGCTGGCATGGACTCGATGGGCCGAATAGCCTCCTTCAGTGCTGTAAATGACTCTATGACTCTATAACTATGACTCGTACTTCACATTCATAGCTTCACCCAGCAGGGGAGATGGTGGCATCGTGGTAATGTTACTGGACTAGTAATCCAGAAACCCAGGCTAATGCCCTGGGGCCACAGGTTCAAATCTTACAAAGGCAGCTGATAGAAGTTAAATTCAATTAATTAATAGAAAATCTGGAATGCAAAGCTAGTCTCAGTCATGGTGCTATGCAACTATCATTGATTGTCATTAAAACCCATCTGAGTCACTAATGTCCTTTCGGAAAAGAAATCTGCCATCTGGCATGCTTGCCTTCATCAGTCAGAGCATAGAGCATAAAAATTGGCAAGTCATGCTGCAGCTGTACAGAACTTTAGTTAGGCCACACTTAGAATATTGCGTGCAATTCTGGTCGCCACACTACCAGAAGGACGTGGAGGCTTTGGAGAGGGTACAGAAGAGGTTTACCAGAATGTTGCCTGGTCTGGAGGGCATTAGCTATGAGGAGAGGTTGGATAAACTCCGATTGTTTTCACTGGAACGACGGAGGTGGAGGGGCGACATGATAGAGGTTTACAAAGTTATGGACAGAGTGGATAGTCAGAAGCTTTTTCCCAGGGTGGAAGAGTCTGTTACTAGGGGACATAGGTTTAATGTGAGAGGGGCAAAGTTTAGAGGGGATGTGCGAGGCAAATTCTTTACACAGAGGGTGGTGAGTGCCTGGAACTTGCTGCCGGGGGAGGTGGTGGAAGCAGGTACAATAGCGACGTTTAAGAGGCATCTTGACAAATACATGAATAGGATGGGAATAGAGGGATACAGTCCCCGGAGGTGCAGAAGGTTTTACTTTAGGCAGGCATCAAGATCGGCGCAGGCCTGGAGGGCAGAATGGCCTGTTCCTGTGCTGTACTGTTCTTTGTTCTTACCTGGTCTGGCCTACATGTGATTCCAGAACCACAGCAATGTACTTGACATCGGCCATCAGATCTGAGTGGCCTAGCAAGCCAATCAGTTGTCAAGGGCAATTGGGGATGGGCAACAAATGCTGACCCTGCCAGTGATGCCCACATCTCATGAACGAGTAAAAAAAAAATTACCTTCACACTGCTGCAAGCCTCACACCCACACCACACTCACTGACATGCTTTCATCTCTTTAGCAGGACAAGGTGGCTCACAACCACAGGCAGCAGCACCTAAACGGCAGGCGACAGGCAAGGCTGCATGACCTCCACCCTGATGGAAGAAATGTGCTGGCCATGACTGAGGCTGTGGCCAGCAGTGGGGCTGAAACCATTGAAGATGACAGTATGCTCATACCTAATCTTCCTTTTTACAACCCAATTCCCCTGATCCCACATTCTCTTCTCATTTACCAGCTGTAGATGCTCGAAGCATGCACCACTTGCTTTCCTCCACCCCTGTCACTGCAACCCTACCCTTGTGTCTTTCTCTTTTCGGATACCCAAGAACTGCAACCTGATCAGGCAGTGGTGCAGGAGCAAGAAATGGAAGAGGAAGAAGAGACTGATGATGAAGAAACAGCATCACTCCCTCTCACACTTGCAGTCACCAGTTCAGATACTGACCTTGCATGTACATTAGAGGGCAGCCTGGAGGCAGAATTTGCAAGTGTTAAGACACCGTGCACAAGTGGCAGGTAAGGCAGGGGACAAGGGTAGTTCAGGTGCCAGCTTTCCAGAGGACAAGGTCAGATATGAATTCTGTTGAAGAGGACTCACATGAGGAATCTGACGGGGTGGCAGACAGGAAAAGGCTAATGAGTACGTACACAGAAATGCTTGGTGCATTTGTAGGCCTTCCAGAAAGCCTGCCATCACTGTCAAGGAACATGAAGAAATCCAGCACAAACCTTGCACAGGGCTTTGCGCAGAGCTTGAAGCCCATCCTTTCCAACATGGAAGTGGTGGCCAATTCCAATACTACACTTATGGGCCTGACCGTGATGTAGCATCTGAAGGCCAATGTCTCAGCTTCCATCACAGCACAAGAAGAAGCCATCCAACTTCCAGGTGTTGCAGTGGAAACTCAGACTGAAGTGATGTAAGCTCAGCTTGTTGCCACGTATGCTCAGACTGCTGTCATCATTGCTGTGGATACCAGAGCGGTCCAGCAATCTGACCTCCAACAGATTTCTAAACTTCCTGAGTCGCCATCTGGGGGAGTGTCAGTGGCTACATAGAGCACAAACCTGCTGTCCTCTCTCAAGATGACAGCATTCTTGATCCCACCTCGCCAATCTGCCAGTGCCCTTGCCTTACTGTCAGCCAGCCGGCCAAGACTGCAGTTGCCCATGCCGAGGTGGTGCAGTTCAAAGCCAATGCTCACGATGATCCTGCAAGGCCATCTGCAGTTTACCCAAATGAAAGTCAACCAGCTATCCACCGGCCATGCTGCAGACACTGTGATAGCACTGAGTAGCAGCAGAAGGCCAGGCAAAGGCGCAGGGAAGACAGACACTAAGGAATGCACAAAGGTGATGAGTTGACTTTTGTATGGAATATTGGATGTTTTGATTTAAAAAGGTAATTTGGAATGTTTGCTTTGTGATGGCTTTTATTTCTGCATTCTGGCCAAGAGGACATCATGATGGTCAGTAACAGAAGGAAGGGAAGGTGTGTGACTATTGGTGAACGGGGAATTGGGGTTGCCTTAACTGGTACCGCTGCTGGATGAGCCAATCATGGACAGCCTGGCGGGAAAGAGGATGGACTGGTTGCCTCCTCCCTTTCTCCTCCTCTTCCTCCCCCTCCTGCTCCCCCTTGCTCCTCTTCAACTGTCTACCTGGTGGAAAGACCTATGCCCTTACAATGGTGAGGTTGTGCAGGATGCAGCACATCATGACAAATTTTGACACATGCTCTGGAGAGTACTGCAGGGCTCCTCCAAAGTGGTCCAGGCAACAAAAGTGATAAGTAAGCACACCAATAGTCTGCTTGATGTCATTACATGTGACAGCATGCTTCTCATTATATACAAGAAATGCTGGAATCACTCAGCCGGTCTGTCAGCATCTGTGGAAAGAGAAGCAGAGTTAACGTTTCTGGTCAGTGACCCTTCTTCAGAACTGACAAATATTAGAAAAGTCACAGATTATAAGCAAGTGAGGTGGGGGTGGGGCAAGAGATAACAAAGGAGAAGGTGCAGATTGGACCAGGCCACATAGCTGACCAAAAGGTCACAGAGCAAAGGCAAACAATATGTTAATGGTCTGTTGAAAGACAAAGCATTAGTACAGATTAGGTGTGAATACACTGAATATTGAACAGCAGCAAGTGCAAACCTGAAAAAAAACCTGAAAAAAACAGTGGGTAAGCAAACTGAACAAACTAAGATGAAATGAAATAAATGCAAAAAAAAGATTGTAAAAAATGTAAAAAAGAATGTTAAAAAAAGGAAGAAAAAATAACTAAAAATGAAAGTAAAATGGGGGGCTGTCATGCTCTGAAATTATTGAACTCAATGTTCAGTCCGGCAGGCTGTCGTGTGCCTAATCGGTAGATGAGATGCTGTTCCTCGAGCTTGCGTTGATGTTCACTGGAACACTGCAGCAATCCCAGGAATTTGGTGAGCTTTGTGGCCTGGTCCAATCTGCACCTTCTCCTTTGTTATCTCTTGCCCCACCCCCACCTCACTTGCTTATAATCTGTGACTTTTCTAATATTTGTCAGTTCCGAAGAAGGGTCACTGACCCAAAACGTTAACTCTGCTTCTCTTTCCACAGACGCTGCCAGACCTGCTGAGTGATTCCAGCATTTCTTGTTTTTGTTTCAGATTTCCAGCATCCGCAGTATTTTGCTTTTATCTTCTCATTATATACATGCTTCCATCCGTACGTGGATCATGCACTGGAGTCATTAGCCAGGTGGTCAGGGAATAGCCCTTGTAATTCAGTAGCCGCCCTTCCGTTTTGCGTCACGGTTCAAATATTGATGGTAAACAGCAGACTGCCACAGAATGAAGGCCTCATTACTGCTGCCAGGATACTAGGCATTGACCTGAATGGTGCACTGAGTATGGTCATACACCAGCTGGACAATGAAGGGGGAATTCCTTTGTGATTGTGATATATTTCTGAATTTACAAGCGGCGTCAGAAAAGCGATGTGCATGCAGTCAACGGCACACTTCACCATGGGGGAGCTTGCTATCCTGGTGAAACCACATGCTTGCTGTTGTGTTTAATTGCTCAGTGATTGATTGCTCTGCAGTGTTTGTAAGACTGCTCACTATGCTGTCAGTCAATCCTGAGGAGGCATGGTCCCATAGTGAAACTATGACAGATCCAGGCAGCCATCTGAATAAAGCCTACACACACAGAAATTGTGAGCAAAATTTCTTCATGCTTGGGTACCAAATGTAACATCTGGCGGCAAACTTGCCAAGTAATTTAAACTTACCAGCTCCAGCACCTTTCCTGTCGTCCTGGGAAAATCTTTCCATTCCATGGGACAGATGAATTTCTGGGTTTGAAACCTATTTTCTCACTATGGGTTTGGACAGTATAAAGAACAAAGAACAAATAACAGTACAGCACAGGAACAGGCCATTCGGCCCTCCAAGCCTGCACCGATCTTGATGCCTGCCTAAACTAACACCTTCTGCACTTCCGGGGCCCATATTCCTCTATTCCCTTCCTATTCATATATTTGTCAAGATGTCTCTTAAACGTCGCTATCGTATCTGCTTCCACCACCTCCCCTGGCAGCAAGTTCCAGGCACTCACCACCCTCTGTGTAAAAAAACTTGCCTCGCACATCCCCTCTAAACTTTGCCCCTCGCACCTTAAACCTGTGTCCCCTAGTAACTGACTCTTCCACCCTGGGAAAAAGCTTCTGACTATCCACTCTATAGATGTAGCAGCGACCCACAGGAAACTGATACCCATGCATTTCCTCGGAGCTGAGGGCCAGCATATAGTTGAGCAGCTAATGGATGATACGTCTACATTCAATAAGGCGGTAAGTGCTCTTGAGAAATACCTCGGCCCAAAGAAAAGTGTGATTATTGAATGATAAACGTTCTGTCGGAGATGCCAGGGAAATAGTGATCCCATAAAACAATATGCGACAGCTTTGTGTCAGTTGACTTCTACATGCAAATTTGGTACACTAACAAATGAACTGATTCGTGATCAACTAATTGAAAGAAAATCAATCCCATGAATTAGGGAACGCCTATTCATGGAGGATGATGGTTTGACTTTGGAAAAGGCCACGAGCTTGGCCATCCAAAGCAAATCAACCATGTTAGATTCGAAGATGTTACACAAAAATACACCCACAGGCTCAGGGTCGGAGACACAGCATGTCCAATCAGCTCAAGTGCAAGGCTTATGGACAAAGAGACCTCAGCAGGCTCATCAACACTTGCCCTCTCACAGTTAGGCACCCTCAAAAACGTGCCCAAATTGTGGGAGTACCCATGGATTCAAAACACCATGGAAAAAGTGCAACTCATCCGCAAAGATGTGTAGGTCATCAAAGATGAAGACTTTGTCAATTCAACATATGGAGGAACCTATTTCTGAGAGCAATATACGTACGTGTATACGATCATGAACAGTAAAGCGTCCAGTCCCATGTCGGGGGTCACTTCAAGGATTGCACAGTCGATCACAGGCATTTCAGTGTCGTTCCTCTTGATGTGGGCGTGCAAGTATCCATATAGAGCGAAGACCTCTACCTTCCTTATTTTCTGCAACTTTCTCTCAGTCCTGTGACAGACACTTTTCAATTTACGATGACTTGATTATTCCAGTCTTTGGAACAATCAGAGTTCCAGTGCACTACAAAAATGGCAACCTTGCCAAGTTCACGTTCTATGTAGCAAATGGCCTTATGGGGGTAGATCTGTTCAATAAGCTTGGCTTCAAACTGGCAGACCCCATTGGAGCACACATTAATACAATTATACACAACAGTATCCTTCCTTATTCACTGGATTTGGGGAGGTTAAGGGGTACTGACATGCTCCTCGCGTCAACACGTCAATTCCGCCTCTTTGACAAAATTTGAGATGGTTGCCATTTGCAATCCATGTTGAAATGTCACAGGAGCTGAAATGACTGGAAGCAGACGGTATCACTGAGTGAATCAATTCAATCCTATGGCTATCAAACCTCAGTGCAAAATTAGAAAACTTAGACTATGCGTCGACCTTAAGTCGGTCAACACAGCGATTATTCCAGACAAGTACCTGCTCCCTACGATCCAAGAACTAGCGGTATCATTTCATGGTTCCACAGTCTTCACGAAGCTCAACATGCGATGGAGCTACCTTCAAATACCACTAGTGGAGTGAAGCCGATATCTTACAGCCTTTGTCACACATGACAGTGTGTTTCAGTAGTGCAGAATGCCTTATGGACTAAGTTCAGCACCGAGAAGATTGTCTCTTCAGTCTTGTCAGAGGTTGAGAAGACGCTCAATGTTCTCAATGCAGAAATTAAGTCAGTACCTAAAATGCAACGGCCTTCATGAAATAAAGGAGGAACTGGTTCCGTACAGAATACTCAATGAGCTCGCATTGTTTGATGACAACTGTATCACATGTGGAACTCGAGCAGTTATCCCGAAAGTACCACACCAACGGGTTTTGCATCTTGCCCGTGAGGGACATCTGGGTGTCATTAAGATAAAACAGCAATCCCGCAAAACAGTCTGGTGGTCAATAATAGATTACAGCATAGAAGAGTTCATCATGCATGTACACACAGTGAAAAATCTGCTAAACCATGTCCTGTACCTCTACAACTGACCCCATGACCACAAAAGCTAATAGAAGCTGCTAATAGAATATTATCGTTTATTGCGAGGGGAATTGAATACAAAAGTAGGAAGGTTATGCCTCAGTTATACAGGGCATTGTGTTATGACCGAGGTTGAAGGAATGCACTGTCGTTCTCTCGTTCCACAATTCCACTGGTCACAACATATATTTAAATGTTTACCCAGTTAGCGATACAGCCAATTACATACTTTATTTATATTAGTTTCAGAATAAAACTCCGCCAACCAGGTTTCTTTAACAAAATTGTTGACAAGACTTATTCAATAAAGATGCAAAGCTTATTAATCCACAGTGCTATTAGGGAGTTCCAGGATTTTGGTCCAGAGACAGTGAAGGAACGGTGATATAGGTCCAAGTCAGGATGGTGTGTGATTTGGAGGGGAACTTGGAGGTGGTGGTGTTCCCACACATCTGCTGCCCTTATCCTTCTAGGTCATGGGTTTGGAAGGTGCTGCCTAAGTAGCCTTGGTGCGTTGCTACAGTGCATCTTGTACACTGCTGCCACTGCGCGTCGGTGGTGGAGGGAGTGAATGTTTGTGATGGGGTGCCAATCAAGCCGGTTACTTTGTCCTGGATGGCGTCAAGCTTCTTGAGTGTTGTTGGAGCTCCACCAATCCAAGCAAGTGGAGAGTATTCCATTGCACCCCTGACATGTGACTTGTGGATAGTGGACAGAGTTTGGGGAATCAGGAGGTGAGTTTCTCGCCACAGGATTCCTAGCCTCTGACCTGTTCTTGTAACCATGGTATTTATATGGCTACTCCAGTTCAGTTTCTGGTCAATGGTAACCCCCAAGGATGTTGATAGTGGGGGATTCAGCGATCTTAATGATGTTGAATGTCAAGGGGGGATGGTTAGATTCTCTCTTGTTGGAGATGGGAGGTCTTGCTGCATTTCTACATGGGCTGCTTCAGTATCTGAAGAGTCGTGAATGGTGCTGAACATTATGCAACCATCAGCGAACATATCCACTACTGACCTTATGATTGAAGGAAGGTCAGTGATGAAGCAACTGAAGATGATTGGGCCGAGCACACTACCCTGAGCAACTCCTTCAGTGATGTCCTGGAGCTCAGATGATTGACCTCCAACAACCACAACCATCTTCCTTTGCGCTAGGTACAATTCCAACCAGCGGAGAGTTTTCCCCCTGATTCCCATTCAGTCCAGTTTTGCTAGGGCTCCTTGATGCCATACTTGGTCAAATGCTGCCTTGATGTCAAGGACAGTCAATCTCCCACACCTCTAAAGTTCAGCTCTTTTGTCCATGTTTGAATCAAGGCTGTAATGAGGTCAGGAGCTAAGTGGCCCTAGCGGAACCCAAACTGAGCAGGTTATTGTTGAGCAAGTGCTGCTTGATAGCACTGTTAATGACACTTTCCATCACTTTACTGATGATCTAGCATAGACTGATGGGGCAGTAATTGGCCAGGTTGGATTTGTCCAGCTTTTTGTGTACAGGACCTACCTGGGCAATTTTCCACATTGCCGGGTAGATGTCAGTGTTGTAGCTGTACTGGAAGAGCTTGGCTAGGGGTGCAGCAAGTCTAGAGCACAGCTCTTCAGTACTATTGTCGGAATGTTGTCAATGCCTGTAGCCTTTGCAGGATCCAGTGCCTTCAGTCATTTCTTGATATCACGCAGAGTGCATCGAATTGGCTGAAGTTTAGTTTTAGTTTAGTTTAGAGATACAGCACTGAAATAGGCCCTTCGGCCCATCGAGTCTGTGCCAACCATCAACCACCCATTTATACTAATCCTACACTAATCCCCTGGCATCTGTGATGCTGGGGACTTCAGGAGGAGGCCAAGATGGATCATCAACCCGGCACTTCTGGCTGAAGATTGTTGCAAATTCTTCAGCCTTATCTTTTGCACTGATGTGCTGGGCTCTTTGTGGAGCCTCTTCCTCCTGTTAGTTGTTTAATTGTCCACCACCATTCACGGCTGGATGTGGCAGGACTGCAGAGCTTAGATCTGATTCTTTTGTTGTGGGATTGCTTAGCTCTGTCTATCACATGCTGCTTATGCTGTTTGGCATGCAAGTAGTCCTGGGTTGTAGCTTCACCAGGTTGACATCTCATTTTGAGGTATGCCTGGTGCTGCTCCTGGTATGCCCTCCTGCACGCTTCATTGAACCAGGGTTTGTTTCCTCGGCTTGATGGTAATGGTAGAGTGGGGGATATTCCGGGCCATGAGGTTCCAGATTGCAGTTGGGTACAATTCTGCTGCTGCTGATGGTCTACAGTACCTCATGGATGCCCAGTTTTGCATTGTTAGATCTGTTTGAAATCTATCCCTTTGAGCACAGTGGTAGTGCCACATAACATGATGGCGGGTGTCCTCAGTGTGAGGACAGGACAATGTTTCCACCAGGACTATGTTCTTTGTTCTTTTGTTCTTTGACTGTGTGGTGGTCACTTCTACCAATACCGTCATGGACAGATGCATCTGCAGCAGGCAAATTGGTGAGGACGGGGTCAAGTATATTTTTCCCTCTTGTTGGTTCCCTCACCACCTTCCGCAGACCCAGTCTAACAGCTATGTCCTTGAGGACTAGGCCAGCTCGGTCAGTAGTGGTGCTTCCGAGCCACTCTTGGTGACGGACATTGAAGTCCCCCACCCAGAGTACATTCTGCACCCTTACCACCCTCAGTGCTTCCTCCAAGTGGTGTTCAACATGGAGGAGTACTGATACATCAGTTGAAGGGGGGCGGGCAGTAGTCAGCAGGAGGTTTCCTTGCCCATGTTTGACCTGATGCCATGAGACTTCATGGGGTCCGGAGTTGATGTTGAGGACACCCAGGGCAACTCCCTCCCCCACTGTATATCACTGTGCTACCATCTCTGCTGTCCTGGCATTGGGACAGGACATTGTCTGTAAGGTATGATTCGGTGAGTATGACTGTGTCAGGCTGTTGTTTTACTTGTCTGTGGGACAGCTCTCACAACTTTGGCACAAGCCCCCAGTTGTAAGTAAGGAGGACTTTGCAGGGTCGACAGAGCTGGGTTTGCTGTTGTTGTTTCCGGTGCCTAGATCGATGCCGGGTGGTCCATCCGGTTTCACTCCTTCTTGACTTTATAGCGGTTAGGTACAACTGAGTGGCTTGCTGGGCCATTTCAGAGGATATTTTAAGAGTCAACCATATTGCTGTGGGTCTGGAGTCCCATGTAGGCCAGACCAGGTAAGGACAGCAGATTTCCTTCCCTAAAGGACATCAGTAAACCAGGTGGGTTTTTGCGACAATCGACAATGGTTTCATGGCCATCATTAGACTAGCTTTACCATTCCTGATTTTTTAATTAATGAATTCAAATTCCACCCTCTGCCATGGTGTGATTCAAACCCATGTGCCCAGGGGAATACCCTGGGTCTCTGGGTTAGCAGTGACAGTTACCACTGACAATACCACAATACCACCGCTTCCCCTAAGAGCAGAGCCTTTGAATATTTTTAAGGCAAAGGTAGATAGATTCTTGATAAGCAAGGGGTTGAAAGGTTATTGGGGGTAGGCAGGAATGTGGAGTTGAGGTTACAATCAGATCAGTCATGATCTTGTTGTATGGCAGAGCAGGCTCGAGAGGCCGAGTGACCTGCTCCTGCTTCTAATTCCTACATTTGTATGTAAAACCATGGCAACAGCTTCAAGAAGATATTTTTGCAGAACTGAATGCAGCCCCTAGCAATCAACATTTTTTGCTTGTTTTTCATGATCTACATAGCAAGCGACCGGAAATTGCTACAACAATGTTCATAACCATCACTTTGGTCATTGACATTTTAGACAAGTTGTTTAGAAAGTGGGGTTTTCCAGGCACTATCGCTACAGATGCCAGACCGCTGTTTGTTTCCAGTCAGTTGACGGATTTCATAGCAAGCTACAGATTTCACCACCATATGACATTGCTATACAACCCGCAATCGAATGGTGGCAATGAACGTTTCAAGAGAGTGATCAAGGACAGATGGAGACCTAGCATGTCGGAGGGAAAAATGTTTGAACAATCCATGCACATAAAACTTTGCACATGTCGATCCACCCCACACCCTCTGACTGGAAAGACATGGGCCGAACTTATGATTGGTCACAACATTCGCACACCGCTGACCATTCTTCAGCCGTCACCGCCATCCAATGCAAATGTCAGAGTGAAAGCAGAAGAAATCATGAAGTGACAAGGCAAAGTAAAAGCAGTACTCCCAAAATCAAACGCGCGCAGGGAAACCACATTTCGCAGTTGGAGACTGAGTGCATCAAACGTCTAAATTGCAACCCCAAGCTTGCATTATCGCTATTGTTACCGAAGCAGATCAAGCGGATGCTCAGTATTAATGCTTATGTCTTGGACAACAACACCAAGTGGAATGCGAGACGCTTGATTGCGAGAAGACCTGGACATTTCGATGATCATGACTACGAGGATGCATTTCCTTTTCTCATTCGTGACCATGATGTTGATCATCCAGCTTATCAAGATAATCAGGCTGAACCATAACCATGTCTTCATCAATCTCGGCGCCATTATAGACAATCTCCATAATCTCGAAGATTATTTGTGTACTTAGAGGAATGAACCGACTCTAAGAAATGACTCATACATACTTGTTTGATGCCTATGAACATTTAATTGAAATTAAGCTCCTTCGTCTGTAAGGGGGAAAATATGTTGTGTTTGATTGCTCAGTGATTGATTGCTCTGCACTACATTTGTAAGACTGCTCACTATGCTGTCAGTCAACCCTGAAGGGGTGTGGTTCCAAAAGTGAAACTAAGACAGATCCAGGCAGCCATCTGAAAAAAGTCTTCACACAAAGAAATCGTGAGTCTAGTTTCTTCATGCTTGGGGCACGAAACATAACATATGCTCCCACTCCTTCTGTCTGGCAAGAGAGAATGAAATGTATTCAGCTCTGTTTGTTTGCAGAGCTTTTCTTATACAACATTGGACGGTGAACTGTGAGATGTTGGAGATGTTGCCTGCTCAGAAGCCTGAGACAAAAAGCTCATGGTCAGGGTCACCTTCAGGGCTGTCCTCCCCCTGCGCTGAGGCTGCAGATCTACCTGCAACAGGTAACAGATTTCAGTGAGCACCTCCTTAATGAAGCACCGATGTCTCACAGAGTGTTCCTCACTTAGATTGGCGAATTGCTCCCTGAAGACCGTGGGTGATATGGCCTCCTGCTGAAAGCCCTTCTCTGACTCCACCCCTACCTGTTAAAGTAGCTTGTTCTCCTCTCTGTCGCCTCTGGTCATTGTCCCTGCCATGCTACAGGCCAAGGGGTAAGAAACTACAGCATCCATGACTGGGAACAAGTGCACTGAGCAAAACACTTGAAGTCAGAACTAATATCTTGACCACATGTCACCAATAATTTAGTAAGTTTTACCTCGCAACCATTTAATTCCTCATAATCACATGTCAAAAAATAACTGTTGGAGGAAATGTTGGTGCTCTAAGGCTGAAGGCAAGCAAAGAACAAAGAACAAAGAAAATTACAGCACAGGAACAGGCCCTTCGGCCCTCCAAGACTGCGCCGATCCAGATCCACTATCGAAACATGTCGCCTATTTTCTAAGGGTCTGTATCTCTTTGCTTCCTGCCCATTCATGTATCTGTCTCGATACATCTTAAAAGACGCTTTCGTGCCCGCGTCTACCACCTCCGCTGGCAACGCGTTCCAGGCACCCACCACCCTCTGCGTAAAGAACTTTCCACGCATATCCCCCCTAAACTTTACCCCTCTCACTTTGAACTTGTGACCCCTAGTAATTGAATCCCCCACTCTGGGAAAAAGCTTCTTGCTATCCACCCTGTCTATACCTCTCATGATTTTGTACACCTCAATCATGTCCCCCCTCAACCTCCGTCTTTCTAATGAAAATAATCCTAATCTACTCAACCTCTCTTCATAGCTAGCGCCCTCCATACCAGGCAACATCCTGGTGAACCTCCTCTGCACCCTCTCCAAAGCATCTACATCCTTTTGGTAATGTGGCGACCAGAACTGCACGCAGTATTCCAAATGTGGCCGAACCAAAGTCTTATACAACTGTAACATGACCTGCCAACCCTTGTACTCAATACCCCGTCCGATGAAGGAAAGCATGCCGTATGCCTTCTTGACCACTCTATTTACCTGCGTTGCCACCTTCAGGGAACAATGGACCTGAACACCCAAATCTCTCTGTACATCAATTTTCCCCAGGACTTTTCCATTTACTGTATAATTCACTCTTGAATTGGATCTTCCAAAATGCATCACCTCGCATTTGCCCTGATTGAACTCCATCTGCCATTTCTCTGCCCAACTCTCCAGTCTATCTATATTCTGCTGTATTCTCTGACAGTCCCCTTCACTATCTGCTACTCCACCAATCTTAGTGTCGTCTGCAAACTTGCTAATCAGACCACCTATACTTTCCTCCAAATCATTTATGTATATCACAAACAACAGTGGTCCCAGCACGGATCCCTGTGGAACACCACTGGTCACACGTCTCCATTTTGAGAAACTCCCTTACACGACTACTCTCTGTCTCCTGTTGCCCAGCCAGTTCTTTATCCATCTAGCTAGTACACCCTGGACCCCATGCGACTTCACTTTCTCCATCAGCCGACCATGGGGAACCTTATCAAACGCCTTACTGAAGTCCATGTATATGACATCGACAGCCCTTCCCTCATCAATCAACTTTGTCACTTCCTCAAAGAATTCTATTAAGTTGGTAAGACATGACCTTCCCTGCACAAAACCATGTTGCCTATCACTGAAAAGCCCATTTTCTTCCAAATGGGAATAGATCCTATCCCTCAGTATCTTCTGCAGCAGCTTCCCTACCACTGACGTCAGGCTCACCGGTCTATAATTACCTGGATTTTCCCTGCTACCCTTCTTAAACAAGGGGACCACATTCGCAATTTCTCCAGTCCTCCGGGACCTCACCCGTGTTTAAGGATGCTGCAAAGATATCTGTTAAGGCCCCAGCTATTTCCTCTCTCGCTTCCCTCAGTAACCTGGGATAGATCCCATCCGGACCTGGGGACTTGTCCACCTTAATGCCTTTGAGAATACCCAACACTTCCTCCCTCCTTATGCTGACTTGACCTAGAGTAATCAAACATCTGTCCCTAACCTCAACATCCGTCATGTCCCTCTCCTCGGTGAATACCGATGCAAAGTACTCGTTTAGAATCTCACCCATTTTCTCTGACTCCACGCATAACTTTCCTCCTTTATCCTTGAGTGGGCCAATCCTTTCTCTTGTTACCCTCTTGCTCCTTATATATGCCATTTCTATCCCTCATTTTCACAGGAACATGGCTCTCCTGCACTCTCTTTAAAAGCCTCCCACATATCAAATGTGGATTTACCTTCAAACAGCTGCTCCCAATCTACATTCCCCAGCTCCTGCCGAATTTTGGTATAGTTGGCCTTCCCCCAATTTAGCACTCTTCCTTTGGGATCACTCTCGTCTTTGTCCATGAGTATTCTAAAACCTACGGAATTGTGATCACTAATCCCAAAGTAGTCCCCTACTGAAACTTCAACCACCTGGCCGCGCTCATTCCCCAACACCAGGTCCAATATGGCCCCTTCCCGAGTTGGACTATTTACATACTGCTCCAGAAAACCCTCCTGGATGCTCCTTACAAATTCTGCTCCATCTGGACCTCTAACACTAAGTGAATCCCAGTCAATGTTGGGAAAATTAAAATCTCTTATCACCACCACCCTGTTGCTCCTACATCTTTCCATAATCTGTTTACATATTTGTACCTCTATCTCACGCTCGCTGTTGGGAGGCCTGTAGTTCAGCCCCAACATTGTTACCGCACCCTTCCTATTTCTGAGTTCTGCCCATATTGCCTCACTGCTCGAGTCCTCCATAGTGCCCTCCTTCAGCACAGCTGTGATATCCTCTTTGACCAGTAATGCAACTCCTCCACCCCTTTTACCTCCCTCTCTATCCCGCCGGAAGCATCGGTATCCTGGGATATTACGTTGCCAATCATGCCCTTCCCTCAACCAAGTCTCAGTAATAGCAATAACATCATACTCCCAGGTACTAATCCAGGCCCTAAGTTCATCTGCCTTACCTACTACACTTCTTACATTAAAACAAATGCACCTCAGACCACCAGTCCCTTTGCGTTCATCATCTGCTCCCTGTCTACTCTTTCCCTTAGTCACGCTGACTTCATTATCTAGTTCCTTACAGGCTTTAGTTACTACCTCCTTACTGTCCACTGACCTCATTTGGTTCCCATCCCCCTGCCACATTAGTTTAAACCCTCCCCAACAGCGTTAGCAAAAGCACCCCCAAGGACATTGGTTCCAGTCCAGCCCAGGTGTAGACCGTCCAATTTGTAATCGTCCCACCTCCCCCAGAACCGGTCCCAATGTCCCAAAAATCTGAACCCCTCCCTCCTGCACCATCTCTCAAGCCACGCATTCATCCTGACTTTTCTTTCATTTCTACTCTGACTATCATGTGGCACGTGATTGTGGCATGTGGCATCTCAGGATTGCTACCTCTGAGGTCCTACTTTTTAACTTGGCTCCTAACTCCCTAAATTCTGCTTGTAGGACCTCATCCCGTTTTTTACCTATATCATTGGTGCCTATGTGCACAACAACAACTGGCTGTTCACCCTCCCCCTTCAGAATGTTCTGCAGCCGATCTGAGACATCCCTGACCCGTGCGCCTGGGAGGCAACATACCATTCGGGAGTCTCGTTTTCGACCACGGAACCGCCGATCTACTCCCCTTACAATCGAATCCCCTATGACTATAGCCCTTCCACTCTTTTTCCCGCCCTTCCGAACAGCAGAGCCAGCCATGGTGCCATGAACCTGGCTACAGCTGCCTTCCCCTGGTGAGCCATCTCCCTCAACAGTATCCAAAACTATATACCTGTTTTGGAGGGAGATGACCGCAGGGGACACCTGCACTGCCTTCCTGCTCTTTCTCTGCCTTTTGGTCACCCATTCCCTTTCACCCTCAGCAATCCTGATCTGCAGTGTGACCAATTCGCTAAACGTGCTATCCACGACCTCCTCAGCATCGCGGATGCTCCAAAGTGAGTCCATCCGCAGCTCCAGAGCCGTCATGCGGTCTAACAAGAGCTGCAGCTGGACACACTTCCAGCACGTGAAGGAGTCAGGGACATCAGCCGTGTCCCTGAGCTCCCACATTGAGCAAGAGGAGCATAACACGGGTCTGAGATCTCCTGCCATTTTCAATCTTAAGCTTAAGTTAGTCTTAACTTCGATAAACGAAAAAGGAACGAAAAGTTTTTACCAATCACACGAAAAATAAAATAGAAAAAGCCTTACCTTATCTGCACACCACCGAGTCCTTTTTTTTGGTTATAGGAGGAGGGCGGGTGGGAGACACTACAAGTGTAGTGACTCGGGTTCAACCGCTGCCCAAATATATAGGACTTACTTACCCAGCTGCCACATCGCTCTCCCTGTCGCCGCTGCAAAAAGAAACCGCCAAAACAAAAAGGTAAGTTTATATAAGTTGTAAACTCACTTACCCAGCTGCCACCTCGCTCTCCCTGTTGCCGCTGCAAAAAAAAAAGCATTAGGCTCATTTGTGTGGTGCATGAATGGTGCAGGTGATCAGTATAACATCAACAGTAATTTCTGGGCATTTGTATGCAGAGTGTGAATTCCTCAAACTATTACATTTACTGTAATTTTATTGACTTATTTCTGATTCTACTCATAATTAGAGCAGCGTATATAGCAAAGCTCGTTGCTGCTGGTTTAATAATCACTTTATGCACTGTAACTATTTATCGGTATTAAAAATTTAATTGTCCTGTTAAAGTTTATTGATTCAACAAATAGCCACTTCATATAGGTCATGTCTTAACAGGTTGACATATTCCATTGCTGAAAAACTTTAGAATAAATAAGCTGAATGAAGTCATGCGCAAATGGTTTTCTGATGGCAAAATAAATAGGTTAACACTTCTACTAAAAACATCAGACAAATGCCGCCAAATTAGATGCTGCAGGTACCATAAGAGAATTCCAAAGATTCAGAACCCTTTGAGTAAAGTAATTCCTCCTCATCTCAGTCCTAAATGATTGGCCCCTTATCCTGAGACTGTGACCATGCTTTAAATTCCCCAACCAGCAGAAATAATCTCTCAGTGTCTACCCTATTCAGCCCCTTTAGAATCCTGTATGTTTCAATGAGATCACCTCTCATTCTTCCAAACTCTCGAGAATATAGGCCCAATTTACGTAGCCTCTCATCATAGAGCAACCCCCTCATCCCAGGGACCAATCTAATGAACCTTTGCTGTACCATCTTCAATGCAAGCATATCTTTTCTTAAATGTGGAGACCAAAACTACACACAGTGGGTTGGATTTTCTAAGCTCGCCACCGAGATCAGCGGCAAGCTTCACCAAAGAGTCGCTGCGATCTCAAGCGTGGCAGCTCATTTAAATAGCTGGGGCAGATACCCCCAGGCCACCCAGATCACGTGGAGGGGGCGGGCTGCCCATCCCCGCAATGGTGTCAGCTGCCTGTACACAGGCTCTGACTCCATTTTAAAGGGCAGTCAGCCCTACTGACTTATTTAAATATTTGAAGAAATATTCAACAAAATTACATAAATACATTTCTCCTGCCCCTCTCCCACCCCCAATAACAATTAAATTCACTAATTGCCCTTCCCCCCCCACAAAACTGTACAATGTTTAAAGTACAACCCTTCCTACCAGCCACTACAGCCATGACATATATTTGACCCTATCCCCCCGCACTGCCCACCCTGCACTTGTAAACATACCTCCTCGCCACTCCCCACCAGTGTGGCACCTCGTTTCCCTGGACGGGGATCAGAAGGCACAGGAGCGCTGATCGCCGAGCCAAAGATTGCGGTGGGCCATCAAGATTAAGGGTAAGTACACATAAATATAATCATTTTATTCATTTGCATATGCTGATTGTGGTCCCGTCGCCAAGTGGCGGGGGAGACCACCATGGTGCCTCGCTGCTGCTGGGAGGATCGGGCCGGGCCCTACCAGCGTCAAAGTCCATGGCGGGCCACCCCGGCACGGATCCCAACATCGAGGGCTCCTGAAAATCCAGCCCAGTACTCCAGATGTGATCTCACCAAAACACTGTACAATTGTAGCAAGACTTCCTTATTCCTGTACTCATGCCATTTGCCTTCCTAATTGCTCACTGTACCTGCATGTTAACTGTCTGTATTCTTTGAACAAGCACATCCAAGTCTCTGAACATCAGCACTTACAAGTTTTATACAAAGAACAAAGAACAGTACAGCACAGGAACAGGCCATTCGGCCCTCCAAGCCTGCACCGATCTTGATGCCTGCCTAAACTAACACCTTCTGCACTTCTGGGGCCCATATCCCTCTATTTCCTTCCTATTCATATATTTGTCAAGATGTCTCTTAAACGTCGCTATCGTATCTGCTTCCACCACCTCCCCTGGCAGCAAGTTCCAGGCACTCACCACCCTCTGTGTAAAAAACTTGCCTCGCACATCCCCTCTAAACTTTGCCCCTCGCACCTTAAACCTATGTCCCCTAGTAACTGACTCTTCCACCCTGGGAAAAAGCTTCTGACTATCCACTCTGTCCATGCCGCTCATAACTTTGTAAACCTCTATCATGTCGCCCCTCCACCTCTGTCGTTCCACTGAAAACAATCCGAGTTTATCCAACCTCTCCTCATAGATAATGCCCTCCAGACCAGGCAACATCCTGGCAAACCTCCTCTGTACCCTCTCCAAAGCCTCCACGTCCTTCTGGTAGTGTGGCGACCAGAATTGCACGCAATATTCTAAGTGTAGCCTAACTAAGGTTCTGTACAGCTGCAACATGACTTGCCAATTTTTATACTCTATGCCCCGACCGATGAATGCAAGCATGCCGTATGCCTTCTTGACTACCTTATGCAACTGCGTTGCACTTTCAGTGACCTGTGGACCTGTACGCCCAGATCTCTCTGCCTGTCAATACTCCTAAGGGTTCTGCCATTTACTATATACCTCCCACCTGCATTAGACCTTCCAAAATGCATTACCTCAGATTTGTCCGGATTAAACTCCATCTGTCATTTCTCCGCCCAAGTCTCCAACTGATCTATATCCTGCTGTATCCTCTGACAATCCTCATCATTATCTGCAACTCCACCAACCTTTGTGTCGTCCGCAAACTTACTAATCAGACCAGCTACATTTTCCTCCAAATCATTTATATATACTACAAACAGCAAAGGTCCCAGCACTGATCCCTGCGGAACACCACTTGTCATATCCCTCCATTCAGAGAAACACCCATCCACTGATACCCTCTGTCTTCTATGACCGAGCCAGTTCTGTATCCATCTTGACAGCTCACCTCTGATCCCGTGTGACTTCACCTTTTGTACCAGTCTGCCATGCGGGACCTTGTCAAAGGCTTTACTAAAGTCCATATAGATAACATCCACTGCCCTTCCTTCATCAATCATCTTCGTCACTTCCTCAAAAAACTCAATCAAATTAGTCAGACACGACCTCCCCTTCACAAAACCATGCTGTCTCTCGCTAATAAGTTCGTTTGTTTCCAAATGGGAGTAAATCCTGTCCCGAATAATCCTCTCTAATAGTTTCCCGACCACTGACGTAAGGCTCACCGGCCTATAATTTCCTGGATTATCCTTGCCACCCTTCTTAAACAAAGGAACAACATCGGCTATTCTCCATTCCTCTGGGACCTCACCTGTAGCCAATGAGGATGCAAAGATTTCTGTCAAGGCCCCAGCAATTTCTTCCCTTGCCTCCCTCAGTATTCTAGTATGGGTAGATCCCATCAGGCCCTGGGGACTTATCTACCTTAATACTTTGCAGGACACCCAACACCTCCTCCTTTTTGATAATGAGATGGCTGAGACTATCTGCATTCCCTTCCCTCGGCTCATCATCCACCAAGTCCTTCTTTTTGGTGAATACTGATGTGAAGTACTCATTTAGCACCTCGCCCATTTCCTCTGGCTCCACACATAGATTCCCATCTCTGTCCTTGAGTGGGCCAACCCTTTCCCTGGTTACCCTCTTGCTCTTAATATATGTATAAAAAGGCTTGGGATTTTCCTTAATCCTGTTTGCCAATGACTTTTCATGACCCCTTTTAGCCCTCCTAACTCCTTGCTTAAGTTCCTTCCTACTGTCTTTATATTCCTCAAGTGCTTCATCTGTTCCTAGCCTTTTAAAAAATATTCTGCTTTTCTATTCTTATGACCAAAGTGAATAGCTTCACACTTCCCTACATTATACTCCATCTGCCATCTTGTTGCCCCTCACTTAACCTGTGTATATCGCTTTGCATCCTCTCTGTGTCCTGCCCACAGATTACCTTTCCACCTATCTTTGTATCATCAGCAAACTTAGATACATTACTCTCTGTCTCTTCATCTTAGTCATTAATATAGCTTGTAAATAGCTGAGGCCCCAGCACTGATCCTTATGGCAGCCCACTATTCACGGCCTGCCAACTTGAAAATGCCCCGTTTATCCCCTCTCGTTCCTTCCTGTCCGTCAACCAATCATCTATCCATGTGAATATATTACCCCCAACTCCATGAGCCCTTATCTTGCCAATCAACCTTTTGTGTGGCGCCTTATCGAATGCCTTTTGGAAATCTAGGTATACTAGATTTAATTAATTGAATACTAGATTTATAATAGATCCAGGTTCCCCTTTCTCTACCCTACTAGTTACATGCTCAAAAAACTCTAATAAATTTGTCAAACAGGATTTCACTTTCGTAAAACCTTGGTGACTTGTTCTAATCATACAGTGCGGGTTGAATTTTATAGACCCCTGACTTCGTGGGTCGTGGTGGGGAGTCCTGAAAATGGCTCTGGGAGAGGGTCACCATGCACCCCGATGCCAGGAAGGCCCGACCCAAAATTGCCGCCGGCGGCGAGGCCAAGTGGTGGACCTGTCGCTGCTCGGCGATGGGACCGGCATTTAAATGAATTAAAATCAATGCATTAATGAGACCTACGTTCCTGCCGTCTGTCCCGGTGTGATCTTCGTGCCACTGGTCCGCACTCCTGTGCCTTCAGATTCCCATCCAGGGAATTGAGGCGGAGCACTGGTGAGGAGTGGGAAGGAGGTACTTTTTTCAGTTCAGGAGTGAGGGCGAGCGGGGTCAAAGTAATATCATTGGTGTTGTGGATGGTGGGAGGGTTATAGCTTAAAGTTTATGTACTTTTGTGGGAGTGGTCAGGTGGATAGGTGTTTTGGGGGAGAGGACAAGTAATTAATTTAATTATTATTGGTGGGTGGGAGAGGGGCAGAATAAATGCATTTAATTTTTTAAATTAAATGTCTCTTTAAATATTTAAATAGAACGTGAGGGCTCGAAGCCCTTTAAAAATGGCATCAGCACCTGCACACAAGCAGCTGACGCCATTGCCAGGGACTGACAGCCCACCCCCTCCATGTCATCGGGGTTGGGGGGGGCGGCGGCCCGCCCCAGCTATTTAAATGAGACGCTGCGCTTTAGGGTTGAGCCGCCATTGTTTTCGGCGGCAGGAGTATACATTTCTGCCCTGCTTTTCTTGTTAAGTGTTCCTTAATAATAGATTCCAGCAATTTCCCAATAACTGATGTTAGGTTAACTGGCCTGTAGTTCCCTGTTTTCTCTCCCTCCTTTTTTGAAAAGCGATGTGATATTTGCAACTTCCAATCTCATGGAACCATTCCCGAATCTAAGGAATTTTGGAAAATCACAGTTTGGACATCCGCTATCTCTGCAGCTATCTCTTTTGAACCCTAGGGTTTAGGCTATCAGGTCCTGGAGATTTGTCAGATGTTAGTCCCTTAAGTTTTCTCTGCTGATACGAATTTCCTTAATTTCCTCACTCTTTTTAGCCCCGAGGTTACTGCCTATTTCTGGTATTTCTGGCTATTTCTACTGTGAAGACTTACACAAAATATTTGTTCAATGCTTCTGCCATTTCCTCATTTCCCATGATAATTTCTCCTGTCTGCATCTAAGGGATTACCGTTAACTTGAGCTACTTTTGATATACGTAATAAAAGCTCTTACAACCTTCTCAAGGGCAATTAGGGATGGACAACAAATGCTGGCCTAGCCAGCGATGCCCACATCCCGTGAAAGAATTTTTTAAAAATCATGCTTTTCAGGGAGGTCTCAGGAAGCTCAGCCTCAGCTGCTGGAACAGCCAGGAATAGCCTGATAGGAAAACAGTTTTCACAGCCACCATATCAGCTGTTCGTAAATATAGTGAAGCAGCAAATTTCTGTGATTTGTGATGTGCCATTTGTTGCAGTCTAAACTAATGAGTTGAAGTTTTCATAATGCTGTTTATATTTCTTTTAAAGTCCTTAAAACAAATGATATTTGCCTATGAAGTGCTGTGGATGTACCTACACCACAGGGAATACAGCCGTTCAAGAAGATGACTCGCCACCATCTTCTCAAGGGCAATTAGGGATGGGCAATAGATACTGGCCTTACTAGCGACACTCACATCCCAAGAACCAATAAAAAATACACAGTTGATGAGATAATGATGCATCTTTTGATATTTCTTTTTACAAATATTGCCATATTTTAACCAACATAAGTGAGCCTCCTTAATGAAGCTCTGGGCTATCATGTTGGCCTGATCAAAGTCTTTTTTTAACAAAAAGATGTAAGTTTTAAAGAGGGTCTTTAAGGGAGGTGGACAGACAGATGGTTTAGTTGGGGTTTAGAGTTTGGGACATAGGTGTCTCAAGGCACAGCTCTTAACTGAAGGGAAGGTGATGCACAACAGGCAAGAGAAATTATGAATTCAGAATGAGGGCAGGTTATATCAAATTTTTCAGCACAGAAATTTCACTTGTGTTTCTATGTTCTTTTTATAACATGGAGAACAAAACAATGCACAATTTCAAAGCATAGTCTAACCTACCTTATAAGTGATAAAGTTAGTACTACTAAAGTGCTTTTTTATTAATTAGTGTAATTATTACTAATTTTTTTAATACAGTAAGTAGTGGTTTTTGGGAATCAAGGTCCCTATTGTAAATAATCTCTAATTTTTGAGTAATTTAAGGGAGTAAATTAAGGGTAAATCATGGCACGGCAGCTCGGCAACATGGAGTGCTCCAATGTGAGAAGTCACGGACACTTTCAGTGTCCAGGGCAAACACGTGTGCAGGAAGTGTCTCCAGCAGCAACTACTCGAAATCCGCATTTCAGATCTGGAGTGGCGGCTGGGGACACTGTGGAGCATCCGCGAGGCTGAGATCATTGTGGATAGCACGTACAGGGAGGTGGTCATACCGAAGGTAAAGACTGCTCAGGCAGAAAGGGAATGGGTGACCACCAGGCAGAGTAGAAGAACTAGGCAGGTGGTGCAGGAGTCCCCTGGGTCCATCTCCCTCTCTAACAGATAATACGCTTTGAATACTGTTGGGGGAGATAGCTTCTCAGGGGAGTGCAGCAAGAGCCAAGACTGTGTCACCACGGGTGGCTCAGCTGCATAAGAGGGCAGGGAAAAGAATGGGAGAGCTATAGTGATAGGGGATTCTATCATCAGGGGTACAGATAGGTGTTTCTGTGGCTGCAAACGTGACTCCAGGATGGTATGTTGCCTCCTTGGTGCTCAGGTCAAGGATGTCATGGAGCGCTGTAGGACTTTCTGAAGGGGGAGGGTGAACAGTCAGAGGTCATGGTTCACCTTGGTACCAACGATATAGGTAGAAAGAGGGATGAGGTCCTGCAACAAGAATTTTGGGAGCAAGGTAGCAGATTAAAAAGCAGGACCTCAATGGTTGTAATCTCTGGATTACTCCCGGTGCCATGTGCTAGTGAGTATAGGAATAGGAGGATAGAGCAGATGAATGCGTGGCTGAAGACATCGTTCAGGAGGGAGGGCTTTAGTTTCCTGGATCACTGGGTCTGTTTTTGGCAAAGATGGGACCTGTACAAAATGGACACGATGGGCCAAAGGGCCTGTTTCTGTGCTGTGTAAGTCTATGACTATATAACTTTAACATATATTATATCATCATAGTCTGTCAAGGACTTAGGGATCCTTATGCTAGATGTCCTTTCTTCCTTGATCTCCCCCAGACCAAGCTATCAAAATAGCATCGCAGCTGATCTATTCATTCATTCAGAAATTCAATCCCCTCAAAAACAAAATACTGAAAAAAGTTATATTGTATACTCAAGTTAAAGGGAAACTAGATAAGTACATGAGGGAGAAAGAAATAGAAGGATATGCTGATATGGTTATGGAGCAGTGTGGGAGGAGGCTCGTGTGGAGCATAAACACCAGCATAGAACAGTTAGGCCGAATAGCCTGTTTCTATGGCGTATATTCTATGTAATAACAGTCTGTAAAATGTAACTTCCCTACTTTTGAATTCTATTCCTCTAGCAATGAACCCAAATGCTTTGCTTGCATTTTTAATGGCTTTGTTCGCTTGCATTGCTACTTTTAATGAATTGTGAATCTGTACCCCGAGATCCCTTTGAACCTCCTTAATCCTCCTACTGAAATGCATCACCTCACACTTATCTATATTGAAATTCATTTGCCATTTCATAAGGTTCTTAACATCATCTTGTATTTTGGCACAAACTTCCTCAGTATTAACTATGCCCCCAATTTGGTGCCATCTGCAAATTTTGATATTTTACTCTGATTCTCAAGTCCAGATCATTTATGGTAATTGTGAACAACAGTGGTCTCAGCACTAGTCCTTGTGGAACACTTCTAATCATCATTTTCCAGTCTGAGTAAATGCATTGAACCCCTACTCTCTATTTTGTTTTGTAGCCACCTTTCTATCCATTCTGAAATTTTCCTCGAATTCCACATGCTCTGTTGGGTGGCACAGTGGTGCAGTGGTTAGCACTGCAGCCACACAGCTCCAGGAACCCGGGTTTGGTTCTGAGTACTGCCTGTGCAGAGTTTTCAAGTTCTCCCTGTGAGCATGTGGGTTTCTGCCAGGTGCTCCGGTTTCCTCCCACAGCCAAAGACTTGCAGGTTGATAGGTAAATTGGCCATTGTAAATTGCCCCCTAGTGTAGGTAGGTGGTAGGAGAATTGAGGGAAGGTGGGAACATGGGATTAATGTAGGATTCGTATAAATTGGTGGTTGATGGTCAGCACAGACTCGGTGGACCAAAGGGCCTGTTTCAGTGCTGTATCACTCTATGACTCTGACCATAGTCATGAGTCTACTGCGTGGTATCTAATTGAAGGCCTTTTCAATGTCCATATTTATTATATCCATTGCATTACTGGCATCCCTTGGCAACAGTCTGAGGCTGAACAAGCCTGATCACAACCTCAGTGTCATATTTGACTCTGAGATAAGCTTCCAACCACATTGCTGCACCTATCACCTATATCCACCTCCTCAGCTGCTCAAACCCTCATCCGTGCCTTTGTTATCTCTAGACTTAATTATTTCAATGTGCTCCTGGCTGGCCTCCCACACTCTGACTTCCATAAACATGAGGTCATCCAAAATGCTGCTCCCTGTGTCTTAACTTGCACCAAGTTCCATTCATCTATGACTCCTGTGCTCGCTGACCAACATTGGCTCCCGGTCAAGCAATGCCTCAGTTTTAAAAATTCTCATCCTTGTTTTAAATCCTCCATGACCTCGTCTCTCCCTATCTCTGTAATCTCATCCAGCTCCAAAACTCTCCAAGCTCGCCTTTCATTTTGACCTCTTTTGAGCATCCCCAATTTTAATTGCTCCACCATTGGTGGCCGTACCTTCAGCTGCCAAGGCTCCAAGTTCTGGAATTCCTTTCCCAAACCTGTCCACCCCTCTTTCTGCCTTTAAAATGCTCCTTAAAACCTGCCTCTTTGACTGAACTTCTGGTATTCTTACCTAATATCTCCTTACATGACTGGGTGTCAAATTTAGCTTTATACCTGTTATGTCGGTAGTGGGGAAAATTCTAGAGTCCATTATCAAAGATTTTATAGCAGAGCACTTAGAGAACAGTGATAGAATTGGCCAAAGTCAGCATGGATTTATGAAAGGGAAATCATGCTTGACAAATCTACTAGAATTCTTCAAGGATGTAACGAGTAGAGTTGATGAGAGGGAGCCAGTGGATGTGGTTTATTTGGACTTTCAGAAGGCTTTCGACAAAGTCCCACATAAGAGGTTAGCATGTAAAATTAAAGCGCATAGGATTGGGGGTAGTGTATTGTGATGGATAGAAAATTGGTTGGCGGACAGGAAACAAAGAGTAGGGATAAATGGGTCTTTTTCCGAATGGCAGGCAGTGACTAGTGGGGCACCGCAGGGATCGGTGCTAGGACCCCAGCTATTCACAATATACATCAATGATTTAGATGAGGGAACTAAATGTAATATCTCTAAATTTGCAGATGACACAAAACTGGGTGGGAGGGTGAGTTGTGAGGAGGATGCAGAGAGGCGTCAGAGTGATTTGGACAAGTTGAGTGAGTGGCCCAATGCATGGCAGATGCAGTATAATGTGGATAAATGTGAGGTTATCCACTTTGGTAGCAAAAACAGGAAGGCAGATTATATGAATGACTATAAACTGAGAGAGGGGAATATGCAGCAAGACCTGGGTGTTCTCGTACACCAGTCGCTGAAGCTAAGCATGCAAGTGCAACAGGCGGTAAAAAAGGCAAATGATATGAGGATTCTTCGGGACAGGATTTACTCCCATTTGGAAACAAACAAACTTATTAGCGAGAGACAGCATTGTTTTGTGAAGGGGAGGTCGTGTCTTACTAATTTGATTGAGTTTTTTGAGGAAGTGACGAAGATGATTGATGAGGGAAGGGTGGTGAATGTTGTCCATATGGACTTTAGTAAAGCCTTTGACAAGGTCCCGCATGGCAGACTGGTACAAAAGGTGAAGCCACACGGGATCAGAGGTGAGCTGTCAAGATGGATACAGAAGTGGCTCAGTCACAGAAGACAGAGGGTAACAGTGGATGGGTGTTTTTCTGAATGGAGGGATGTGACTAGTGGTGTTCCGCAGGGATCAGTGCTGGGACCTTTGCTGTTTGTAGTATATATAAATGATTTGGAGGAAAATGTAGCTGGTCTGATTAGTAAGTTTGCAGACGACACAAAGGTTGGTGGAGTTGCGGATAACGATGAGGATTGTCAGAGGATACAGCAGGATATAGATCGGTTGGAGACTTCGGCGGAGAAATGGCAGAAGGAGTTTAATCCGGACAAATGTGAGGTAATGCATTTTGGAAGGTCTAATGCAGGTGGGAAGTATACAGTAAATGGCAGAACCCTTAGGAGTATTGACAGGCAGAGAGATCTGGGCGTACAGGTCCACAGGTCACTGAAAGTGGCAACGCAGGTGGATAAGGTAGTCAAGAAGGCATACGGCATGCTTGCCTTCATCGGTCGGGGCATAGAGTATAAAAATTGGCAAGTCATGTTGCAGCTGTACAGAACCTTAGTTCGGCCACACTTAGAATATTGCGTGCAATTCTGGTCGCCACACTACCAGAAGGACGTGGAGGCTTTGGAGAGGGTACAGAGGAGGTTTGCCAGGATGTTGCCTGGTCTGGAGGGCATTAGCTATGAGGAGAGGTTGGATAAACTCGGATTGTTTTCAGTGGAACGACGGAGGCGGAGGGCGACATGATAGAGGTTTACAAAGTTATGAGCGGCATGGACAGAGTGGATAGTCAGAAGCTTTTTCCCAGGGTGGAAGAGTCAGTTACTGGGGGACATAGGTTTAAGGTGCGAGGGGCAAAGTTTAGAGGGGATGTGCGAGGCAGGTTTTTTACACAGAGGGTGGTGAGTGCCTGGAACTTGCTGCCAGGGGAGGTGGTGGAAGCAGATACGATTGCGACGTTTAAGAGACATCTTGACAAATATATGAATAGGAAGGGAATAGAGGGATATGGGCCCCGGAAGTGCAGAAGGTGTTAGTTTCGGCATGCATCAAGATCGGCGCAGGCTTGGAGGGCCGAATGGCCTGTTCCTGTACTGTACTGTTCTTTGTTCTTTAATTAATTGAATTTAAATTCCACCAGCTGCCAAGATGGGATTTGAAACAGTGACACCAGGGCATTAGCCCAGGCCCCTGGATTACTAGTCCAGCGACATTATCACTGCATCACCATCTCCCCCATGTGATGTAGCTATACCCACAGTGCTGTTAGGAAGAGAGTTCCAGGTTTTTCACCCAGTGACAGTGTAGGAATGGTGATATATTCTTCAGTCAGGATGGTGTGTGACATGGACAGGTATTTGTGGGTGGTGGTGTTCTCATGCATCTGCTGTCCTTGCCATCCTAGGTGGAAGAGGTCACGGGTTTGAAAGGTGCTGTCGAAGGAACCTTGGTAAGTTGGTGCAGTGCATCTTTTAGATGTTACACCCTGCAGTCATGGTGTGCCAGTAGTGGAGGGAATGAATGATTAAGGTGGTAAATGGGGTGTCAATCAAGTGGGCTGCTTTGATCCAGATAGTGTTGAACATCTTGAGTGTTGTAGGAGCTGCACTCATCTAGGCATGTGGAGAATATTCCATCACCCTCCTGACTTGAGGCTTGTAGATAGTGAGGAGGCTTTGAGGAATCAAAAGGTGTTGGATCCCATCGATTACAATGAAAGACGAAGTCCGATCGTAACTTTCAAACTTTATTAAGGTAAGTAATTGTTATAGCTTGACTTCCTCTCCTTGATGTAGGTTTTCTCCAGTGCCTGAAGTGTCTTCACTACAGCAAACAGCTTAGCCATGTTATCAAACTTCTCTCGTTCCCTGGCATTCTTGTACAGCTTGGGGTAAAACAGACCGCACTTTGCGTTACAGCTTGGGGAAAAACGAACCGAACTTTGCACGCCGAAAACGAACTGAACTTTGCGCGCCAAATCCAGCCTCCTTTCTCCTTGTCCGGTAACACCCCCGCCCCCCTCACTACCCTCTCCTGTTCCCAATTGGTCTGCAGACTTCTGCAGTTTTTGTGGTGTCAGAGCCTGATTGGTCTGCTCGTACCAGCAAGTTTCACATTCCCCCCCCCTCCCCCTCCTTGAACCGTTAGCTGCAGCTGTCCTGTCAATTTCTGCCTGTTAGTTTTCTTTATAACCTGTGTCTGTTAGTTGATTAGTCAGCCGATTAGATTATCTTTAATCTGTTCCCACAAAAGGTGAGTTACTCGCCACATAATACCCAGTTCCTGACCTGCTTTTGTATCCACAGTATTTATATGGCTAGTCCAGTTAACTTTCTGGTCAATGATGACCACCCACCCCCCCCCACTCCACCACCACCCCCCCCTCACCCTGCCAGGATGTTAATGGCAGGGGATTCAGTGATGGTAATGCTGTTGAATGATAAGGGGTGGTAGTTAGACTGTCTTGTTGGAAACGGTCATTGTCTGGCACTTGTGGATCGTGAATGTTATTTGCCACTTATCAGCCCAGGCCTGAATGTTGTCCAAGTCTTTCTGCATGCAGACACGGACTGCTTCATTATCTGAGGAGTTGCAAACAGAACTGAACGCTGTGCAGTCATCAGCGAACATCCCGACTTCTGACAGAGGGAAGGTTATTGATGAAGCAGCTGAAGATAGTCGGGCCTAAACAATACCCTAAGGAACTCCTGCAGTGATGTCCTGAGGCTGAGTTGATTAGCCTTCAACAACAACAACAACAACCTTCTTCCTTTGAGTTGGGTATGACTCCAGGTTGTAGAGACTTTTCGCCCCCCAATTCCCATTGACTTCAATTTTTCTAGTGCTCCTTGATGCCACACTCCGTCAATATGCTGCCTTGATGGCAGTCACTCTCACCTCACCAATTCAGCTCTTTTGTCCATGTTTCAACCAAGGCTGAGATGAGGTCTGGAGTTGAGTGGCCCTGGTGGAACCCAAACTAGGCATCGGTGAGCAAGGTATTGGTATTATGTGTTCCTTGATAGCACTGTCGACAACACCTTCAATCACTTTGCTGCTGATTGAGAGTAGAGCGATGGGCAGTAATTTGCTGGATTGGAATTGTCCTGCTTTTTGTGGACTGGACATAGCTGCCAATTTTCCACTTTGTTGGGTAGATGCCAGTGTTATAGCTTTACTGCAACAGCTTAGAGAGGGCTGCAGCTAGTTCTGGAGCATTTTTTCAGCAATACAGCTAGAATGTTGTCAGCCGCATTACCTTTGCTGTTTCCAATGCGCTCAGACCTTTCTTGATATCGCGAAGAGTGAATTCAATTGGCGGAAGACTGGCATGTGTGATGATGTGAACCTCAGGAGGAGGCCAAGTTGGATCATCCACTCGGCACTTCTGGCTTCAGCCTTGTCTTTTGGACTGGTGAGCTGGGCTTCGCCATCATTGAGGATGGAGATGTTCATGGAGCCTCCTCCTCCCGTTAATTGTTTAATTGTCCACCACTATGTATGACTGGATGGGGCAGGACTGCAGAGCATTAATCGGATCCATCAGCTATGTCTACAGCATGCTGCCTCCGTTATTTAGCATTCATGTAGTTCTGTGTTGCAGTATCACCAGGTTGGCACCTCATCTTTAGGTATGCCTGGTGCTGTTCTTGGCATGCTCTCCTACACTCCTCAATGAACCAGAGTTAGTCCTCTGGCTTGATGGGAGCATGAGTGATATGCCAGACCATCAGGTGACAGATTGTAGTGGAAAACAATTTTCCTGCTGCTGATGGCCCACACATTTAGCCCAGTGACCGTGCCATACAACATGATTTAAACTGTCCTCAATCTCCACAAGGACTGCAGGGTGGTCACTCTTAATAATACTGTCAGGGTTAGATGCAATCTAACACAAAAGTCCGAGTGTATCAGGCCTGTGTCCTCAGTACCTTGCTCTATGGCAGCGAGGCCTGGACAACGTCAGCCAAGAGCGACGTCTCAATTCATTCCATCTTCGCTGCCTCCGGAGAATACTTGGCATCAGGTGGCAGGACTATATCTCCAACACAGAAGTCTTCGAGGCGGCCAACATCCCCAGCTTGTACACACTACTGAGTCAGTGGCGCTTGAGATGGCTTGGCCATGTGAGCTGCATGGAAGATGGCAGGATCCCCAAAGACACATTGTACAGCGAGCTCGCCACTGGTATCAGACCCACCGGCCGTCCCTGTCTCTGCTATAAAGACATCTGCAAACGCGACATGAAATCCTGTGACATTGATCACAAATCGTGGGAGTCAGTTGCCAGCATTCGCCAGAGCTGACGGGCAGCCATAAAGACGGGGCTAAAATGTGGCGAGTCGAAGAGACTTAGTAGTTGGCAGGAAAAAAGACAGAGGCGCAAGGGGAGAGCCAACTGTGCAACAGCCCCGACAAAGAAATTTCCCTGCAGCACCTGTGGAAGAGCCTGTCACTCTAGAATTGGCCTTTATAGCCACTCCAGGCGCTGCTTCACAAACCACTGACCACCTCCAGGCGCGTATCCATTGTCTCTCGAGATAAGGAGGCCCAAAAGAAAGAAAGATGCAATCTATTCATAGTCATCATTACTGAGCCGAGCTTCCAGATGTATTTAATTAATTAATTAATCAGCTGCTGAGATGGGATTTGAATTCATATTTCTGGTGTATTAAGTCTAGACCTCTGGAATTCTAGTCCTGTAACATAGCCACTATGCTACCATTCCCAGTATATCTGGGTGGGTGGGGGAGGGAATTCCAGGATTATCTTAAAGGAAAGGGAACTATGATGTTGTTGCTATTACAGAGACTTGGTTGAGGGAAGGACAGGATTGGCAGCTAAATGTTCCAGGATTTAGAAGCTTCAGGTGGGATAGAGGGGGATGTAAAAGGGGTGGGGGAGTTGCATTACTGGTTAAGGAGAATATCACAGCTGTACTGCAGGAGCACACCTCGGAGGGGTCATGCAGCGAGGCAATATGGGTGGAGCTCAGGAATAGGAAGGGTGCAATCGCGATGTTGGGGGTTTACTACAGGCCTCCCAACAGCCAGCGGGAGGTAGAGGAGCAGATATGTAGACAGATTTTGGAAAGATGTAAAGGTAACAGAGTTGCAGTGGTGGGTGATTTTAACTTCCCCTATATTGACTGGGACTCACTTAGTGCTAGGGGCTTGGATACAAAGAACAAAGAACAAAGAAAATTACAGCACAGGACAGGCCCTTCGGCCCTCCAAGACTGCGCCGATCCAGATCCTCTATCTCAACATGTCGCCTATTTTCTAATGGTCTGTATCTCTTTGCTTCCTGCCCATTCATGTATCTGTCTAGATACATCTTAAAAGACGCTATCGTGCCCGCGTCTACCACCTCCACTTGCAACGCGTTCCAGGCACCCACCACCCTCTGCGTAAAGAACTTTCCACCATATCCCCCCAAAACCTTTCCCCTCTCACTTTGAACTCATGACCCCCAGTAATTGAATCCACCACTCTGGGAAAAAGCTTCTTGCTATCCACCCTGTCTAGACCTCTCATGATTTTGTACACCTCAATCAGGTCCCCCCTCAACCTCCGTCTTTCTAATGAAAATAATCCTAATCTACTCAACCTCTCTTCATAGCTAGCACCCTCCATTCCAGGCAACATCCTGGTGAACCTCCTCTGCACCCTCTCCAAAGCATCTACATCCTTTTGGTAATGTGGCGACCAGAACTGCACGCAGTATTCCAATTGTGGCCAAACCAAAGTCTTAGACAACTGTAACATGACCTGCCAACTCTTGTACTCAATACCCCGTCCGATGAAGGAAAGCATGCCGTATGCCTTCTTGCCCACTCTATTGACCTGCGTTGCCACCTTCAGGGAACAATGGACCTGAACACCCAAATCTCTCTGTACATCAATTTTCCCCAGGACTTTTCCATTTACTGTATAGTTCACTCTTGAATTGGATCTTCCAAAATGCATCACCTCGCATTTGCCCTGATTGAACTCCATCTGCCATTTCTCTGCCCAATTCTCCAATCTATCTATATTCTGCTGTATTCTCTGACAGTCCCCTTCACTATCTGCTACTCCACCAATCTTAGTGTCGGCTGCAAACATGCTAATCAGACCACCTATACTTTCCTCCAAATCATTTATGTATATCACAAACAACAGTGGTCCCAGCACGGATCCCTGTGGAACACCACTGGTCACACGTCTCCATTTTGAGAAACTCCCTTCCACTACGACTACTTCCTCAAAGAATTCTATTAAGTTGGTAAGACATGACCTTCCCCGCACAAAACCATGTTGCCTATCACTGATAAGCCCATTTTCTTCCAAATGGGAATAGATCCTATCCCTCAGTATCTTCTCCAGCAGCTTCCCTACCACTGACGTCAGGCTCACCGGTCAATAATTACCTGGATTTTCCCTGCTACCCTTCTTAAACAAGGGGACAACATTAGCAATTCTCCAGTACTCCGGGACCTCACCCGTGTTTAAGGATGCTGCAAAGATATCTGTTAAGGTCCCAGCTATTTCCTCTCTCGCTTCCCTCAGTAACCTGGGATAGATCCCATCTGGACCTGGGGACTTGTCCACCTTAATGCCTTTTAGAATACCCAACACTTCCTCCCTCCTTATGCCGACTTGACCTAGAGTAATCAAACATCTGTCCCTAACCTCAACATCCGTCATATCCCTCTCCTCGGTGAATACCGATGCAAAGTACTCGTTTAGAATCTCATCCATTTTCTCTGACTCCATGCATAACTTTCCTCCTTTGTCCTTGAGTGGGCCAATCCTTTCTCTAGTTACCCTCTTGCTCCTTATATATGAATAAAAGGCTTTGGGATTTTCCTTAACCCTGTTTGCTGAAGATATTTCATGACCCCTTTTCGCCCTCTTAATTCCTCGTTTCAGATTGGTCCTACATTCCCGATATTCTTCCAAAGCTTCGTCTTTCTTCAGCCTCCTAGACCTTATGTATGCTTCCTTTTTCCTCTTAGCTAGTCTCACAATTTCACCTGTCATCCATGGTTCCCTAATCTTGCCATTTCTACCCCTCATTTTCACAGGAACATGTCTCTCCTGCACGCTAATCAACCTCTCTTTAAAAGGCTCCCACATATCAAATGTGGATTTACCTTCAAACAGCTGCTCCCAATCTACATTCCCCAGCTCCTGCCGAATTTTGGTATAGTTGTTCTTCCCCCAATTTAGCACTCTTCCTTTAGGACCACTCTCGTCTTTGTCCATGAGTATTCTAAAACTTACGGAATTGTGATCACTATTCCCAAAGTAGTCCCCTACTGAAACTTCAACCACCTGGCCCGGCTCATTCCCCAACACCAGGTCCAGTATGGCCCCTTCCCGAGTTGGACTATTTACATACTGCTCTTGAAATCCCTCCTGGATGCTCCTTACAAATTCTGCTCCATCTAGACCTCTAACACTAAGTGAATTTTAGTCAATGTTGGGAAAATTAAAATCTCCTATCACCACCACCCTGTTGCTCCTACATCTTTCCATAATCTGTTTACATATTTGTACCTCTATCTGACGCTCGCTGTTGGGAGGCCTGTAGTACAGCCCCAACATTGTTACCGCACCCTTCCTATTTCTGAGTTCTGCCCATATTGCCTCACTGCTCAAGTCCTCCATAGTGCCCTCCTTCAGCACAGCTGTGATATCCTCTTTGACCAGTAATGCAACTCCTCCACCCCTTTTACCTCCCTCTCTATCCCGCCGTAAGCATCGATATCCTGGGATATTTAGTTGCCAATCATGCCCTTCCCTCAACCAAGTCTCAGTAATAGCAATAACATCATACTCCCAGATACTAATCCAAGCCCGAAGTTCATCTGCCTTATCTACTACACTTCTTGCATTAAAACAAATGCACCTCAGACCACCAGTCCCTTTGCGTACATCATCTGCTCCCTGCCTACTCTTTCCCTCAGTCACGCTGACTTCATTATCTAGTTCCTTACAGGCTTTAGTTACTACCTCCTTACTGTCCACTGACCTCCTCATTTGGTTCCCATCCCCCTGGTGAGCCATCTCCCTCAACAGTATCCAAAACGGTATACCTGTTTTGGAGGGAGATGACCGCAGGGCACACCTGCACTGCCTTCCTGCTCTTTCTCTGCCTTTTGGTCACCCATTCCCTTTCTCCCTCAGCAATCCTAATCTGCGGTGTGACCAATTCGCTAAAAGTGCTATCCACGACCTCCTCAGCATCGCGGATGCTCCAAAGTGAGTCCATCCGCAGCTCCAGAGCTGTCATGCGGTCTAACAAGAGCTGCAGCTGGACACACTTCCTGCACGTGAAGGAGTCAGGGACATCAGCCGTGTCCCTGAGCTCCCACATTGAGCAAGATGAGCATAACACGGGTCTGAGATCTCCTGCCATTTTTAATCTTAAGCTTAACTTAGATACACACCACCGAGTCCTTTTTTTTTTGGTTAGAGGAGGAGGGCGGGTAGGAGACACTACACGTGTAGTGTCTCGGGTTCAGAAACAGCCCAAATATATAGGTTTTTACTTACCCAGCAGCCCCCTGGTCCGCCGAAAACACAAGGAAAATTAAGTTTAAGTTGAAACTGACCTTCCCAGCTGATCACTCGCTCAGCACTATCTGCTTCCGAATAATTCTGTTGGGGCAGAATTTGTAAGGAGCATCCAGGAGAGCTTCTTGAAACAATATGTCGATAGTCCAACTAGGGAAGGGGCCGTACTAGACCTGGTATTGGGGAATGAACCCGGCCAAGTGGTCGAAGTCTCAGTAGGGGAGCTTTTCAGGAACAGTGACCATAATTCCGTAAGTTTTAAGGTACTTGTGGATAACGATAAGAGTAGTCCTCGGGTGAAGGTGCTAAATTGGGGAAAGGCGAATTATAACAATATTATTTATCTTTTTTAGTGGCCCTTCGGCCCACCGAATCTGTGCCGACCAAAAACCACCCATTTATACTAACCCTGCAGTAATCCCATATTCCCTACCACCTACCTACACTAGGGGCAATTTACAATGACCAATTTACCGAGCAACCTGCAAGTCTTTGGCTGTGGGAGGAAACCGGAGCACCTGGCGAAAACCCACACGGTCACAGGGAGAACTTGCAAACTCCGCACAGGCAGTACCCAGAATCGAACCCGGGTCCCTGGAGCTGTGAGGCTGTAGTGCTAACCACTGCAGGAACTGGAGAATTTAGATTGGGAGCAGCTGTTTGAGGGTAAATCAACATCTGACATGTGGGAGTCTTTCTAACGTCAGTTGATTAGAATCCAGGACCGGCATGTTCCTGTGAGGAAGAAGGATAAGTTTGGCGAGTTTCGGGAACCTTGGATAACAAGGGATATTGTGAGCCTGGTCAAAAAGAAAAAGGAAGCATTTGTAAGGGCTAGAAGGCTGGGAACAGATGAAGCACTTGAGGAATATAAAGAAAATAGGAAGGAACTTAAGCAAGGAGGCAGGTGGGCTAAGAGGAGTCATGAAAAGTCATTCGCAAACAGGATTAAGGAGAATCCCAAGGCTTTTTATACATATATAAAGAGCAAGAGGGTAACCAGGGAAAGGGTTGGCCCACTCAAGGACAGAGGAGGGAATCTATGTGTGGAGCCAGAGGAAATGGGCGAGGTACTAAATGAGTACTTTGCATCAGTATTCACCAAAGAGAAGGACTTGGTGGATGATGAGTCTAGGGAAGGGAGTGTAGATAGTCTGGGTCATGTCGTTATCAAAAAGGAGGTGGTGCTGGGCGTCTTGCAAAGCATTAAGGTAGATAAGTCTCCAGGGCCTGGTGGGATCTACCCCAGAATACTGAGGGAGGTAAGGGAAGAAATTGCTGGGGCTTTGACAGAAATCTTTGTCTCCTCATTGGCTACAGGTGAGGTCCCAGAGGACTAGAGAATAGCCAATGTTGTTACTTTCTTTAAGAAGGGTAGCATGGATAATCCAGGAAATTATAGGCCTGTGAGCTTTACGTCAGTGGTAGGGAGATTATGAGAGGGGATTCTTCGGGACAGGATTTACTCCCATTTGAAAACAAATGAACTTATTAACGAGAGGCAGCATGGTTTTGTCTCACTAACTTGATCGAGTTTTTTGAAGAAGTGACGAAGATGATTGATGAAGGAAGGGCAGTGGATGTTGTCTATATGGACTTCAGTAAAGCCTTTAACAAGGTCCCTCATGGCAGACTGGTACAAAAGATGATGTGACATGGGATCAGAGGTGAGCTGGCAAGATGGATACAGAACTGGCTTGGTCATAGAAGACGGAGGGTAGCAGTGGAAGGGTGCTTTTCTGAATGGAGGGATGTGACTAGTGGTGTTCCGCATGGATCAGTGCTGGGACCTTTGCTGTTTGTCTTATATATAAATGATTTGGAGGAAAATGTAGCTGACCTTATTAGTAAGTTTGCGGACGACACAAAGGTTGGTGGAGTTGCGGATAGTAATGAGGATTGTCAGAGGATACAGCAGGATATAGATCAGTTGGAGACTTGGGCGGAGAAATGGCAGATGGAGTTTAATCCGGACAAATGTGAGGTAATGCATTTTGGAAGATCTAATACAGGTGGGAAGCATACAGTAAATGGCAGAACCCTTAGGAGTATTGACATGCAGAGAGATCTGGGCGTACAGGTCCACAGGTTACTGAAAGTGGCAACGCAGGTGGATAAGGTAGTCAAGAAGGCATACGGCATGCTTGCCTTCATCGGTCGGGGCATAGAGTATAAAAATTGGCAAGTCATGCTGCAGCTGTACAGAACCTTAGTTAGGCCATACTTAGAATATTGCATGCAATTCTGGTCGCCACACTACCAGCAGGACGTGGAGGCTTTGGAGAGGGTACAGAAGAGGTTTACCAGGATGTTGCCTGGTCTGGAGGGCATTAGCTATGAGGAGAGGTTGGATAAACTCGAATTGTTTTCACTGGAACGACGGAGGTGGAGGGGCGACATAATAGAGGTTTACAAAGTTATGAGTGACATGGACTGAGTGGATAGTCAGAAGCTTTTTCCCAGGGTGGAAGAGTCAGTTACTAGGGGACATAGATTTAAGGTGTGAGGGGCAAAGTTTAGAGGGGATGTGCGAGGCAAGTTCTTTACACAGAGGGTGTTCCAGTGCCTGGAACTTGCTGCCGGGGGAGGTGGTGGAAGCAGGTACGATAGCGACGTTTAAGAGGCATCTTGACAAATACATGAATAGGATGGGAATAGAGGGATACGGTCCCTAGAAGTGCAGAAGGTTTTAGTTCAGACAGGCATCAAGATCGGCGTAGGCTTGGAGGGCCGAATGGCCTGTTCCTGTGCTGTACTGTTCTTTGTTCTTTGAAAGGGCTAGAAAATTCAGTCAACAGAGCAACTTACTTCAGCAGTGGAGAAATTTAAAAAGCACATCCAACAGGAAGGAGTTGAAGTGAAGGAGGCCTTCAGGCTCAAAACTCACAAGAGAATCAAGAAAAAATGAGTGCTGGAGATGCTTTCAACTTTTCCTTACTGCAATTAATGATCCTTTTATGCAATGCTGCAAACGGTTACCTCCTGGCCTGTACCACCCATAATTTATGGGTGGGTTGAAGAACTAGCAGTCGTAGTGCTGATTAAAATGGAAATTACAGGGTCCTATCTGTGTCATTTGACTCAGATCTACACATGTCCACCCCCACCTATCTCCAACAGCAGCACTGGCCTCCCATATCAAGGTCTGTCCAAAATTTAGAACAGGGATTCATTAGCAATGTTTCTTTGCAATCTTTGTTCTGATATAAACTGGCAGTAACAGGACAAAAATCCACCCCCATGTTTAACAATAGGCTGAAAATTTGGTTGAAGGTAAGGGGAATAAAGGGAAATTGAAACAGGTAGGCACCTGTGATTAGGACTACTGCACGTGGAGGTTAATTAGTAACACTGACTACTTGGTTTTAATGACCTGTTTCCATATTGTAATTTTTTTATTATTTTGGACACAGGGAATAGAATGTTCCCATAGTCAATGTTCCCCAACACTCTGCATTATTATCACTCCAATTTGCAAGTGGCAGCACGGCCATACCATCTTGCATCCCGGCCCTGTTACTGCCTCCTGCCAGGTCCTGTCTCCACAAAGATGCAAATGAGCTTGAATCGAGTGAGTCAAAGTTCACAGGTGAGGAGGAATGATGGTGTCAGCGGCACAGTGGCGCAGTGGTTAGCACCGCAGCCTCACAGCTCCAGGGACCCGGGTTCAATTCCGGGGACTGCCTGTGTGGAGTTTGCAAGTTCTCCCTGTGTCTGCGTGGGTTTTCTCCGGGTGCTCCGGTTTCCTCCCACAAGCCAAAAGACTTGCAGGTTGATAGGTAAATTGGCCATTATAAATTGTCACTAGTATAGGTAGGTGGTAGGGAAATATAGGGACAGGTGGGGATGTTTGGTAGGAATATGGGATTAGTGTAGGATTAGTATAAATGGGTGGTTGATGGTCGGCACAGACTCGGTGGGCCGAAGGGCCTGTTTCAGTGCTGTATCTCTAATCTAATCTAAAGACTGACAGAAAAAAAAAAACTGTCATGGAACAATGGGTTATCTTTAAGGACGAGATGTTTTAGGTACAGGCTAGGTACATTCCAACAAGGGCAAAAGATAGGGGAACCAAAGCCAGGATTCTTGGATGATGAAGGAGATAGAGAATATGATGAAACAAAAAAGAGGGTGTATGAAGCATGTCAGGTGCATTCATCAAGCGAGAACCAGGCCAAGTACAAGAAGTTGAGAGGGGAGGTGAAGAGGAAAATAAGACTGGCAGAGAGAGAATATGAGAATAGAATGTCAATTAACATAAAAGGGAATCCAAAAATCTTCTCCTGCCACCTAAATATTAAGCGGATAGTAAGAGGTAGGATGGAGCCTATAAGGGACAAAGAGGATGATATATGCTTAGAGGTGCAGGGCAAGGCTGGAATACTTAATTAGTACATCGTATCTCCATTTACTAAGGAAAAGGATGTTGACAAAAAAATCAGTAGAAGCGGAGAGAGTAGAGGTAATGGATGGGGTGTAAATTGTTAGGCAAAATGTACAGGAAAGGCTGGCTATGCTTCAAGTGGATGTGTTGCCTGGTCCGGTTGCTAAAGTAAGTGGATGTAGAGATAGCGGAAGGGCTTGCCATAATCTTCCAATCTTCCCTCGATATGGGGGTGGTGCCAGAGGATTTGAGAATGGCAAACATGACATCCTTATTCAAGAAAATGTGTAAGGACAGTCCTAGTAACTACAGGTCAATCCGTTTATCAGTGGTGGGTAAGATTTTAGAAACACTAATCAGGGAAAAAAAATCAACAGTTCTCGAAGTTTGAGTTGATTAAGGATAACCAACATGGATTTGTAAAAAGCAGACCATGCCTGACTAATCTAATTGAATTTTTTAGTGAAGTAACAGAGAAAGTAGATGAAGGGAAAGCAATGGACATTGTCTATCTGGATTTCAAGAAAGTGTTTGTTAAAGGAATAGGAGAGTCAGTGTCACCTTAGCTAAAAAAATTGGCTTACGGACAGAAAACAGTGAGTTCTGGTAAAAGGGCATTTTTCAGACTGGAGGATGATAGACAGTGGTGTTTCCCAAGGGTCAGTGCTAGGACAACTGCTTTTTTTGATGTATATGAAATGATTTGGATATTGGAATACAGAGTAAAATTTCTAAATTTGCCAATAATACCAAACTTGGAGGTATAGCAGACTGTGAGGATGATACCAATCGATCGCAGCAGGACGTAGATAGACTAGCAGAATGGGCAGACAAGTGGCAGATGGAATTTAATACTAGAAAAGTGAGCTGATGCATTTTGGCAGAAGGGATAGGGAGAAGTAATATAGACTAAATGGCACAGTTCTAATAAGTGTGCAGGGACAAAAAGGGACCTGGAGGTTCATGTGCATCGATCTTTGAAGGTGGCAGGGCATATTGAAGGAGTAGTTAGCAAAGCATATCAGATCTCGGGCTTCATAAACAGAGGTAATGAGTACAAAAGCAGGAAGGTTATGCTGAACCTTTGTAAAGCTCTGGTTGTCCCACAATTAGAGTATTGCGTCCAGTTCTGATCACCACACTTTTGGAAGGATGTGAGGGTCCTTGAGAGGGTGCAGAGGAGATTTACCAGAATGGTTCCAGGGCTGAGGGATTTTAGCTACAATGTTAGGTTGGAGAAGCTGGGGTTGTCCTCCTTGGAGGGAAGGAGATTAAGGGGACATTTGATAGAGATACAAGATTCTGAAAGGTTTAGGTAAGGTAGGTAAAGAAAAGTTGTTCCCATTAGCTGATGGTACAAGGACTAGGGGACACAGATTTAAGGTTTGGGCTAGAGATGCAGGGGAAATGTAAGGAAGAACATTTTTTCACAGTGAGTGGTAATGACCTGGAACTCGCTGCCTATGAGAGTGGTGGAAGTGGAGATGATGAATGATTTCAAAATGAAATTGAATGGGCACTTGTGAGAAATAATCTTGCAGGGTTTTGGGTATAGAGCCGGGCATTGGGACTGATTGGATTGCTCTACAGAGAGCCAGCACAGACTTGATGGGTCAATGACCTCCTTCTCTGCTGTCATGACACTATGACTATGACTCTATGACTATGACTCTATGACTAATGCCTAGGGATTCTTCGCTAACAGGATCAGATTATAAAACTCGATTGCTGCCTGAGGTGGATTGTCTAATTGTGTCATTCCAAAATACATTACAAGGTCTGGTGAAGAATATGATGAAGTTCACTAGCTGGACCTGCACAGGCATGTATGAACAGTTCTCTGCACTGCCGTCCGCCGTGGAGCATTTGTAACTCCAGCGGCACATGGGCATCTGCAGGCGAGCTCTTAATGATAAGGCCTTAACTGCCGTGGAAGTATCTCTTATGAATGCTCTGATGGTTGCTATGGAGGCTTTTGGCTCTTTTCTATGTCTGACTTCATCTGCTGCATGATCAGATGGAAATAACCTACAGTAGGGATTTATAGGACTACACTGGCAATAATTTTAAATTGACCTCCTCCCTCTCCATGGTTTTGTCTCTTTGTATAATAAAGTAATGGGCCAAACAGCAATGACCAATTTCCTGTAGATATTCATAGAGTGATAGAGTTATACAGCACAGAAACAGGCCCTTCAGCCCATCATGTACCTATCTATTCTAATCCCATTTTCCAGCACTTGGTCTGTAGCCTTGTATGCTATGGCATTATAAATGCTCATATTGCATGGATCTATACTGTCATGTGGCCCCTTATCTGTCCAAACATTCAAAACACGAAAGGCTTGCTCAAGAATGAACCAGTTGGTTGTATGAGACCTCATTGTATCAGCACTCAGGCTCTTTCTATGGCTGATGCAAAATTGTGACCATGGCTGAAGAGGGTGGCCTTGGTCATCAAGAGGCACCTTTCATTTTGCCTTCAAAGGAGACTGACACAAAATCATTGTGGTTACTTTCTGGATATCAGGCATTGATCTGTATTATACAGGGCCAGTGGGGACAGACTAGTTGCACATTAATGGAGCAGAACCTCCTTCTGTTACATTATAGAGTCCCGGGTGGCCACATGGGTACAATCAATCAACTCCTTTACTGCAGAAAATCCGGCAGTCCAATGGAATTGAACGGCCCCGAGATATTCCTGCTGCTGATTAATGAGAAAGAAAGTGAAGATGTTGTCTCCTAGATAGAGCATGATTCATCACTTTTCTGTATCTGTTACAGTTCAGACTCTCCAAACAGTTGTTTGCATGGCAAAAGGCAGCTTTCATCTACTAACCTACACTCAGGCAAGAGTATTGCAAAAGATAAATGAGTAGAAGTATGAAATTTATACACAATTTATTTCTTGCCCTGAAAATAAAAAAAACTAAGTATTCCAGAGTCCATTTTCATAATCTTTTAAACTGCATTCCTTGAATATCTTATATGCACCCAGAAAGCTCTGGCTTACTGTTGTGATCTGGAAATCTGTTTGTGCTAACGAAACTAAATGTTCTTGAAGAACACAGTTTACTTGAAGAAGTCTGTATCTCTTTCTGACAGCCAATAATTATCATATTAATTATTTCTATCTCCCATAGATGTGGATGTAGAAAGTAGCACTATCACTGGTTGGAGAAATATTTACATGATAAGGGTTGACAGAAAGTCTTGGAATTTTTATGGCCACGACACTCTATTATGGTTGTGATGTTAATCAATGGCAATGAGCTCCATTTCTCTTACAGTGACAAACCTATCATAGCAGCAAAACAACCTTGACCTAATTAAATTTAGTTTATAAGCCATGGTATAAATAGAAATGAGCAGTCTTTTCTTGAGTACGCAATTAGTTTCCAGACAGAATTGCCTATTATAACTCAAGGCAAAAAGAAAAGAAATTTCATTAGAAACCAACAGGCAGAGCCCATTTTCAACTCACAGTCAAGCTCAACTTCATATGAACCAGATATACACAGAAATAGCTATGATTTGATACAGAATGGACCTTATGGTCATCACAACTTCTATCAGCAACAACTTGGCTGACGTTCCTATTCGAAGGAGGAAGCCACTTAGGACAGAGAGGAGGAGAAATTTCTTTACTCAGAGGGTTGTGAATCTTTGGAATTGTCTACCCCAGAGGGCTGTGGAAGCTCAGTCATTGAGTATGTTTAAAGTAGAGATTGACAGATTTCTAAATACCAATGACATAAAAGGATATGGGGATAGTGTGGGAAAAAGGCATTGAAGTGGAAGATCAACCATGATCATATTTAATTGCGGGGAAAGCTCGATGGGCGGAATGGCCTACTCCTGTTCCAATGTTCCATCCTGGAAGATGCTGAAGACAAGCACATTGAATGCTTTGATTATATTGACAGCCACTCGCAGTGATAATCTTAAGTGCAAGGTCATCTCTCAAAGCTCTTCTGTGCTCTAGTTCTTCCTATTTACACCAGAATATTTCAAAAGGAAATTATTATATGGCTTGAAGGGCTTAACAGTGTTCTCTGTCACATGGCTGATAGAAAAAGGCCATTTGGCCCATCGATCCATGCTGGCTCTCTGTGGAGCAACCCAGTCAATGTCACTCCCCTGCTCAATCCCTGTAGTCCTGCAAGTTTATTTCCTTCAAGAGTCCATCAAATTTCCTTTTGAAATCATTGATAGTCTCCGCTTCCACCATCTTCAAGGGCAGCGAGTTCCAGGTCATTACCACTCACTGCATAAAAAAGTTCTTTCTCACATTCCCCCTGCATCTCTTGCCCAAAACCTTAAATCTGCGACCCCTAGTCCTTGTACTATCAGTTAATGGGAACAGTTTTCTTAACCGGAGCGGAGGCAGTTGGAAGCCGGGAGCACCATAAATACAGCCCTGGGATCGGAGCGCGGCCTTACCTACCTGGAGTGAAGCAGAGGCAGTCAGGAGCCGGGAGCGCCACAAATACAGCCTAGGGATCAGAGCGCAGCTTTTCCTATCTGAAGTGGAGTGGACGTAGTCGGGAGCCGGGGCCACCTTAAATACAGCCTGGGGATCAGAGCACGGCCTTACTTATCTGGAGTGGAGCGGAGGTAGTCGGGAGCCGGGAGCACCGTAAATATTGCCCGGGGATTGGAGCGCAGCCTTACCTACCTGGAGCGGAGGCAGATGGGAGCCAGAAACACCTTAAATACAGCCCAGGGATCGGAGCACGGCCTTACCTACCTGGAGCGGAGGCAGATGGGAGCCAGAAACACCTTAAATACAGCCCGGGGATCGGAGCATGGCCTTACCTACCTGAAGCTGAGCAGAGGCAGTCGCCCAGAGCCATTTCAGCTGCTGGAAAACTCAGTGAATAAACAACTGTGACATCACAGGAAACTAATAAGTTGATTGGCCAGTAAGTGCTTCGTGTAAGGGACAGTGTGTTAATAGCTAGCTTAGAATACCAGAGTTAGGGTAGATCTATAAAAAGAATGAACACTAATAAATAAAAGATAAAATAATTAAAATAAATACTAAAACACATATCTGTGTAATTAAGAAAAGTATACCTTTGTGGTATGTGCTAGTATGTGGTACTAGCATTTAATAAGCACAGTACATTTCTACTCTACATGTGAATTATTCTAAGTTAATTAATAAAGTAATTGAAGCAGATTAACTAATAGAATAAGTAACAATGGCAGGACAGGTGTTACGTTATAGCTGTGGTATGCCAAGGATGCCAAGGCGATCCTGGACAAACACGTCTGCAGAAAGTGTGAGCAATTCGAGGAATTCCGGATCAGGGTTATTGATCTGGAAGCCGCACTGCAAACACTGTGCAACATAAGGGAGGGGGAGAAATACCTGGACACTTTGTTGCTGAAGACGGTCACACCTCTTAGAACAGGGTCGTCTGTTTTGATCAGCAGTGAGGAACTGAAGGATGTGACCATGCGTGAGGCAGGAAATGGGACCGAGCAGACATTAGTGGAGGAACTGCAGAATTTGCAATTGTCAAACAGGTTTAAGGTGCTCTCAAAATGTGTGGACGAAAGCGAGATCTGCTAGGTGGATGAGCAGACTGGCCATTGCACTGTGATACAGGAGGCCCTTCAAGTGGGGGGAGCAAAAAGGAATATAGTGATAGTAGGGGATAGTATAGTGAGGGGGATTGACACTGTTCTGTGCAGCTGAGAGCGTGAGTCCGGAAGGCTGTGTTGCCTACCCGGTGCCAGGATTCGGGGCATCTGCTCAGGGCTGCACAGGAACTTGGAGTGGGAGGGGATTGTCTTGATCCATGTAGGTGCTGACAACATAGGTAGGACGAGGAAAGAGGTTCTACTTAGACAGTATGAGGAGCTAGGCACCAAATTGACGAGCAGAACCTCAGGGTAATAATCTCTGGATTATTACCTAAACCCACATGCCAATTGGCAGAGGGCACATAAGATTAGTGACATGAATACATGGCTCAAAAACTGGTGTGGGAGAAGTGGGTTTCGGTTCGTGGGGCACTGGCACCAGTTCTGGGGAAAGTGGAGGCTGTACCGTTGGGACGGTCTGTACATGATCTGTGCTTGGACCAGTGTTCTAGCAAACCGTATAACTAGGAAAGTAGCGAAGGCTTTAACCTAAACAAGGTTGCGGGGTGGGGTGAGGGATCAAGCTTGAGTAGATGTAGAATCGGTTTGGGTGGGGATGAGGAATAGCAGGGGAAAGAAGTCACTAGTGAGAGTGATCAACAGGCCCCCAAACAGTAATTACAGTGTAGGATGAAGTATAGAAGAAATATTGGGTGCGTGTGATAAATGGACGGCAATAATCATGAGTGATTTTAATCTACATATAAACTAGAAAAATCAAATTGGCAATCGTAGCTTGGATGAGGAGTTCATAAAATACTTTCGAGATAGTTTCTTAGAGCAGCATGTTCTGGAACCAACCAGAGAGCAGGTTATATTAGACTTGGTATTGTGTAATATGACAGGACCCACCGGCCGTCCACGTCTCCGCTTTAAAGACGTCTGCAAACGCGACATGAAATCCTGTGACATTGATCACAAGTCGTGGGAGTCAGTTGCCAGCGTTCGCCAGAGCTGGCGGGCAGCCATAAAGACAGGGCTAAAATGTGGCGAGTCGAAGAGTAGTTGGCAGGAAAAAAGACAGGCGCAAGGGGAGAGCCAACTGTGCAACAGCCCCGACAAAGAAATTTCTCTGCAGCACCTGTGGAAGAGCCTGTCACTCTAGAATTGGCCTTTATAGCCACTCCAGGCGCTGCTTCACAAACCACTGACCACCTCCAGGCACGTATCCATTATCTCTCGAGATAAGGAGGCCCAAAAGAAAAGAATTAATGACCTCAGAGTAAAGGCACCTCTAGGTAACAGCGACCACAATATGATTGAATTTTACATCCAGTTTGAAAGAGAGAAGAGTCGGTCTAAGACTAGTATTTTAAACTTAAATAAGGGCAACTATGTGGGCATGAAAGCTGAGCTAGCCGAAGTGAACTGGGTTATTGGGCTTGGGGATAGATCAACAGAGAAGCAGTAGCAGACATTTAAGGGGATATTTCAGAATATTCCAAATAAGTGTATTCCTACTATAAAGAAAAATACTAAGTAGGAGGCCCCACCATCCGTGGTTAGCTAAAGAAGTTAAGGAAAGCATCAAACTTCAGGAAAAGGCATATAATTGTGCAAAGATGAGTGGCAGGTCAGATGATTGGTCAGAATATAAAGAACGGCAAAGAATGTGACTAAAAGGTTAATCAGGAGAAAGAAATTAGAGAATGAGAGGAAGCTAGCTAGAAATGCAAAAACAGATAGCAAGAGTTTCCACATGTATTTAAAAAGGAAAATAGTAAGTAAAGTGAGTGTTGGTCCTCTGGAGAGTGAGAATGGGGAGCTAATGGTAGATAATAAGGAAATGGTGAATGCAATTAACAAATATTTTGCTTCTGTCTTCACTGTACAGGATACAAAAAACATTCCGGCAAAAGCTGTAAATCAGGAGGTAGAAGGAAGAGAGGAATTTGGTGAAATTACAATCACCAGGGAAGCGGTACTGACCAAACTAATGGAGCTGTGGGCTGACAAGTCCCTGAGTCCTGATGGGCTTCATCCTAGGGTCTTAAAAGAGGTGGCTAATGAGGTAGTAGATGCGTTGGTGTTAATGTTTCAAAATTCGCCAGATTCGGGTAACGTTCCATCAGACAGGAAAGTAGCAAATATAACCTCTCTATTCAAGAAGAAGGGGGGAGGCAGAAAACAGTAAATATTGGCCAGTTAGCTTGACATCTGTCATGGGGAAGGTGTTAGAATCGATCATTAAGGAAGCTATAGCTGGACACATAGAAAAATTCAAGGTAATTGGGAATAGTCAGCATGGATTTGTGAAAGGGAAATCATGTTTAACCAACTTGTTGGAGTTCTTTGAAGGAGTGGCATATGCTGTGGATAAAGGCGAGCCTGTTGACATACTGTACTTGGATTTCCAGAAGGCAGTTGACAAGGTGCCACATAAAAGGTTATTGTGCAAAGTAGGATCTTATGGTGTAACGGGTAACATATTAGCATGGATAGAAGATTGGCTGGATGGCAGGAAACAGAGAGTATGCATAAATGAGTCCTTTTCTGATTGGCAGGATGTGATGAGTGGAGTGCTGCAGTGCTACCCGACCCGAACCCAACGGGACCCGACAACATGTGTCGGGTTCAGGTCAGGTCGGGCCCATCTTCCAGGTATGGCTTTTGGGCTTGGGTCAGGTCGAGTCGAGTCCAGGTCGAGTCGGGTCGGGTCAGGGCAGACATATACGGTAAGTGCTCTGCTGGTAAGTATTGAAATTTAAAAACTTACCTGAGCTGCGAGTCCGGGACGAAACTCAACCTGCGCAGTGAGCGAGTGACGTCACTATGATGTCATCGCGCATGCGCTACAGCTTCATGGAGCTTCCCAGTCGGAGGTAAGTAAAAGGACAGTCGAGTTGGGCTCGGGTCAGGTCGAGTCAGGGCGGGCTCGGGTCGGGTCGGGCTTGGGGCAAAATTGGAGGGACTCGGGCTGGGATGGGCTTGGGTCTGCTGTGGCTCGGACAGGTTCGGGTCGGGTTCCTTTTACCCAACCTGAGCAGGCCTCTATCCTGCAGGGTTCTGTGCTGGGGCCTCAACTTTTTACAATTTATATCAATGGCTTAGAAGAGGGGAGCGATGGCACGGTAGCTAAGTTTGCGGATGACACAAAGATAGGTAAGAAAGTATGTTGTGAAGAGGACATTAGGAGGTTGCAGACCGATATAGATAGGTTGAGTGAGTGGGCAAAAATCTGGCAGATGGAGTATAATGTGGGAAAATGTGAAGTTGTTCACTTTGGCAGAAAGAGTAAAAAAGCAGAGTATTACTTAAATGGAGAACAACTGCAAAATTCCAAGGTGCAGAGGGATCTAGGTGTTCTAGTGCAAGAGTCACAAAAAGTTAGTATGCAGGTACAGCAGGTAATAAAGAAGGCTATGGATTGCTCTCCTTTATTATAAGAGGAATTGAAAATAAAAGTAAGGATGTTATGCTTCAGTTATACAGGGCATTGGTGAGATCACATCTTGAATACTGTGTGCAGTTTTGGTCTCTGTATTTAAAGAAGGATGTAAATGCATTGGAGGCGGTTCAGAGGAGGTATACTAAATTGATACCTGGAATGAGTGGTTTTTCTTATGAGGAAAGGTTGGACAGATTGGGTTTGTTTTCATTGGAGTTTAGAAGAGTGAGGGGAGACTTGATTGAAGTTTATAAGATCATGAATGGTCTGGACAAGGTGGATGTGGAGAGGATGTTTCCTCTAACCATAACTAGGGGGCACTGTTTTAAAATTAGGGGTTACCCTTTTAGGACAGAGATGAGGAGAATTTTTTTTTCTCAGAGGGTGGTGCGACTTTGGATCTCTCTACCTCAGAAAGTGGTAGAGGCGGGGTCATTGAATATTTTTAAGGCGGAGTTAGATAGATTCTTGTTAGGCAAAGGAGTCAAAGGTTATCAGGGGTAGATGGGAGTGTGGAATTTGAAGCACAAACAGATCAGCCATGATCTTATTGAATGGTGGAGCAGGCTCAAGGGGCTGAATGACCAACTTCTGCTCCTAATTCATATGTTCGTAGCTCTTCCTTGTCTAACTTAACTAAGTCTGTCATAACCTTGTACAGCTCTATCAAATCTCCCCTCAATTTCTTTTGCTCCAGGGAGAACAACCACAGCTTTTCCAACCTAACATAGAACATAGAACAGTACAGCACAGTGCAGGCCCTTCGGCCCATGATGTTGTGCCGAACCTTTAACCTACTCTAAGATCAAACTAACTACCTACCCTTCATTCTACTATCATCCATGTACCTATCCAAGAGTCGCTTAAATGCCCCTAACGTATCTGCTTCTACTACCACCACTGGCAGCGCATTCCACGCACCCACCACTCTCTGTGTAAAGAACCTACCTCTGACATCTCCCCGAAACCTTCCTCCAATCACCTTAAAATTATGCCCCCTTGTAACTAAAATCCCCCATCCCTGGAACCATTCTGGTAAATCTCCTCTGTACCCTCTCAAGGACTCTCACGTTCTTCCTAAAGTGTGGTGACCAGAATTGGGTGCAATATTCCAGCTGGGGCCTAGCCAGAGCTTTATAAAGGTTCAGCATAACTTCCCTCCTTTTGTACTCAATGCCTCTATTAATGAAACCCAAGATCCCATATGCTTTGCTAACTATTCTCTCAATATGTCCTGCCACCTTCAAAGATTGATGAGCATGCAGCCCCACTGCACACTCTCGAACTGCTCCATTAAGTCTATATGGCCTCACCCTATCCCTTTTGCCAAAATGCATCACCTTACACTTCTCTGCATTAAATTCCATCTGCCACTTGTCTGCTCATTCTGCTCACCAGTTACTTATTACTGGAGGTGTGCCCATTCCAATTTTCAGGAAGACCTTGATTTATGTGGCTAGAACTCCTGCTGTCAGGGGCCTCATGATTATATGCAAATCACTATTACATAGAAATCTCTACCTGTGTTGCTATCATCTGTTCTTCAAATTACATGCAATTCATGTGTGGTACAGGTCAGGAGGCAGCCATTTCCAACAATAATTAAATAGATCCTCACCTGCCCTCAGCTAAAATACTATAAAGGTTTGGAAGGGATGCTACTTTTGTTAAATAATGTAGCAGCTTAGCATAATATGCACGGTAAGAGGAAAACACAGAAGGTGTGACCAAAGAGGGGAAGTAGTTTTGAGGGCAGTAGTATGTATTGAGTGTGAGTGCAAACAGAATGTAGTGTCATGAAATGTCCCATTGTGATTGAAGCAGAGACATGGGAAGTGAGGAGGGGAAGGATTGAGAGTGCTGGAGTTAAGGTGGGGATGGTGGGATACAAGGGTCTACAGAGAGTCAAAGAGATTACAATGGGAGATTTACCTTGGCAGGTCATGGAATTCCATCCTGTAATGCGGCCTTGGAACAATACTGCTGGCATTGACCTGCTGAGTCACCTGACTCCATTTGGCCAATTTGTGCAAAGAGCATTTATGATTATGATTAGAGATACAGCACTGAAACAGGCCCTTCAGCCCACCGAGTCTGTGCCGAACATCAACCACCCATTTATACTAATCCTAGACTAATCCCATATTCCTACCAAATATCCCCACCTGTCCCTATATTTCCCTACCACCTACCTATACTAGTGACAATTTATAATGGCCAATTTACCTATCAACCTGCAAGTCTTTTGGCTTGTGGGAGGAAACCGGAGCACCCGGAGAAAACCCACGGAGACACAGGGAGAACTTGCAAACTCCACACAGGCAGTACCCGGAATCGAACCCGGGTCCCTGGAGCTGTGAGGCTGCGGTGCTAACCACTGCGCCACTGTGCCGCCCCTAAAGAAACCTGGAATTGATTTGTTAATTAATTGAATTTTAAATTCCACCAACTGCCAAGGTGGGATTTGAACCCACGTCTCCAGGGTATTAGCCTGGGGTCCTGGATTACTAGTTCACTGACATTACCACTGCACCACCCTCACCCCCTTGTGTATATCCATGGCTGCAGCAGAGAATGTGGAGGCCCTGAATGACATTATTATGCCAAATATTCTAATATTTGCCAGTTCTGAAGAAGGGTCACTGACCTGAAACATTAACTGTGCTTCTCTCTCCACAGATGCTGCCAGGCCTGCTGAGTATTTCCAGCATTTCTTGTTTTTATTTCAGATTTCCAGCATCCGCAGTATTTTGCTTTAACATTATTATGCCTGTTGCTTTAATAACGCATTTGCCACTTTCAAAAGTGTGAATCTTTGAAAAGTACACCTCCTCCTTAAACAGCCGTAGGCTGATTTAAGTATTAGCCTTACAGCGAATTTCATGCCCTCCCATCAGTGAGCTGCCTCAGTAAGGAACACCATTGACCTGTTGCACTCAAATGAAGTCTGGCCATGAAAATTGATCGTGTCTTCCACCAACCTCATTATGTGGGCAAGTGGAGCATTTTCCACTCACTTTCCACCATATACACCCTCCATGTGCAAATCAACCTGAGTCATAAAACTGATTACACTAAAGGTTGCCAGGATTCATTTAAACAGCAAATGTGAATTTTCACAAACCAAATTCCTGCAACACATAGTCAATCAGGTGAGTATAAAGATATATTCAGATGACCAAAGAGATGTATTCAGCATCAAACATTCATAAAATTCAATCTTTCCTTGAATTGACTAACCAACTTGGAGAATTCTCTCCAAATTTTACAGAGATTACATGTTTAGGTCGAGGATCTGGATCGGCGCAGGCTTGGAGGGCCGAAGGCCTGTTCCTGTGCTGTAATTTTCTTTGTTCTTTCTTTTAAAGCATGATATAATTGTATCAGCAGATGAACTATCAAATTGAATGGACTTCATTCGATCTGCAGCAGCAAACTGGTTGACACAGGAATCTTCTTGCACCTACTTTATGTTCATTAGTGAAGACAGAAAAGAGCTATGCAAAAATAAAGAGGCAAAATCTGAAAATAAAACAGAAAATATGAGGATTACACAGCAGATCCACCAGCATGTGTAAAGAGTAAATACATTTCAGACAAAGGGCCTCAGCTTGAACTGCTAACCCCATCTCTTATTTTGAATGCTGACAAACCTGCTGGTAATTTCCAACATTTTCTGGGTTTTTTTGTTTTTAGTAGATAAGAAAACTTTGGCAACAACTTGGGCTTGTGAATGATTCATGAACTATCTTATAGGGAGAGTTTCACACATCGAAACCAACTCAAATCTTTGGAGTCATTTCTTGGTTCAAAGAATTTGGACAAACTGCCACCTGAAATCCATCAATTCCAAGTGAGACTGATGAGAAATAAGTCGAACTTTTCACACGGCAGTGGTTTGTATGAGGTATTATGCACATTAAACCTGGAGTGAAATAACAGTCAATATTAAATGTGTGTTCAGTGTGACTTTGCTCCATTAAGGCTATCTGGAACTAACACTATTGTCAAATAATGTAATTATGTTCTTGGACTGCTAGGTGGTGCTGTTGGGCTGCATGAGTTACACCTGCAGAAAGAGGAAAAAATTAGATTTTTGCCCATGTGTTTTTTCAGGCATGCATTGGAAGCAAAAAGTTACAGTCACTTGAATGACAGACTGCAATTAGCCAAAATGATATACAGTATTTCCCATATTGTCCCTTTTAAACATGAGTAAACATTATCCTGGCAAGCTTGAGCAAAATCTGGCACTGAATTTCCTCAACTGTATTCCACATCAGCTGCTATAACTTTGCAGAAGAGTGACATAAACCTCATTCACTCCTGTAGCCAACATTTCTAACAAACTTCTGCTGAAGTTATGGAGGACGAAAAGGAGAAATACGGAGGTAATTCCTGCCGTAGAGGTCAGATTTTTAACGTGTCTTAGTCACATACCTGAGCCGTGAATTTCCTCTGGTGTTTACTCACACAGCTGCCATAACTTTTTGGAAACACTGAAAAAACAACATAAATGATGCTTACATAATTTTTCCTAGATTTTTACAGCTTTTCCACCAAAGTTATAGTTCATGGCAGCAAACTTCACCACATGCACCACAAGGATGGATTCTCCATGACATAATATGCTGTCGTGTCATTGCTAGGGCCCTACTAAATTTACAGTCGTGAAAAATGCATCACAGACCGTGAAATCTCATGTCCTTGGTGAAATTGGTCATTTTGCGAAGTTCACGCATTTTATTCATTGACACAAGGCTCACTCTCTGATTGGTAGATGAGGTACGGCTTCCGCTGCAGTTTTGAGAAGCAGTGTCAAGTATTAGCAGACAAGTGAGAATGCCAGAATGAGCAAATCAAAAACAGCCACAACTATTTCTGTAGCATATCGAGTGAAAGCATTTGGAAAGCAAATTCTGTTGGTGGAATACTATTTTGTACAAGCTGCAATGTTTGGTTGGATCACACGTGGGGGACAGTAGTTCTGCGCCACTTAGAGTCTGAAAGTCATCGCAGCAGAAAGAGAGCATCCAACACTGCACTGCTGGAAACAAACACGCAAAGAAACAAGCAACAATTTCATTTACATACGTGCATACGAACATATGAATTAGGAGCAGGAGTAGGCCACTTGGCCCCTCGAGCCTGTTCCGCCATTCAATAAGATCATGGCTGATCTGATTGTAGCCTCAACTCCACATTCCTGCCTACCCCCAATAACCTTTCACCCCCTTGCTTATCAAGAATCTATCTACCTCTGCCTTAAAAATATTTAAAGACTCTGCTTCCACCGCCTTTTGAGGAAGAGAGTTCCAAAGACTCACGACCCTCTGAAAGAAAAAAATTCTCATCATCTCTGTCTTAAATGGGAAACCCCTTATTTCTAAACAGTGACCCCTAGTTCTAGATTCTCCCACAAGAAGAAACATCCTTTCCACATCCACCCTGTTAAGACCCCTCAGAATCTTATGCATTTCAATCAAGTCGCCTCTTATTCTTCTAAACTCCAGCGGATACAAGCCGAACTTGTTCAACCTTTCCTCATAAGACAAACCACCCATTCCAGGTATTAGTCTAGTAAATAAAAACAAGAAATGCTGGAATCACTCAGCAGGTCTGGCAGCATCTGTGGAAAGAGAAGCAGAGTTAACGTTTCGGGTCAGTGACCCAATGAAGGGTCACTGACCCGAAACGTTAACTCTGCTTCTCTTTCCACAGATGCTGCCAGACCTGCTGAGTGATTCCAGCATTTCTTGTTTTTATTTCAGATTTCCAGCATTTTATATCAGTCTAGTAAACCTCTGAACTGCTTCCAATGCACTTACATCCTTCCTTAAATAAGGAGACCAATACTGTACACAGTATTCCAGATGTGGTTTCACCAATGTCCTGTATTAAAGGCCTGCTCAGGTTAGGAAAAAAAACCCAATCCAAACTCGACAGAACCACATCAGACCCGGGCCCGACCCGACCAGAGCCCGAAACCGACCACCGGAATGTTCACTTTACCTACCTTCCAATTCTGAATCTGCAGGAAGCTGCAGCATGAGCGCGATGATGTGATAGAGATGCACACTCGCTCACTGCGCAGACTAAGAGTTTCCCTCCTTGATGTCCCGGACTCCCAGTGCGGGTAGGCTTTTCAACTTTTGACACTTACTAAACTCAACTTCCCAGCAGAGCAAAATGTAATACTTAATGTATGTGTCCGACCCGGACCCGGCCTGAGCTGGACATGTCCCAACCCAACCTGAGCCCGAAAGCCGGACCTGGAAGAGTGACCCGACCCGAACCCGACACATCATCGGGTCCCGTCGGATTCGGGTCAGGTAGCAGACCTTTACCCTGTATAGCTGAAGCATAACCTCCCTACTTTTGTATGATAACATTCTATTCGTTTTCCTAATTACTTGCCAAGCCTGCATACTAACCTTTTGCAATTCATGCACAAGGACACACAGATCCATCTGCATCTCAGAGTTCTGCAATCACTCACCATTGAGATAATATACTTTTTTTATTCTTCCTGCCAAATGGACAATTTCACATTTTCCCACAGTATTCTCCATTTGACAGATCTTTGCCCACTCATTTCATCGAACTATAGGAACATAGGAGCACGAGTAGGCCATTCAGCCCAATGAGCCTGCCCCCCCCCCATTCAATATGATCACGGTTGATAATCCACTTCAATGCCTTTTTCCCACACTATCCTCAGATCCCTATATGTCATTTGTATATAGAAATCTGTCAATCTCAGCTTTAAACATACTCAATGACTACGCATCCACAGCTCTCTGGGGTAGAAAATTCCAAAGATTCACAACCCTCTCAGTAAAGAAATTTCTCCTCATCTCTGTCCTAAGTGGCTTCCTCCTTATTTTGAAATTGTGTCCCCTGGTTCTAGACTCCCCAACCAGGGGAAACATCTTAGCTGCATCTACCCTGTCTATCCCTTCAAGTATTTTGTAGATTTCAATGAGAACACCTCTCATTCTTCGAAACTCTAGAGAATACAGGCCCAGTTTCCCCAATCTTTCTTCATAGAAGAGTCCCGCCATCCTGGGAACAAGTCTGGTGAACATTCGTTGCACTCCCTCTATAGCAATAATATCCTTCCTAAGGTAAGGGGACTAAAACTGCACGCAGTCCTCCAAATGCGGTCTAACCAAGGTTCTATACAATTGAAACATATCTTCACTACTCCTGTACTCAAATCCTCTTGTGATTAGCCTTCCTAATTGCTTGCTGCACCTGCATGTTAGCTTTCAGTGACTTATTGACAAGGACACCCAGGTCCCTTTGTACATCTACACTTTCTAATCTCTTACCATTTATCTATATCCCTTTGCAGCCTCCTTATGTCCTCTTCACCACTTACTTTCCTACCTATCCTTGTGTCATCAGCAAATTTAGCAACCATACCTTCGGTCCCTTCATCTAAGTCATTTATATAAATTGTAAAATGTTGAGGCCCCAGCACAGCACAAAATGTTGTGGCACACCACTCATTACATCTTTCCAACCAGAAAATAACCCATTTTTGCATACTCTCTGTTTCTTGTTAGTTAGCCAATCTTCCAGCCATGCCAAAATGTTACCCCCAATACCATGAGCTTTTATTTTCCACAATAACCTTTTATGTGGCACCTTATCAAATACCTTCTGGAAATCTAGGTACATTACATCCACCGATTCCCCTTTATCCACAGCACATGTTACTTCTTCAAAGAATGCCAATAAATTGGTTAAACATGATTTCCCTTTCACAAAACCATGTTGACTCTGCCTGATTACCTTGAATGTTTCTAAGTGCCCTGCTGTAACATCTTTAATAATAGCTTCTAACATTTTCCCTAAGATAGATGTTAAGCTAACTGGCCTGTAGTTTCCTGCTTTCTGTCTCCCTCCCTTTTTGAATAAATGAGTCACATTCGCTATTTTCCAATCTGATGGAACCTTCCCCGATCCAGGGAATTTTGGAAAATCAAAACTAATGTATTATCTATCTCACTAGCCACTTCTTTTAACACCCTCGGATGAAGTCCATCAGGTCCCGAGGACGTATCAGCCCGCAGCTCCAACAATTTGCTCAGCACCTTTTTCAGAAGTCGACAAAGAGCTGAGAAAATTGTCAGTTAGTTACAATGGAGCTTGCGGATGCTTTTGCAAGCACCAACATACCATTGCAAAAACTTGATCACCAAAAGCTGTGGGTATTTTGGAATGTGATGTGCAAAATAGTGGTTGTTTGCCAAGTGCAAATAAATTACGACAGGACTACCTACTGAAGGTTTTTGCTACACTTTGTGAGGTGAGGTGAAAGTCACTGCCCTTAACATCGAGGCAGCATTTGGCCAAGTGTGGCATCAAGGAGCCACAAGTCAGGAGTGTTATAGAATAAGCTCCACTTGATAGGATGGGTGCAGCTCCAACCACAGTCAAGAAGTTCAACACCATCCAGGACAAAGCAGGCCGCTTGATTGGACCCCATCCACCACCTTCACCATTCATTCCCTCCACCACTGACGCACAGTGGCAGCAGTGTGTACCATCAACAAGATGCACTGCAGCAACTCACCAAGTCTCCTTCAACAGAACCTTCCAAACCCATGACCTCTACCACCTAGAATGGAAAGGGCAGCAGATGCATGTGAGCACCACCACCTGCAAGCTCCCCTCCAAACCACACACCATGCTGACTTGGAACTATATCACCATTCCTTCACTGTCGATGTGTCAAAATCCTGGAACATCTTTCCCAACAGCACTGTGGATGTGCCTACACCACATGGACTGCAGCGGTTCAAGAAGGCGGCTCATCACCACCTTCTCAAGGGCAATTGGGGATGGGCCATAAATGCTGATCCAGCCAGCAGTGCTCACATCCCGTGAAAGAATTTTAAGAAAGATGAAATCTCAGATTAATGCATGTGAGTCTTGCAATTATTTGTGATGAGTCCACTGATGAACAAGACACCTAGGTGAACATACGAATTAGAAGCAGAAGTAGGTCATTCGGCCCCTCAAGCCTGTTCTGCCATTCAATAAGATCATGGCTGGTATGTTTGTGTCTCAAATTCCATAGTCCCATCTACCCCTGATAACCTTTGATTCCGTTGCCTAACAAAAATCTATCTACCTCCGCCTTAAAATTATTCAATGACCCCACCTCCACCACCTTCTAAGGCAGAGAGTTCCAAAGTCGCAGAACCCTCTGAGAGAAAAAATTTCTCCTTATCTCTGTCCTAAAAGGACAACCCCTAATCTTAAAATAGTGCCCCCTAGTTCTGGACTCACCCACAAGAGCAAATATCCTTTCCACATCCATATTGTCAGGACCATTCAGGATCTTATATACTTCAATCAAGTCTCCCCTCACTCTTCTAAACTCCAGTGAAAAGAAGCTCAGTCTGTCCAACCTTTCCTCATAAGACAACCTGTTATTTCCAGGTATCAATTTAGTAAACCTCCTCTCAACTGCCTCCAATGCATTCACATCCTTCCTTAAATAAGGAAACCAAAACTGCACACAGTATTCAAGATATGGTCGAACCAATGTCCTGTATAGCTGAAGTATAATATTCTTACTTTTATTTTCAATTCCTCTCATAATAAAGGATAGCATTCTATTAGCCTTCTTTATTCCTTGCTGCACCTGCATACTAACTTTTTGTGACTCATGCACTAGAACACCTAGATCGCTTTGCACCTCAGAATTCTGCAGTTGTTCTGCATTTAAGTAATACTTTTTTATTCTTCCTGCCAAAGTGAACAACTTCACATTTTTCCACATTATACTCCATCTACCAGATTTTTGCTCACTCACTCACTACATCAGTCTGCAAGCTCCGTATGTCCTCTTCACAACATATTTTCCTACCTATCTTTATGTCATCTGCAAATTTAGCTACCATGCCATTACTCCCCTCATCTAAGTCATTGATATAAATTGTAAAAAGTTCAGACCCCAGCACAAACCTCCACTCATCACATACTGCCAGTCAGAAAAAGACCCATTTATGCATACTTTCTGTTTTCTGCCAGCCAGCCAATCTTCTATCCATGCTAATATTTTAACCCCTACACCATGATCTCCTACTTTGCACAATAACCTTTTATGTGGCATTTTTACTTATTTTATTTAGAGGTACAGCACTGAAACAGGCCCTTTGGCCCACTGAGTCTGTGCCAACCAACAACCACCCATTTATACTAATCCTACATTAATCCCATATTCCCTACCACATCCCCACCATTCTCCTACCACCTACCTACACTCGGGGCAATTTACAATGGTGAATCTACCTATCAACCTGCAAGTCTTTGGCTGTGGGAGGAAACCAGAGCACCCAGTGGAAACCCATGTGGTCATAGGGAGAACTTGCAAACTCCACACAGGTGGGACCCAGAACCAAACCCAGGTTGCTGGAGCTGTGAGGCTGCAGTGCTAACCACTGCGCCACTTTGTCAAATGCCTTCTGGAAATCCAAGTACAGAATGTCTACAGGCTCCCCTTTATCCCTGGTGCATGTTACTCCTTCAAAGAACTCCAAAATATTGGTTGAACATAATCTCCCTTTCACAAAGCTATGCTGACTATTCCCGATTACCTTAGGTTTTTCTAAGTGCGCCGCTATAGCCTCCTTAATGATCAGTTCTAACACCTTCCCCATGACAGACGTCAAGCTAACAGGCCTATAGTTACCTGTTTTCTGCCTCCTCCCCGTCTTGAATAGCAGGGTTATATTTGCGACTTTGCAGTCTGCTGGAACCTTTTCAGATTATAGCGAATTTTGAAAAATTAACACCAACGCATCTACTACCTCATTAGCCACCTCTTTTAAGGCCCTAGGATGAAGCCCATCAGGACTCAGGGACTTGTCAGTCCGCAGCTCAAACAGTTTGGTCAGTACCGCTTCCCTGGTGATTGTAATTTCACCAAGTTCCTCTCTTTCTTCCACCTCTTGATTTATAGCTATTACTGGAATGTTTTTGTATCCTCTATAGTGAAGACAGAAGCAAAATATTTGTTCATTTCATGCGCCATTTCCTTATTATCTACCATTAGCTCCCCATTCTCACTCTCTAGAGGATCAACACTCACCTTACTTACTCTTTTCCCTTTTTAAATACCTGTAGAAACTTGCTATCCATTTTTACATTTCTAACTAGCTTCCTCTCATTTCTAATTTCTTTCTCCTGACTAACTTTTTTGTCATTCTCTATCTTTCTTTATATTCTGACCAATCATCTGACCTACCACTCACCTTTGCACAATTGTATGCTTTTTCCTTAAGTTTGATGCTTTCCTTAACTTCTTTAGTTAACCCCGGATATTGGGTCCTCCTCTAGAATATTTCTTTACAGTAGGAATATACTTATTCTGAATATTCTGAAATATCCCCTTGAATGTCTGCCACTGCTTCTCTATTGATCTATCGCCTAGCCTAGTAACCCAGTTCACTGCCGCTAACTCAGCTTTCATGCCTACATGGTTGCCCTTATTTAAGTTTAAAATACTAGTCTTCTCTCTTTCAAACTGGATGTAAAATTCAATCATATTGTTGTCGTTAATACCTAGAGGTGCCTTTACTCTGAGGTCATTAATTAATCCTGTCACATTACACAATACCAAATCTAATATAACCTGCTCTCTGGTTGGTTGATGAACTTACCAGAACTTAACACGTGCTCCAAATTTCCAGCAACACTGTGGCAATCTCTCACTCAGGCAAATGTACCTTCTCACTGCGTCCCCTCACTGCATGTTTTGTTTGATTTTATGTCTACGAAAGCTGAAGATGTACAATCAGGAAAGCTAACAACTGTGCTCACAGACTGCGTCCACTTAGAAGCGGTCAATTACACCACAGTTTCCCAAATGATAATTAAAACCATTACCAAATATGGTGAAGATTTCAACAGTGTCTACTTTCATTCGTGACAATGCAACTTACATGACAAAATATTTCAGATCTGTGCTCCAAGGTGTAATCATTAATGCTGTGCATACTACATATAATGCAGATGCAATTTCTCTTGTCAATGAGCTGTGGAAAAGCAAGTTTGGTAAAGTTGATAAACTGGTCAGCTGTATTAAAAAGATCTTCAAACACTGCCCTACCACAAGCTTCAATCCAGGCAATATGTTGCAAATGCAGCTGAAATGGCTGAAAATGAGAAACAAAACATCACCCTTCCTCCAGAGCCAGGAATTACACGCTGGAATTCTTGGTTTCGGGCAGTTCATTATCATGCAGCTCACCTGAAATACTACTCAGAATTTGTCTCAGAAGAGCTTACACTGACACTGAAAACACAAGTTTCAACAGACATTGTAACTTTTCTAAGCAATACTGACCTTAATGAGGAGGTTCAGTTTGTTGCCAAGAATGCTGCATGACTGATGGATATAATCACTTGGTTTGAATCTCGACACGTCACAATCCACAAAGCTTGCAATAAGGTAATGGATGTACTGTGCTGGGCTGAAGCACAGTCAAACGAACAGCACTGATGATGCTGAATTAAATGCCTGCGTTCAACAGATGTTTTCTTGCTTGGCAAAGAAGCTCAAACAATATTACTGCTTTCGGGAAGAGTCAAGCGGTGAAGAAAAAGTGGCTCAGAGATTTCAACAACCTTCTGTGGTGTTCCTGAAAGCTGTGCATACCTTTGACCCTGCACAAATGCAACTGCTGATGGTGGATTTAAACTTGTTTCATATGATTCCTGGCTTTTACAAGAACTCTAGGCTGGAGATTCCTGCTTATAAAAGCATTGCAAAAGAAGTAGGTTGTACTTTGCCTCTGCTGCAGTTTTGGAACTCTGCGAAATGCAGAATCCCTCACCATGCAAGGCTAGCACAGTGCTGTCTGACATTTCCAACAAACTCTGTGGACACTGAGAGAGCTGTGTCTAAACAGGGACAGGTGTTCACAGTGCAGAGACAGGGAATGAAGGAAGAGATAGTTGCAGGTTGCTCCATGCTCACATTCAACCACTGATGTTAATGAATAACAAATGTGATGGACCTGAAACCTTAACTTTGCTTCTCTCTCCACAGATGTGGCCAGGCCTGCTGAGTGTTTCCAGCACTTTTTGTTTTTGTTGAAATAAAACATGTGACTTGTTTATACCCAGCTATTTGCAATAGTTTTTGAGTATACAATAAATGCAATTTGAAATCATGTGTACAAAATCATGAGAGGTATAGACAGGGTGGATAGCAAGAAGCTTTTTCCCAGAGTGGGGGATTCAATTATTCGGGGTAACGAGTTCAAAGTGAGAGGGGAAAAGTTTAGGGGGGATATGCGTGGAAACTTCTTTACGCAGAGGGTGGTGGGTGCCTGGACCGCGTTGCCAGAGGAGGTGGTAGACGCGGGCACGATAGCGTCTTTTAAGATGTATCTAGACAGATACATGAATGGGCAGGAAGCAAAGAGATACAGACCCTTAGAAAATAGGCGACATGTTTAGATAGAGGATCTGGATCGGCGCAGGCTTGGAGGGCCGAAGGGTCTGTTCCTGTACTGTAATTTTCTTTGTTCTTTGTTCTTTGAAACCAGAAACCTCCCTTGACACATTTATTTTGTTTTAAATAGATCGTTTTCATGGTTTATTGTAACTATGAAATTTACAATTTAAATATGTGAAATTGTGAAATTCACAATTCTTAAAATGCTTTGACCATGAAATGTGTTAAATTTGGCAGCGAATTTGGTAGGTCCCTAGTTATTGCTGATACAGTCACGCTGTGTGACTGAAACCCTTAACCTGAAGGTCGTAGTCTGGATTTTCCTGATGAACTCTGTAGGTAGGTGAACCCGCACCTTCCCTCTAATTCTCGACTACTCTAATTCCAGAGACCAACCTGAACCTATCCGGGTGGGGCAAAATGGTCAAGGTTCACAACTCAGTACAATTCAGTATTCTTTTAACTGTTTATTGTATGATGGATAACACACGAACGTCAATATGCTGTTCCATTTAATTTCAAACAATACCCACATAAACTGTTTGCTTTAACTCTCTTTAACTTCAAGCAGTACTCAAATACCCTGTTCCCTTTAATTCTCTTTAATTCCAAACACCATACACCCCGGCAATCACACGGAAGTGTAAGTTCCCATCTGTACTGGTGATCTGATCTGTCCACAGTTTCCTTACAAGTTGCCAAAGTTTGTTCCTAAATGCACACATCCTATAATACAAAGATCACAGCCATGACAATGGATTGACACAAACTCCCACCCCCATCCTTCTATTGTACGGTCTTAACTTGATCATTTTTTTTTAGAGATACAGCACTGAAACAGGCCCTTCGGCCCACTGAGTCTGTGCCGACCATCAACCACCCATTTATACTAATCCTACACTAATTCCATATTCCTATCACATCCCCACCTGTCCCTATATTTTCCCTACCACCTACCTATATTAGGGGCAATTTCTAATGGCCAATTTACCTATCAACCTGCAAGTCTTTGGCATGTGGGAGGAAACCGGAGCACCCGGAGGAAACCCACGCAGACACAGGGAGAACTTGCAAACTCCACACAGGCAGTACCTGGAATTGAACCCGGGTCGCTGGAGCTGTGAGGCTGCGGTGCCAATCACTGCGCCACTGTGCCGCCCATCTCAGTGAATAATCTATCATCACACAAGCAAATGCTTTCATTCTGTTGGATGTTTAACCATTATCACACAAATGGGGAAAATTTCCAGGCTTATTAGCTATCTGATAGTTTGGTGAATGAGGTTTACTCCAGCAACAATTTTGCTATTTACATTTCCAAATTCATTTCAGCTCCCAGTTTGTTTTAAAAGTTCATTTAAAAGTTCTGTTGGTTCTGCAAGGCATGGTGGGATATGAAGCTTGGTCAATTTCTTACGATCGATCAATTTACAACACTCTCTTTTCAGCACAGTCGCTTAACCCTTTAATGTTGATTTAATTTAAGTGCTGCATGACTGGTTACAAATCCTTCTGGTTCCAAAGCAGCTATGGCAAGGGAATTGGGGTGGGAAGTCCAGCTGTTGAAGCCCTATGCCCAAAAAGTACCATCATGAGTTTCCTGCAATTATCCCAATAGGAACGGAATCTGTATGCCCTGCACCCACACATTGCATGTAGATGAAGGTCGGGGGAGTCATTGTTTTATTGTCCCCAAGACTACCCTTTTTTCACCAAATTCTTGCCCCCAAGAAACACCACTACTATAAAGGTGTGCTTTTGTTTGTGAATTATTACACTGTCCCAGTGGTGGAAAGAAGGCCATTATTTACATGGATCAGAGATCTTGTAGGATTGAAAAGTCTGGAATTGAGGACCAGTAAAGAATCCTGTTGAAATCACAGGAATTGATGATTTATGCTAAATTCCAAATGAATTTTTAGGGAAGCAATGGACCTGACACTTGGAATTTCATTTTTCCTGCATTTTAAGGAATGGGGAGTTGAGGACATGGGGGCTGAATGGTTGGACGCCAGGTGGCATGCAAGCAACATGCAACCTGCAGTTGTCCACACTAGAAGTCCTAAAGACCAAAGAGGTCCGATCTGGATTTTCCTCTCAGCAGTATCTGAGAAGGCTGGAGTTACCCAGATGTAGTATATGAATTATGCCAGTGTTTAGCACTTGACCTGCAGCCTCATTCCATGATCTGTGAGAGAGAGGAGGTGGCAAAAAGCAAAGTACTGGAAATGCTAGATAGCTGAAATACAAACAGAAAATGCTGAAAACACTCAACAGCTTGGAAAGCATTTGTAGAGAAAGGGAAAAGTTCAGCCTAACATTTCAAGTCTTACTGATTCTTTGTCAGAATCCAAGAGGAGGTGGCAGAAGGCTACCCATTGCCAGAAGTATGCAACATCAGGCAGGAAGGTAGCACCAACTTTTCCCAGGTGAACAGTAATACTAATTCTACATAAAACAAAATGGCATTGATCCTTTGACTTGTCCTCAGAAAAACATTATACAACTCTAATACTTTTAACATCCTTTCAGGGAATGAACTGTTTCAAATCTTCATCACCAAAAAGAGAAAATAAAACAGGATGCCACCAGTAAAATAATCCATAAACACATCAATCTGCCAAAGATTACCACACTTACTGAAGGCCTCTCCAATATATCCTATTACTATCTTGTATCACTTACCTACTTCTTGTGCCTAAAAGTGTTTTTATATGTCAATTTATCATCTTATTCCTGGTGGCTGGAACTGAACTCATGGAGCCTTCAAGGATTGAGGGGACACTCATCTCAATGATGCTGATGATCTTTTTTGACCTGCTTTGGTGTCATGTCACTTGCAAGCCTACTTGACCTGGACCAGAAGCTCTGCCCTGTACTGACAGTCATAACTTCACTATCATGAGAAACAGTGACATCTGCAACTACTCCTTGCAGTTCACTAGTACTAATTGTCTGTGAAAACAGACTGAATAATCCCAATTAAGTCATAAATACCCTGAGCCATCTTCAAGCACTCCATGGTAGCAGTCATGGTTGCCACTCCAGAGCCTTCTCCTGACATCTTGTTGCTGCAGAAATTTCCTGGAGGGCCACATTCACTAAGGTCTTCTACTTGGCTTAATGAACCACCTACTTGGGATGGTTGTCTGAGGGTAACTAAATCACATTTCTCTCCCTCTCAGTGGTACAGCACCAATATTTTAATAAATGATTCCCAGCAACATATTTATACTAAGGCATCACATAATGCTGGAAATTGCATTGAGCAACAGAACATCAATATCAGTTAAATTGCATTCCTGTGGTAAGAGCTATACAATTAAATCACCTAAACTTAAATGATAACATAACCAGTCAAATCAAATGTACAACTATGCCATTCCTCTTTGAGTTCACACACAAACACAAGAAAAGTATTCATTATTTTATGAATTTTAACAGCCAAACAGGAAGCTGGCTAATTAATTGTTTATTTAACAAATTTGATTGATATCCTAAACGAAAACAAGGTCTGATGCACAACCATTTTCAAAGATTAAAATCAGATCAAATGCAAGCATAAGATAGTCCACTACCTTAGTGCAATTAACAAACAGAGTTGGCTGTTCATTTTCCTAGAAATGTCTAAAGTTTCCCTAGATTTCATGGATAGGAAAGTCAAAGGTTTTGGAAATGGGACTGGCCCAAGTGAGTGGTGAAAGTCTTAAGACCCAAAACAATGCAAGCTAAGAAGGTTTAAAAGAACCCAAAATATAACAATAATGCATTTTTTGATCAATGAAGTTCGTGCATGAACACTTAGCACACTTGTATTACATCCTTCAGTGGAGTATGCAAGATTTATTCCATTTATTTGGAAAAATAACTAAAGATAAAAATAACTAACAGCCACAGAGGAATGTAATATGAACATGTTAAAAGCTTGTACCTGAGCTTTGTTGATCAGAAAGTATACCTTCACATGGAGAACACTGACTTCAGGCACTCCAAAGCCAGCTTTGAATAGATGCTCTTAAGACCTGGAGTCCCCAACATACAACTAACACAATGCCAGTATTTTCTCATGGCATGCAGCAACCCTGGAGAGAGTAATGATCCAGGCTTTTGCTGCAAAGACAAAGAGACCAAGAGAAGCTCCAAAGGACATCAGTGAATTCCAGAGAGGCAGATAGCAATGCTCCAATAGTTGCTTTGAGCACCAGCCTGAGCACAGCCATTTCACAGTGTTTCCAAGACCTGATTGAGAGTAGCTTGTCAGTAATGACATTGATCATTGGTGCATGTAAGCTGTTGTCACTCATGATAGTCACTATGCACCTACTTTCTTTCTGTAGACCTATTTCTCAACCTTGTATCACTAAGGAAGCACCTTGTAGAAGTAACAGATTAGAGTAAGTATGGCAGCTGATACAAAGGATAAACAGTTAAGAAATAGTTTCAGTGAGAGTGTTGGAAATTATTGGAACATTTTGTTGAATTTTGTTTTGGAAAGTAAAAATTGTCTGATGACATGGACTTCAGAATTCATTTCTGTGGATGGATATGTAAGAATGTGATTTTGATATTACAGAAACCAGGTACAGAAGGCTTCAAGCATGCAGATTTTTGTGAGGCAGTCAGAGGACAAGGGAGGAACAGAAATTTTATTCAGGTAGTCAACTCTTATTAACAGAGAGCTCTGAGGTACAAGTTGTTGTTTCCTTTCTCTGGCTGCCTGTTCTGTTCCACCTCCGTTCCTTCCTGTGCACTCCTCACCTGGTGTGGGAACGGAGGACCTTCTCCCTTTTCATCATTGTCATCCTGTACAGCTTCGAGAATTATTAATCCTTTCTGAACATAAGAACATAAGAAATAGGAGCAGGAGTACGCCATTCATGCTCTGGAGCCACCTCCGCCATTCAATAGAATCATGGCTGATCTGATTGTCGCCTTAACTCCACTTTTCTGCCTTCCCCCTATCACCCTTGATTCATTGTAGATCAAAAATCTGTCTAACTCAGCCTTGAATATAATCAGTGACCCAGCCTCCACTGCTCTCTGGGGAAGAGAATTCCAAAGATTGACGACCTTCTGAGAGAAGAAATTCCTCCTCATCAACATTCCCCAAGTTCTAGATTTTCCCAAGAAGGGAAACATCCTCTCAGCATCTACCTTATCAAGCCCCCTCAGAATCTTATATTTTTAAATAAGCTCACCTCTCATTCTTCTAAACTCCCATAAGTATAAGCCCAACCTGCTCAAACTTTCCTCTTAAGACAAATCCTTCATCCCAGGAATCAACCGAGTGAACCTTCTCTGAAGTGCCTCCAATGCAAGTATATCCCTCCTTAAATAAGGAGACCAAAACTGTATGCAGTACTCTCGGGTGTGGTCTTACTAACGCCCTGTATAGGTGTAACCTGACTTCTCAACTTTTACACTCCATCCCTCTTGCAATAAATGCCAACATTCCATTTGCCTTCCTATTTACTTGTTATACCTGCTTGCTAACTTTTTGTGATTCATTTACAAGAACACCGAGATTCCTCTGTACTGCAGCATTTTGCAATCTCTCCACTGAAATAATATTCTGTTTTTCTATTCTTCCCACCAAAGTGGACAACCTCATATTTTCCCACATTATACTCCTTTTGCCAAATTTTTGCTCACTCGCTTAAACTATCTATATCCCTTTGCAGACTCTTCGCTTCCTCTTGACAACTTGCTTTCCTACCTTTCTTTGTATGGTCAGCAAATTTGGCTACAATACACTCTGTGCCTTCATCCAAGTCATTAATATAGATTGTAAATAGTTCAGACCCCACCACTGACCCTTTGGTACCCCATTAGTTACAGTTTGTCAACCTGACAATGGTTCATTTTTCCCGACTCTGTTTCCTGTTAGTTAGCCAATCCCCTATCCATGCTAATATATTATCCCCAACACCAGGAACTCTTACCTTGCACAGTAACCTTTTATGCAGCACCTTATTGAATGTCTTTTGGAAATCCAAATACACTCCATCAACTGGTTCACCTTTATCCACATTGCTTGTTTATCCTCAAAGGACTCTAATAAATTTGCCAAACACGATTTTTCTTTTGCAAAACCATGTTGACTCTGCTTGATTTTCTAAATGTCCTTCTATTACTTTCTTCATAATGAATTTCAGCATTTTCCCAAAGACAGATGTTCGGCTAACTGGCCTATAATTTACTGTTTTCTGCAGCAGACAACAATGCTTCTGGAGACTCTTATTGTGCTGTACTGCAGATCTTTACCAGAATTATCCAGATACAAAAAGCAAGCCACCATATGTCAGTTGTCAGCACTGTTATAATTCCTGTAGCCCCATAAACCTCACAATATTTGTTCGGCCTCAGTCTATTTAGGAATGCCTTACTGGAGTCACAAGCACTGGTCACCAGCCAACCATTCTGATACATGATTCGGAGTTATCAAGGCTGGGTATGGTGGACTGCCACATGAAAAAAGTGTCATGACAGCTTCTTAGGAAGTGTACATTCAAGCGCAGGATAAGCTTAGTGGTATTGCACACTATATGGACATCATAGAATGTAGCAAAACAGAAAATGCTGGAAGACACTCATCTGGTCAGGCAGCATCTGTGGAGGGAGAACCAATGTTAATGGGGAGAATATTAACCTACAAGATCATATGGGTTTGGCTGTGGGCGAGGTGGGGAGGGGGAGGGGCGGTGAAAACTGGAAAAAACGCAAATGGGTCAGGAATCTGGCTCCAAATTATCAAACTTCTGCATTTAACTTGAGTGCATGAGGCTGTTTGTGCACAACCCCCTCGGGAAAGGCATATTGCCTCTTAACATATTATAATGGCTCAATTTGGGCACTATTTCAACTTACTTTCTAATTCAACAGCACATCTATGAGTTTCCCAGGCTTCCTGAAACTCACCATTGAAAAGAAGGTGGGAACACAACAGGAATTGAGGGGGCTGAATCAAACTCATGGAAATAAAGCAATACTCACAGCTGCTTTCCTACCTGCGAGTAGGAAAGAGTTTGTTCACTGCACCTTTCGGAGCCTTTACTTTCCAAATTTTAATTGTTTTCTGAACCACATCACGATAGGTGACACTTCAAAGAACAAAGGAAATTACAGCACAGGAACAGGCCCTTCGGCCCTCCAAGCCTGCGCCGATCCAGATCCTCTATCTAAACCTGTCGCCTATTTTCTAAGGGTCTGTATCTCTTTGCTTCCTGCCCATTCATGTATCTGTCTAGATACATCTTAAAAGACGCTATCGTGCCCGCGTCTACCACCTCCGCTGGCAACGCGTTCCAGGCACCCACCACCCTCTGCGTAAAGAAGTTTCCACGCATATCCCCCCTAAACTTTTCCCCTCTCACTTTGAACTCGTGATCCCTAGTAATTGAATCCCCCAGCTGCCTTAGATTGGACCTCAGACAAGGAACAATATATCACCACCACCACCTGCTGTTCAGACCTATAGCTGGACATTAGAGACTGGGCTAGAAGCAGTACCAGCCTGTTCTTTGGAGATCTACAGAGAGATAAGTAGCAGAGGGGTGCAGCTCATTGAAAGCTCTACTGCTGAAGCAGAGTGTACAGACAGACGCTGAGTTTCCTTGACATGTTGGAACAGTAGTACTTCTGGGGCCTCATGTTGGTCCATCAAATGGTGGTTGACATCTTCAGAATGCTGGAGAAGACCTGCTACCTACTGACTTGCTGGTCACACTTTACCAGTGGCTGTCAAAGTCACAACTGCCCTCAACTGTTCAGCATTCAGATCCTTCCAGGGCTCTGCTGGAGATATGTTCAGGAATTCCTAGTCGACAGCCCACAAATGCATAAGATAGGTGACTGTTGGCTTGTTTTCCAGTGCTGTCAATTATGCGACATTTGCCTGTGCTGACTTTTTTTTTTAATGCATTCATGGGATGTGTGCGTCACTGGCTATGCCAGCACTCATTGCCCATCCCTAATTGCCCTTGAAATGGTGGTGGTGAGTTGCCTTCTTGAACCGCTGCAGTCCATGTGAGGTAGGTACACCCACAGTGCTGTTAGGAAGGGAGTTCCAGGATTTTGACCCAGCGACAGTGAAGGAACAGCGATATAGTTCCAAGTCAGGATGGTGTGTGACTTGGACGGAACTTGCAAGTGGTAGTGGTCATGTTCCCATGCATCTGCTGCTCTTGTCCTTCGAGATGGTAGAGGTCGCGGGTTTGGAAGGTGCTGTCGAAGGAGCCTTGGTGCGTTGCTGCAGTTAAAATGAGCGGATGCCTGGGTTTGCATCTCTGGCTCAATTCCCACAGGTGCAAGGCATCATCGACTGCACACACGTGTCAATCTGGGCACGCCAGATCAATCAGGAGTGTTTGTGAACCACAAGGGCTCTCACTCCATCAATGCACAGATGGTACGCAAGATTCCTGGGCAGCTGCAATGATGCTTTCACCCTGCAGCAGCCCAAGCTCCTTGACCTGTTTGGACCTGCAAGCACACTTAAGGGGTGGCTGGTAGGAGGCAAGGGATACCTACTTCAAACCTGGCTGATGACACCTGTCAGAAAGCCGACCAATGAAGCCCAATAATATTACAATGAAAGCCATATGACCACCAGATATGTGATTGAACAAGCCTTTGACATGCTAAAGAATGTCCAGAGTGGTTGTGGTGTGCTGCGCCAGCCCGCTCCTACCACCTGCCTGCTCTTGTGGGGGGCCGTAAAATTCTGGTCCTTAACTCTATTACTTGTTCCACAGATGCTGCCTAATCTACTGAGTGTTTTCATAATTTTCTGCTATTCTTTCAGTTTCCAGCACCCACAGTAGTTTGTTTTCATGTGAGCCATATGCTGTTTGCAAGATCTAAAAACAGAATTGGGATGTACAATTGGTTAGAACACTATCCTGTCACCTCTGGAATAGAATTGTTCATCAATCTGCACAAGTTAAGTTTCAGAGAGCCAACACAGACACGATGGGCTGAATGACCTCCTTCTGTGCTGTAATCATTCTCTGATTTTCCAGCCATGTTCAGAGTGTCCACAAGGACAGCCCATGTGAAAAATGGCCAAGTATACCATTAGACAGTTCTCCATTAAGACTGGAGTTGAAGTATGTTATTTGGGCACAGTTACTCTGCAACTAGCTATACCATACCTGACTTGGCAATATTTTGTGCTCTTTCTGAATGATAAATAGGGTTTCACTACCCAGGGGTGTATGGGGTGTTCAGGTAGAGGTAGTACCCTTGCATTTTCAGTCAGCTGCATCCAATTTGTAGGATGGACTGGAATCACTGGTCCTCATGTACACCCAGCTCTCACTGCTGGCTCCAAGTGCCACACCCCGGTACACCATCTCAGCTGACGGACAAAACATAGTGAGGGGGGAAATGATGAACATGACACCACCTGGGTGGAGGTCTTTCTTGATAAAGTTAATGGCGAGGGTGGAAGGATTGCAAGCAATTCAAGTGACCATAATGTTCTGGACCAAAGGTGTACTACACCATATTGCATGGGCTACGATTGTTGATATACCAGCTATGGATAAAATAGCAAGGGAAGGAGGGTCCCTTCAAGCCTTAGTCGGCAATCTACCTGGGAGAGGGAAATTCTGAATCCAAACCCACGGCTTGGAGACCTCGCTGCCACTGTTCCAGTTTACTGGGTCACGACAGATGAGCTCCAGGCTGGGGTCAGTCAGTGCAAACTGTACTCTACCTGAAAGCACCACTGCTCAGGCTGGAAGGAAATCCACCCCAACGACAACTCAACAAGTAAGTCCTGTAGCGACAGGAAAGGGGCGAAAATGGCAGGTGCAAGATGGCACTGGCAGCCGCAGTTCCAATCCTGCATGCAGGCGGCTCAGGATATTATTAGTTTTGATGATGACCTAGAGACGACATCATCACCCAGTAGCACCCTGAGCATCAAGCAGCCTTTTTGAAGGACAGCACTGCTTGCTCCGAAATTGGACAGCGGCCTAGAAAAGGTGACCTAAACAAATGCTTGTCTCCCTACCACACAGTTGGTTTGCTGCGATCAACGGGCATCCCTTAATGTGGACAAACTATGACAGAGAAGGAAACGCGAACTCCTAACCTTGCTTCAAAAGGTGGAAAAAGAAGAAAAATTCTGAAACTCGCCTGGTGGAACATGAGAACAACAGCTGCCACCAATGACGCTAGCCAGACTAGACATTGATATAGTGGCCCTGAGTGAGGTCCGTTTCTCGGATCAAGGCAGCCTGACAATACACAGCGCTGGCTACCCCCTCTATTGGTCAAGTAGACCTCAAGGTGAACAACGCGTCTTCAGTGTCAGCCTCATGGTGAAGAAGACTATCGCCACTAAACTGTCAAGCCTGCCAATCGGCCATTCCGAACGCATAATATCCCTGCACCTCTCCCTCCAAGACCAGCAGCATGCGACTCTCATCAGCGTTTATAGAAAAAAAATAGGAGCAGGAGTAGGCCATTCATCCCTTCAAGCCTGCTCCGTCATTCAATACGATTATGGCTGATCATCCAAACTCAGTACCCTGTTCCCGCTTTCTCCCCTTATCACTTGATCCCTTTAGCCCAAAGAACTACATTTAACTCTTTCTCAAATATATTTAATGATTTGGCCTCAACTGTTTTCCGTAGTAGAGAATTCCACAGGTTCACCACTCCCTGGGTGAAGAAATTTCTCCTCATCTCAGTCCTAAATGGCTTGCCCTTATCCTTACACTGTGACTCCTGGTCCTGGACTCCCCTGCCTTCAGGAACATCCTTCCTGCATCTAGTCTGTCCAACCCTGTTGGAATTTTGTAGGTTTCTCTGAGAGCCCCTCTCATTCTTCTAAACTCTATCGAATACAAGCCTAATCGACCCAATCTCTCTTCATACATCAGTCCTGCCATCCCAGGAATCAGTCTGGTGAACCTTCTAGGCACTCCCTCCATAGCAAGAACATCCTTCCTCAGATACAGAGACCAAAACTGTACACAATACTCAAGGTGTGGTCTCACCAAGGCCTTGTATAATTGCAGCAAGACATCCTTGCTCCTGAACTCGAATCCTCTCGCTATTTGATTTTTTTTTTTGATTTAGAGATACAGCACTGAAACAGGCCCTTTGGCCCACCGAGTCTGTGCCGACCATTAACCACCCATTTATACTAATCCTACACTAATCCCATATTCCGACCACATCCTCACCTGTCCCTATATTCCCCTGCCACCTACCTATACTAGGGGCAATTTATAATTATCCAATTTACCTATCAACCTGCAAGTCTTTGGCTGTGGGAGGAAACCGGAGCACCCGGAGAAAACCCACGCAGACAAAGGGAAAACTTGCAAACTCCACACAGGCAGTACCCAGAATTGAACCCGGGTCGCTGGAGCTGTGAGGCTGCGGTGCTAACCACTGCGCCACTGTGCCGCCCAACATACCATTTGCCTTCTTAACTGCCTGCTGCACCTGCATGCTTACTTTCAGCGACTGGTGCACAAGGACACCCAGGTCTCGCTGCACCTCCCCCTTTCCCAATCTATCGCTATTCAGATAATAATCTGCCTTTCTGTTTTTGCCCCAAAAATGGATAACCTCACATTTATCCACATTATACTGCATCTCCCATGTATTTGCCCACTCACTCAAACTGTCTAAATCACACTGAAGCTTCTCTGCATCCTTCTCACAGCTCACACTCCCACCCAGCTTTGTGTCATCTGCAAACTTGGATATATTACATTTAATTCCCTGATCTATATCATTAATATATATTGTGAATAGCTGGGGTCCTAGCACTAATCCCTGTGGTCCCCCACTAGTCACTGCCTGCCACTCGGAAAAAGACCCGTTTATTCCTACTCTTTGTTTCCGGTCTGCCAGCCAGTTCTCTATCAATTTCAGTACCTAACCCCCAATTCCATGTGCTTTAATTTTGCATGCTAATCTCTTATGTGGGACCTTATCGAAAGCCTTCTGAAAATCCAAATACACCACATCCACTGGTTCTCCCTTATCTATTCTACTAGTTACATCCTCAAAAAATTCCAGTAGATTTGTCAAGCATGATTTCCCTTTTGTAAATCCATGTTGACTTTATCCGATCCTGTCACTGTTTTCCAAGTGCTCTGCTATTACATCTTTTATAATGAACTCTAGCATTTTTCCCACTACTGATGTCAGGCTAACTGGTCTGTAATTCCCTGTTTGCTCTCTATCTCCTTTTTTAAATAGTGGGGTTACATTAACTACCCTCCAATCCATTGGAACTGTTCCAGAGTCTATAGAATTTTGAAAAATGACCAGCAATGCATCTACTATTTATAGGGCCACTTCCTTAAGTACTCTGGAATGTAGATTATCAGGCCCTGGGGATTTATCGGCCTTCAATCCCATCAATTTCCCTAACACCATTTCCCTATTAATACTGATTTCATTCAGTTCCTCCTTCTTACCAGACCCTATGTTCCCCAACATTTCTGGAAGGTAATTTGTGTCCTCCTTTGTGAAGACAGAACCAAAGTATGTATTTAATTGGTCTGCCATTTCTTTGTTCCCCATTATAAATTCCCCCGTTTCTGACTGTAAGGGACCCCCATTTGTCTTCACTGATCTTTTTCTCTTCACATATCTATAGAAGCTTTTACAGTCAGTTTTTATGTTCTTTGCAAGCTTACTCTCATACTTTATTTTCCTCTTCTTAATCAATCCCTTTGTCCTTTTTTGCTGAATTCGAAACTGCTGCCAATCCTCAGGTTTGCTGCTTGTTCTGGGCATTTTATATTTCTCCTCCTTGGATCTAATACTATCCCTAATTTCTTTGGTCATCCACGGTTGAGCCACCCTTCTTGTTTTATTTTTATGCTAGTCAGGAATGAACAATTGTTGTAATTCATCCATGTGCTCTTAAATGCTAGCCATTGCCTATCCACTGTCAACCCTTCAAGTAACATTCCCCAATCTATCATAGCCAACTTGCTCCTCGTACCTTCATATTTTCCTTTATTTAGATTCAGCACCCTAATCTCAGAATCAACTCTCCCACTCTCCATCTTAATGAAGAATTCTATCATGCTATGGTCGCTTTTCCCGAACGGACCCCGCACAACAAGATTGTTAACTAAACCTTTCTCATTACACAATGTCCAGTCTAGGATGGCCTGTTCTCCAATGCTGAAGGCTAATCCAGCTGACAAAGATAAGTTTTACACAGATCTCCGTGAACTCACCCAGAATGCGCCTCGCAAGGACAAAATAGTCGAACCTTGGCAGTTTCAACGCCAGAGTGGGCCGTGACAGCTTGGCATGGAAGGGAGTGCTCGGAAACCATGCAGTTGGAAATTATAATGAAAATGAACGCTTACTCTTGGAATTCTGTGCAGAAAAGCAGCTGTCCATAACCAAAACCTTCTTTCAACAGAAATATTGCTTCAAGATCACATGGATGCATCCCTGCTCTAAACACTGGCATCTGATAGATTGTATCCTGGTGCACCAGTGTGACCCAAAAGTGTGGACATTCTCTCCTTGATGACCACAAAATAAATCAAAAATATATATTTTTTAAAACCTAGCCAGGATTTGCCACACAACTGTAACTCTGGCAGAACAAAGAACAAAGAACAAAGAACAAAGAACAGTACAGCACAGGAACAGGCCATTTGGCCCTCCAAGCCTGCGCCGATCTTGATGCCTGCCGAAACTAAAACCTTCTGCATTTCCGGGGTCCGTATCCCTCTATTCCCATCCTATTCATGTATTTGTCAAGATGCTTCTTAAACGTCTCTATGGTACCTGCTTCCATCACTTCCCCCCGGCAACAAGATCCAGGTACTCACCACCCTCTGTGTAAAGAACTTGCCTCGCACATACCCTCTAAACTTTGCCCCTCAAACCTTAAACCTATGTCCTCTAGTAACTGACTCTTCCACCCTGGGAAAAAGCTTCTGACCATCCACTCTGTCCATGCCGCTTATAACTTTGTAAACCTCTATCATGTCGCCCCTCCACCTCCGTCGTTCCAGTGAAAACAATCCGAGTTTATCCAACCTCTCCTCATAGCTAATGCCCTCCAGACCAGGCAACATGCTGGTAAACCTCTTCTGTACCCTCTCCAAAGCCTCCACATTCTTCTGGTAGTGTGGCGACCAGAATTGCACGCAATATTCTAAGTGTAGCCTAACTAAGGTTCTGTACAGCTGCAGCATGACTTGCCAATTTTTATACTCTATGCCCCGACTGATGAAGGCAAGCATGCCATATGCCTTCTTGACTACCTTACCCACCTGTGTTGCCACTTTCAGTGACCTGTGGACCTGTACATCCAGATCTCTCTGCCTGTCAATACTCCTAAGGGTTCTGCCATTTACTGTATACTTCCCACCTGCATTAGACCTTCCAAAATGCATTACCTCACATTTGTCCGGATTAAACTCCATCTGCCATTTCTCCGCCCAAGTCTCCAACCGATCTATATCCTGCTGTATCCTCTGACAATCCTCATCACTGTCCGCAACTCCACCAACCTTTGTGTCGTCTGCAAACTTACTAATCAGACCAGCTACATTTTCCTCCAAATCATTTATATATACTACAAACAGCAAAGGTCCCAGCACTGATCCCTGCGGAACACCACTAGTCACATCCCTCCATTCAGAAAAGCACCCTTCCACTGCTACCCTCTGTCTTCTATGACCGAGCCAGTTCTGTATCCATCTTGCCAGCTCACCCCTGATCCCATGTGACTTCACCTTTGTATCAGTCTGCCATGAGGGACCTTGTCAAAGGCTTTACTGAAGGCCCTTCCTTCATCAATCATCTTCGTCACTTCCTCAAAAAACTCAATCAAATTAGTGAGACACGACCGCCCCTTCACAAAACCATGCTGCCTCTCGCTAATAAGTCCATTTGTTTCCTCCTGACTCCTTGCTTAAGTTCCTTCCTACTGTCTTTATATTCCTCAAGGGATTCGTCTGTTCCTAGCCTTCCAGCCCTTACGAATGCTTCCTTTTTCTTTTTGATGAGGCTCACAATATCCCGCGTTATCCAAGGATCCCGAAACTTGCCAAACTTATCCTTCTTCCTCACAGGAACATGCCGGTCCTGGATTCTACTCAACTGACATTTGAAAGACTCCCACATGTCAGATGTTGATTTCCCCTCAAACAGCCGCCTCCAATCTAAATTCTTCAGTTCCTGCCTAATATTGTTATAATTAGCCTTCCCCCAATTTAGCACCTTCACCTGAGGACTACTCTTATCCTTATCCATTAGTACCTTAAAACTTATGTAATTATGGTCACTGTTCCCGAAAGCTCCCCTACTGAAACTTCAACCACCTGGCCGGGCTCATTTCCCAATACCAGGTCCAGTATGGCTCCATCCCTAGTTGGACTATCTACATATTGTTTCAGGAAGCCCTCCTGGATGCTCCTTACAAATTCTGCCCCATCCAAGCCCCTAGCACTAAGTGAGTCCCAGTCAATACAGGGGAAGTTAAAATCACCCACCACAACCCTGTTACCTTTACATCTTTCCAAAATCTGTCCACATATCAGCTCCTCTACCTCCCGCTGGCTGTTGGGAGGCCTGTCGAAAACCCCCAACATAGTGACTGCACCCTTCCTATTCCTGAGCTCCACCCATATTGCCTCACTGCACGACCCCTCCAAGGTGTCCTCCCGCAGTACAGCTGTGATATTTTCCTTAACAAGTAATGCAACTTCCACACCCCTTTTACATCCCCCTCTATCCCGCCTGAAGCTTCTAAATCCTGGCACATTTAGCTGCCAATCCAGTCCTTCCCTCAACCAAGTCTCTGTAATAGCAACATCATAGTTCCAAGTACTAATCCAAGCTCTAAATTCATCAGCCTTACCTGTTATACTTCTTGCATTGAAACAAATGCACTTCAGACCACCAGTCCCGTTGTGTTCCGCAACATCTCCCTGCCTGCTCTTCCTCTTAGTCTTACTGGCCTTATTTACTAGTTCCCCCTCATTTATTTCACTTGCTGTCCTACTGCTCTGGTTCCCACCCCCCTGCCACACTAGTTTAAACCCTCCCGAGTGACGCTAGCAAACCTCGCAGCCAGGATATTTGTGCCCCTCCAGTTTAGATGCAACCAGTCCTCTTGTACAGGTCCCATCTGTCCCTGAAGAGATCCCAATGGTCCAGATATCTGAAACCCTCCCTTCTACACCAGCTGTTCAGCCACGTGTTTAGCTGCATTTCTATTTCTAGCCTCACTGACACGTGGCACAGGGAGTAATCCAAAGATTACAACCCTCGAGGTCCTGTCTTTTAACTTTCGACCTAACTCCCTAAACTCCCCCTGCAGGACCTCGTCACTCTTCCTGCCTATGTCGTTGGTACCGATGTGTACCACAACCTCTGGCTGTTCACCCTCCCTCTTCAGAATGCCCCCTGTCCGTTCAGAGACATCCTTGACCCTGGCACCAGGGAGGCAACATACCATCCTGGAGTCTCTTTCACGTCCACAGAAGTACCTATCTGTTCTCGATCCCCGGAAATGCAGAAGGTTTTAGTTTAGGCAGGCATCAAGATCGGCACAGTCTTGGAGGGCCGAATGGCCTGTTCCTGTGCTGTACTGTTCTTTGTTCTTTGTTCAAATTACTCTCTGATCCATCTAAGCAATCAAAACTAGTCCAAATGATCCACTCCTGCTCTGAATTCCCTGTCGTAACTATCTTTTGTAAGAGGTGATGTCCAGCCGAGCCAGAAACAGGCAAAACTTTCACTTGAAGGAATTCAGCCATTCAACATCCACTGCATGAGCCAGCAGCCTTTTCCAGATTATTCTTTGGAAAAGAATCACCATCTAACTTCAAACCCAGTTCTGAACTTAGGAACATCTGTCAACTGGAACACAATATATTCATTTCATCACCTTATAAACCTCAATCAGATCATCTCTAAGTCTATAACAACACAAAAGCTACTAGCCTATACCTCTCTGAAGTGTACAGTCCCAACTCTTTCAATCTATTTTGATAACCAAGGTCAATCATACTGGAAATTAGTCTAGTGACCTTCTTCTGCACCCTTTCCAAAGTCTCAGTATCACCCACCTACGTGAGGAGACCGAGGCTGAAAACTGTATTTGAAGGGAGTCTCGTGCAAGGATAAGATAATAGACCTCGTCTTATAATAAATTGTCCTATAATGCGTCCCATCACCTTGCTAACTCTAAAAATTAATTAACAGAATTGCTCATGAACCTTTAGAGATGTGTGCACTAGAATGTCAGGGTCATTTTCTTTCCCCACCTTCTTTAATACATTTCCCTGAAGGATATATGTATGTTGAGCATTCACCTTGACCACATACATAACACTGCCCTTTTACAAATTGAGCATCATTTGTTAGCCATTAGCCTAATCTCCCAACACATCAAAATCTGCCTGAAGCTATCGAACACCAGACTCGCATCAATTTTAAATTCATCTGCTTATTTGCAGATTGTGCCTCTAACACGTACCTCTGGATGATTAAGTAAAAATAGCAAAGAGCAATGAAACACAACTCGTGACCAGATTCCATTTGGATCTAAATCCATCCCTAATGATTCCATCAAGCATCCTTCCTATTACTGATGTCAAATTAATAGGCTTATACTTATCAGAATCCACTTTGTCACATTCTTTTAAGGATGGGGATTATATTAGCCTCCTTTCAGTCACAGGAACTATTCCAATGTGTGATGAACATTAAACATTTGGGTTAAGGGCTTGCATAGCATGTGTACGGTCTCCCTGAGGGCATTCGGATAGAAGTCAACCAGCCCAACTACATGATCTATTTTCGAGTATTTAATTCTATCTAAAACAATACATTGAACTATTTCAATGTTACTAGTTTTGCTACTAAAATCATTCAATTCTATTTGTCGAGCATTGTTTTCAGGAGTGAAAAACAATGCAAAGTACTCATTTAATATTTCTGCCATACCCAGTGAGTCCTTTGTAACCAATCTTTGAACATCCTTCAATAGCCCAATACAGTGTTTGACAGCTCTCCAACTTGTCACACAACTAAAAAAACTTTTCCCATTACTTGGACAATTAGTCATTTAGCTGATCCAATAGCAGCCTTTTTTTAGCTGTTCCTTGCATTCATCTCAGTTTTGTTGAATAATAAATAACTTTAATGTATAGAAACATTTCTATTTATATTGTTAAGATCATTTAGTTCATAGTTCGTATTAATATTTTAGAGGTGACTTTTAGTTTTGGGGAAACTAAATGTGTAGCTGTAAGATAATTGAAATTCCAGAATTTAAAAAGGTTGCAAGACCACCCAAAGGATTTTATTTCAAATATCTTTCCATGTGTGCTTACAAAGAGAAAATTGGAGAGATGAGAGCCAGGTGGACTCATTTAGTTGGGAACTGTAGCTAGAAAGTCTGGAGAGAATTGGCCTGTCATTGTTAGCAGTATTAATTATTAATACAGGTATCCAAAATCAAAGAGATGTTTTGGAGTTGTAGATAATTAGCTTAAATTACTATCAGGGACATCCCAAGAATACCATATTGCTATGGAGATAGATGATACAGGGAAATGCCTGTTGGTCAGGTGTTTTATCTCTGTGATTGTTCACAGAAAAGAGAGTTGGCCTTGAAAGCAGCTGGAGTCAGGAGCAAGAAGGCCTTCAGGAACCAGGGGTGTTTCTGATTTGAGTAAGGCCTATGCTGAAGCTGGAAATCCAGATTCGTGAGGTATTGCAAGAGAGCTGGAGTGCTGCCTAGCTGAATGCTAAAGGGAGAATCTGCAGGAAATCGCATACCTCAGAAGGTAGCAGAGAAACTAAGAGAAATAGAAATGAAATCTTAAGACTTTGGATTGGTCCCAGGAGAAATAAACAAACTGCCAAGATCCTGTAAAGAACAGGGGCACTCTTAAGGTGGAAGTAAAATTCAAATGGCAAGTGTTCTGTTCAGATTCAGAGTTTAAAGTTCTTTATGTTCTGTTAAGATTTTAAGTTTAGAGAATGTGATTTCAATTTGTAGTGTAAAGTTAAAAGTGTTTAGTTTGTTTAACTCTTGTGCAGTAATATTTTTGCTTAAAATGTGAAATCTTGTGGTGTAATTCTTTCAGTAATAACTGGGAGTTTGAATTTATTTTTAAAATGTTACTGGCCTCTGACAGGATCGTAGCAATATCTTATTTGTCCTTGTATTACCAGTCATCTTGTTTTTTTTCTTACCACATTCCCTTTTTGACTTCTCCAAAGAAAGTGCCCTGATTCAGCTGATCACCTGCAATGAATTCTCTTGGACAGCTTCTGTTTGCTGCTGCTGACTACCTTCATTGTCTTGTTGCTTTCGGCTACACTCTTGCTCTGTGGTTCCCATGATGAGTCCTGTTTCTACTGTCATGTTATGTAGAAGGCAGCACATCAACGCTAACATGGGAACTTGTGTTTTTTTTATTCAGTTCTTGTGATGCGAGCATCGCTGGCAAGGCCAGCATTTATTGTCCACCTCTTCTTTTGGGCCTCCTTATCTCGAGAGACAATGGATACGCGCCTGGAGGTGGTCAGTGGTCTGTGAAGCAGCGCCTGGAGTGGCTATAAAGGCCAATTCTGGAGTGACAGGCTCTTCCACAGGTGCTGCAGAGAAATTTGTTTGTTGGGGCTGTTGCACAGTTGGCTCTCCCCTTGCGCCTCTGTCTTTTTTCCTGCCAACTACTAAGTCTCTTCGACTCGCCACAATTTAGCCCTGTCTTTATAGCTGCCCGCCAGCTCTGGCGAATGCTGGCAACTGACTCCCACGACTTGTGATCAATGTCACACGATTTCATGTCGCGTTTGCAGACATCTTTATAACGGAGACATGGACGGCCGGTGGGTCTGATACCAGTGGCGAGCTCGCTGTACAATGTGTCTTTGGGGATCCTGCCATCTTCCATGCGGCTCACATGGCCAAGCCATCTCAAGCGCCGCTGACTCAGTAGTGTGTATAAGCTGGGGATGTTGGCCGCTTCAAGGACTTCTGTGTTGGAGATATAGTCCTGCCACCTGATGCCAAGTATTCTCCGAAGGCAGCGAAGATGGAATGAATTGAGACGTCGCTCTTGGCTGGCATACGTTGTCCAGGCCTCGCTGCCGTAGAGCAAGGTACTGAGGACACAGGCCTGATACACTCGGACTTTTGTGTTCCGTGTCAGTGCGCCATTTTCCCACACTCTCTTGGCCAGTCTGAACATAGCAGTGGAAGCCTTACCCATGCGCTTGTTGATTTCTGCATCTAGAGACAGGTTACTGGTGATAGTTGAGCCTAGGTAGGTGAACTCTTGAACCACTTCCAGAGCGTGGTCGCCAATATTGATGGATGGAGCATTTCTGACATCCTGCCCCATGATGTTCGTTTTCTTGAGGCTGATGGTTAGGCCAAATTCATTGCAGGCAGACGCAAACCTGTCGATGAGACTCTGCAGGCACTCTTCAGTGTGAGATGTTAAAGCAGCATCGTCAGCAAAGAGGAGTTCTCTGATGAGGACTTTCCGTACTTTGGACTTCGCTCTTAGACGGGCAAGGTTGAACAACCTGCCCCCTGATCTTGTGTGGAGGAAAATTCCTTCTTCAGAGGATTTGAACGCATGTGAAAGCAGCAGGGAGAAGAAAATCCCAAAAAGTGTGGGTGCGAGAACACAGCCCTGTTTCACACCACTCAGGATAGGAAAGGGCTCTGATGAGGAGCCACCATGTTGAATTGTGCCTTTCATATTGTCATGGAATGAGGTGATGATACTTAGTAGCTTTGGTGGACATCCGATCTTTTCTAGTAGTCTGAAGAGACCACGTCTGCTGACGAGGTCAAAGGCTTTGGTGAGATCAATGAAAGCAATGTAGAGGGGCATCTGTTGTTCACGGCATTTCTCCTGTATCTGACGAAGGGAGAACAGCATGTCAATAGTCGATCTCTCTGCACGAAAGCCACACTGTGCCTCAGGGTAGACGCGCTCGGCCAGCTTCTGGAGCCTGTTCAGAGCGACTCGAGCAAAGACTTTCCCCACTATGCTGAGCAGGGAGATTCCACGGTAGTTGTTGCAGTCACCGCGGTCACCTTTGTTTTTATAGAGGGTGATGATGTTGGCATCGCGCATGTCCTGGGGTACTGCTCCCTCGTCCCAGCACAGGCATAGCAGTTCATGTAGTGCTGAGAGTATAGCAGGCTTGGCACTCTTGATTATTTCAGGGGTAATGCTGTCCTTTCCAGGGGCTTTTCCGCTGGCTAGGGAATCAATGGCATCACTGAGTTCCGATTTGGTTGGCTGTATGTCCAGCTCATCCATGACTGGTAGAGGCTGGGCTGCATTGAGGGCAGTCTCAGTGACAGCATTCTCCCTGGAGTACAGTTCTAGGTAGTGCTCAACCCAGCGGTCCATTTGTTTGCGTTGGTCAGTGATTATGTCCCCCGATTTAGATTTGAGGGGGGTGATCTTCTTGATGGTTGGCCCAAGAGCTCTCTTCATGCCATCATACATTCCTCTGATGTTTCCGGTGTCTGAGGCCAGCTGAATATGACTGCATAGGTGTTGCCAGTAGTCGTTTGCGCAACGCCTAGCTGTTCTTTGTGCAGTACTTCTGGCTGCTTTAAGTGCTGCGGATGTTAAATCGCTGGGGGCTTTCTTGTAGTTCAAAAGTGCAATGCGCTTAGCGGCTATGACAGGTTCCAGCTCTTCATTATGAGATTGAAACCAGTCTGCATTTCTCTTCGCACTTTTGCCGTAGGTGGTCAAAGCTGACTCATAGATGGCGTCTCTGATGTGGGCCCACTTGGTCTCAGCATCCCCTGTGGGAGTGTTTTGAAGGGCTGTTACAAGTGAATTTAGAAATTTTTGTAACAGCTGTGGGTGAGAAATTCTGCTCGTGTTGATGCGCGGGTGGCCCTTCTGCTTGGAATGATGCAACTTCTTTGGTCTGAGTCTAACCTTGCTGCACACCAGGGAGTGGTCGGTGTCCACCTCTAATTGCCCTTAAACAGATGGTGGTGAGCCCCCTACAACTGAGGCTTTCTCAAGGGCGGCACAGTGGTGCAGAGGTTAGCACAGCAGCCTCACAGCTCCAGCGACCCGGGTTCAGTTCTGGGTACTGCCTATGCGGAGTTTGCAAGTTTTCCCTGTGACCGCGTGGGTTTCCGCTGGGTGCTCCGGTTTCCTCCCACAGCCAAAGACTTGCAGGTTGATAGGTAAATTGGCCTTTATAAATTGTCCCTAGTGTAGGCAGGTGGTAGGAGAATTGAGGGGATGTGGTAGTGAATATGGGGATTAATGTAGGATTAGTATAAATGGGTAAATGGACAACGTATGTCAGCCAAGAGCGATGTCTCAATTCATTCCATCTTCGCTGCCTCCGGAGAATACTTGGCATCAGGTGGCAGGACCGTATCTCCAACACAGAAGTCCTCGAGGCGGCCAACATCCCCAGCTTATACACACTACTGAGTCAGCGGCGCTTGAGATGGCTTGGCCATGTGAGCCGCATGGAAGATGGCAGGATCCCCAAAGACACATTGTACAGCGAGCTCGCCACTGGTATCAGACCCACCGGCCGTCCATGTCTCCGCTTTAAAGACGTCTGCAAACACGACATGAAGTCCTGTGACATTGATCACAAGTCATGGGAGTCAGTTGCCAGCAATCGCCAGAGCTGGCGGGCAGCCATAAAGGCGGGGCTAAAGTGTGGTGAGTCGAAGAGACTTAGCAGTTGGCAGGAAAAGAGACAGAGCCGCAAGGGGAGAGCCAACGATGTAACAGCCCCGACAAACAAATTTTTCTGCAGCACCTGTGGAAGAGCCGGTCACTCTAGAATTGGCCTTTATAGCCACTCCAGGCGCTGCTCCACACATCACTGACCACCTCCAGGCGCTTACCCATTGTTTCTCGAGATAAGGAGGCCAAAGAAAAAAGTATAAATAGGTGGTTGTTGGTCGGCACAGACTCGGTGGGCCGAAGGGCCTGTTTCAATACTGTATCTCTCTCCAAGCCATTTCAGAGGGCAGTTAAGAGTCAATCACATTGCTGTGGGTCTGGAGTCATATGTCGGCCAGACTGGGTAAGGATGGTAGATTTCCTCCCCTGAAGGACCTTAATAAAGCAGATGAGTTTTTACAACAATCCGTTAGTGTCATAATCATTATTAATGAGACTAGCATTTTGTTCCAGATTTTGAGACAGTAGTCACATCCATTTTGATGACAGAATGAAAATTGAAGTGTCAGCTGCAACTCAATGTTAGCACTTCCCGCCTTTGCGTCAAAAGGTTGTGAATTCCTACTCCAGAGACTTGCGTTCAATATCTAGGCTGCAATTCAGAGGTACCTGAAAGGGTAGTAGAGGCAGGAACACTTGAAACACCAGGGGAGGTGGTGGAAGCAGATATGATAGCGACGTTTAAGAGGTATCTTGACAAATATATGAATAGGAAAGGAATAGAGGGATATGGGCCCCGGAAGTGCAGAAGGTGTTAGTTTAGGCAGGCATCAAGATCGGCGCAGGCTTGGAGGGCCGAATGGCCTGTTCCTGTGCTGTACTGTTCTTTGTTCTTTGTTCTCGTTCTAGCATAGAAGGCTACAGGCCAAGTGCTTGAAAATGGGATTAGAATAGATAGGCTTGATGGTCAGTGTGGACAAGGTGGGCCAAAGGGCCTGTTTCTGTGCTGTATAACTCTATGACTCTATCTTCTTTTGGATGGCCTCTCAGATGTATGTAATAGAATCTATGGCACTATTTCGAAGAAGAGCCGGGGAGCTCTTCTGATGCCCTGGCCAATATTTAACCCTCAACCAAGATCATTAAAAAACAGATGATCTGGTCCTCATCAAATTGCTGTTGGGACCTTTCTGTGTACAACTTGACTGCCAAGTTTCCGACAGTACAACTGTGAATGTTCTTCAAAATACTTCATTGTCTGTAAAGGGCTTTGGAAAACTTGAGATCCTGAAAAGCGTTACATAAATATGTGTCCTTTATTCCTTTAATTGCTCTTTGTAAATGCCTTCAATTATCTTGTTAAACTGCACCAAATATTTCTTGCTCTCACAAGTTAGTGTTGTGGGCCAGGATTATTATCCCCCTGGAGAATTGGATAATGTAAGCCATGCTGTGTAACTTGTGGGGTTAAAATCTATCCTTTTATGTGGGTAAATGGCTCTCAAGTATAATTACTTGTTCAGAACAAAGTTTTAAGATGATTTATTTCAAATTATGTTCTTTTTAACTTCCATGTTTGGAAAGTGGATCGGGATATAATTTCTGGCACTATTTTTTGTTTCCATATTTGTAATAAAATGGAAATGTTTGGGATACCACATCAAACATGACCTCTTTAAGTACCCTTGTGTACTCTTTTAGATCAAAGAAACAATTAAATTGTTAAGTTGAAGTATGTTGTGTGTAAGAGGCAAAGTTCCATGATATAGTACGAAGCTGACCAACTGCAAAATAGCATATGCTAATCACTAGCATTCTGGTTATGAGTGATAAGATGATGGTCAGATTTCCCATAATTTCAAAATTGGCAGTAACATCCTCATTAGCTATTGGGTCGACCAGATTTGGAAAGATCAGTGGGGGAATAGGAACACAGAAACAAGTATAGGCTAGTCAGCCCTTTTAACCTGTTCTTTCACTCAATTAAATCATAGTTGACCTGCATCTCAACTCCTGTTATCTATCTTTGTTCCATATCCTTTGATACCCTTAGCCAACAGAAGTCTATGCATCTCAATTTTTAAAATTTCAATTGACATCCATGGCCTCCTGAGAGAGTGAGTTCCAGAGTTCAACTATATTTTGTATGAAAAAGTGTTTCCTGATTTCATTTCTAAATGATCTAGCTCTAATTTTTATGGTTGTGCCCTTTTGTTCTGGATTTCCCTCAGCAGAGGAAATAGTTTTTTCTGTATCTATCATATCAAATCCCTTATATAAAAGCAAAATACTGCGGATGCTGGAAATCTGAAATAAAAACAAGAAATGCTGGAAATACTCAGCAGGTCTGGCAGCATCTGTGGAGAGAGAAGCAGAGTTAATGTTTCAGGTCACTGCCCCTTCATCAGAACTGGTGAAGGGTCACTGACCTGAAACGTTAATTCTCCACAGATGCTGCCAGACCTGTTGAGTATTTCTAGCATTTCTTGTTTTTATATCAAATCCCTTTATCATTTAAACACCTCTATTGAACACTTCTCAACCTTCTAAACTCGAGGGAATAGAAATTAATTTTATGCAGCCTGTATTTAGAATTCAAATATTCATTCTGGTGAATCTGCCAAGGTCAATATATCTTTCTGAGATTCAGTGCCCAAAATTGAATGCAATACTCTAGGTGGGGTCTGGCCAAGGCTTTACAGGTATGAAGTATCACTTCCTCACTTGTGAATTCCAAACCCTTTTGATATAATAGGAAACAGTCTACTAGCCTTTGTAATTACCTTTTATATCTCTTCATTAGTTTTTCAGAATTTGTGTACATGCACACCTAAATCCTTTGTTTCTCCACAAATCCCTAGCCTTTCACTATTAAGAACATACTCCAATTAATATTTCTCAGATCTAAAATTGCACCGAACATTGGTTAGGTCATACTTGGAGTGACAGTTCTGGTCTCGATAGTGTATAAAGGATGTAGAAATGGAAAAGGTGCAAAAAAGATTTACTAGAATGATCCTGGAACTGGAAGATTAGACCTATCAGGAAAGATTGAACCGGGTGGGCTCTTTTCCCTAGAAAAGAAAAGACTGAGGAGTAACTTTATACAGGTCTTTAAGATTATGAAGAGGTTTGAAAGAGTAGACTTGAGAAGATGTTTCCACTTGTGGGTGAGACCAGAAGTATAAAATAGTCACTAATGAATCCAAAAGGGAACTCGGGAGAATTTTCTTTACCCAGAGAGTGATTGGAATTCACTACCACAAGAAGTAGTTGAGGCAAATAGCATAGATTTAAGGAGAAGCTAGATAAGCACATGAGGGAGAAAGGAATAGAAAGGGTTAGATGAAGAATGGTGGGCGGAAGCTCTTGTGGAGTATAAATATCTGCATGGACCTATTAGGCCAAATAGCCTGTTTCTGCCCTGTAAATACTTTACATAACTTTGTAAAGTGGATTATCTCACACTTCCCCACAATGAACTCCATCTACCATAGTTTTCGCCATTCAATTAGTCTGTCTATGCCTTTCTGTAACTTACTTCTACCATCTAGATAACTTACTATGCCTCCTAACTTAATATCATCTACAGACTTGGATATACAACTCTCTACTCCTTCATTCACATCTTTAATAAATATAGTGACAAGCTCGCTATTCGTCTTTTTTTAAGAACATGACAGCGCAGTACAGGCCCTTCGGCCCTCGATGTTGCGCCGACCTGTGAAACCATCTGACCTAAACTATTCCATTTTCATCCATATGTCTATCCAATGACCACTTAAATTCCCTTAAAGTTGGCGAGTCTACTACTGTTGCAGGCAGGGCGTTCCACGCCCCTACTACTCTCTGAGTAAAGAAACTACCTCTGACATCTGTCCTATATCTATCACCCCTCAACTTAAAGCTATGTCCCCTCGTGTTTGCCATCACCATCCAAGGAAAAAGACTCTCACTATCCACCCTATCTAACCCTCTGATTATCTTATATGTCTCTATTAAGTCACCTCTCCTCCTCCTTCTCTCCAACGAAAACAACCTCAAGTCCCTCAGTCTTTCCTCGTAAGACCTTCCCTCCATACCAGGCAACATCCTAGTAAATCTCCTCTGCACCCTTTCCAAAGCTTCCACATCCTTCCAATAATGCGGTGACCAGAACTGCACGCAATACTCCAGGTGCGGTCTCACCAGAGTTTTGTACAGCTGCAGCATGACCTCGTGGCTCCGAAACTCGATCCCCCTACTAATAAAAGCTAACACACCATATGCCTTCTTAACAGCCCTATTAACCTGGGTAGCAACTTTCAGGGATTTATGTACCTGGACACCAAGATCTCTCTGTTCATCTACACTACCAAGAATCTTCCCATTAGCCCAGTACTCTGCATTCCTGTTACTCCTTCCAAAGTGAATCACCTCACACTTTTCCGCATTAAACTCCATTTGCCATCTCTCAGCCCAGCTCTGCAGCCTATCTATGTCCCTCTGTACCCTACAACATCCTTCGGCACTATCCACAACTCCACCGACCTTCGTGTCATCCGCAAATTTACTAACCCACCCTTCTACACCCTCTTCCAGGTCATTTATAAAAATGACAAACAGCAGTGGCCCCAAAACAGATCCTTGCGGTACACCACTAGTAACTAAAATCCAGGATGAACATTTGCCATCAACCACCACCCTCTGTCTTCTTTCAGCTAGCCAATTTCTGATCCAAAGCTCTAAATCACCTTCAACCCCATACTTCCGTATTTTCTGCAATAGCCTACCGTGGGGAACCTGATCAAACGCCTTACTGAAATCCATATACACCACATCCACTGCTTTACCCTCATCCACCTGTTTGGTCACCTTCTCGAAAAACTCAATAAGGTTTGTGAGGCACGACCTACCCTTCAGAAAAACAAGAAATGCTGGATTCACTCAGCAGGTCTGGCAGCATCTGTGGAAAGAGAAGCAGAGTTAACGTTTCGGATCAGTGACCCTTCTTCGGAACCCTTCACAAAACCGTGCTGACTATCGCTAATGAACTTATTCTTTTCAAGATGATTATAAATCCTGTCTCTTATAACCTTTTCCAACATTTTACCCACAACCGAAGTAAGGCTCACAGGTCTATAATTACCAGGGCTGTCTCTACTCCCCTTCTTGAACAAGGGGACAACATTTGCTATCCTCCAGTCTTCCGGCACTATTCCTGTCAACAATGACGACATAAAGATCAAGGACAAAGGCTCTGCAATCTCCTCCCTGGCTTCCCAGAGAATCCTAGGATAAATCCCATCTGGCCCAGGGGACTTATCTATTTTCACACTTTCCAAAATTGCTAACACCTCATCCTTGTGAACCTCAATCCCATCCAGCCTAGTTGTCTGAATCTCAGTATTCTCCTCGACAACATTTTCTTTCTCTACTGTAAATACTGACGAAAAATATTCATTTAACGCTTCCCCTATCTCCTCCGATTCCACACACAACTTCCCACTACTATCCTTGATTGGCCCTAATCTAACTCTATTCATTCTTTTATTCCTGATATACCTATAGAAAGCCTTAGGGTTTTCCCTGATCCTATCCGCCAATGACTTCTCGTGTCCTCTCCTTGCTCTTCTTAGCTCTCCCTTTAGATCCTTCCTGGCTAGCTTGTAACTCTCAAGCGCCTTAACTGAGCCTTCACGTCTCATCCTAACATGAGACTTCTTCTTCCTTTTGACAAGCGCTTCAACTTCTTTCGTAAACCACGGCTCCCTCGCTCGACAACTTCCTCCCTGCCTCACAGGTACATACTTATCAAGGACACGCAGTAGCTGCTCCTTGAATAAGCTCCACATTTCGATTGTGCCCATCCCCTGCAGTTTCCTTCCCCATCCTACGCATCCTAAATCTTGCCTAATCGCATCATAATTTCCTTTCCCCCAGCTATAATTCTTGCCCTGTATATACCTGTCCCTGCCCATCGCTAAGGTAAACCTAACCGAATTGTGATCACTATCACCAAAGTGCTCACCTACATCTAAATCTAACACCTGGCCAGGTTCATTACCCAGTCCCAAATCCAATGTGGCATTGCCCCTGGTTGGCCTGTCTACATACTGTGTCAGAAAACCCTCCTGCACACACTGGACAAAAACTGACCCATCTAAAGTACTCGAACTATAGAATTTCCAGTCAATATTTGGAAAGTTAAAGTCCCCCATAACAACTACCCTGTTACTCTCGCCCCTGTCGAGAATCATCTTCGCTATCCTTTCCTCTACATCTCTGGAACTATTCGGAGGTCTATAGAAGACTCCCAACAGGGTGACCCCTCCTCTCCTGTTTCTAACCTCGGCCCAAACTACCTCAGGAGACGAGTCCTCAAACGTCCTTTCTGCCGCTGTAATACTCTCCTTGATTAACAATGCCACACCCCCCCCCCCCTCTTTTACCATCTTCTCTGTTCTTACTGAAACATCTAAATCCCGGAACCTGCAACATCCATTCCTGCCCCTGCTCTACCCATGTCTCCGAAATGGCCACTACATCGAAATCCCATGCTGCAAGCTCACCCACCTTATTTCAGATGCTCCTGGCGTTGAAGTAGAAACATTTTAAACCAAGTTCTTGCTTGCCAGTGCCCTCTTGCGTCCTTGTAACCTTATCCCTGACCTCACTACTCTCAACATCATGTACACTGGAACTACAATTTAGGTTCCCATTCCCCTGCTGAATTAGTTTAAACCCCCCCGAAGAGCACTAGCAAATCTCCCCCCCAGGATATTGGTACCCCTCTGGTTCAGGTGAAGACCATCCTGTTTGTAGAGGTCCCACCTACCCCAGAAAGAGCCCCAATTATCCAGGAAACCAAAACCCTCCCTCCTACACCATCCCTGCAGCCACGTGTTCAACTCCTCTCTCTCCCTATTCCTCGCTTCGCTATCACGTGGCACGGGCAACAACCCAGAGATAACAACTCTGTTTGTTCTCGCTCTAAGCTTCCACCCTAGCTCCCTGAATTTCTGCCTTAAATCCCCATCTCTCTTCCTACCTATGTCGTTGGTGCCTATGTGGACCACGACTTGGGGCTGCTCCCCCTCCCCCTTAAGGATCCCAAAAACACGATCCGAGACATCACGAACCCTGGCACCTGGGAGGCAACACACCAACCGTGAGTCTCTCTCGTTCCCACAGAACCTCCTATCTGTTCCCCTAACTATGGAGTCCCCAATGACTAATGCTCTGCTCCTCTTCCCCCTTCCCTTCTGAGCAACAGGGACAGACTCTGTGCCAGAGACCTGTACCCCATTGCTTACCCCTGGTAAGTCGTCCCCCGCAACAGTATCCAAAACGGTATACCTGTTGTTGAGGGAAACGGCCACAGGGGATCCCTGCACTGCCTGCTGGTTCCCTCTCCTTCCCCTGACGGTAACCCATCTACCTACTTCTTTTACCTGAGGTGTGACTACCTCCCCATAACTCCTCTCAATAACCCCCTCCGCCTCCCAAATGATCCGAAGTTCATCCAGCTCCAGTTCCCTAACGCGGTTCTCGAGGAGCTGGAGTTGGGTGCACTTCCCGCAGATGCAGTCAGCAGGGACACTCTTGGCGACCCTTACCTCCCACATTCTGCAGGACGAACATACAACTGCCTTAACCTCCATTCCCACTATTCTAAATTCCCAACAAATAGACTGAAAAACCCCCAAAATAAGTCAAAACTTGTTAGCTTAGCAATCCGACAGACAGAACCTTTTTCAATAAAAAGCTTACCTCATCAACACATCAGAGTCCTTTTTTTTGGTTAGAGGAGGAGGGTGGGTGGGATGCACTACACATGTAGTATCTCAGGTATCGCCACCTCCCAAATATATAGTTTTCACTTACCCAGCAGTCCCCTGGTCCTCCAAAAACAAAAGGGAATTAACTTTTAACTTACACTGAAATTGACCTCCCAGCTGCAAGTTCGCTCCGTACCTCCGCTTCTGTCCAAGCTGCTGCAACCAAAACTAAAAGAAATTGATTTTAAACCGCCCAAATATATAGTTTTCACTTACCCAGCAGTCCCCTGGTCCTCCAAAAACAAAAGGGAATTAACTTTTAACTTACACTGAAACTGACTTCCCAGCTGCAATTTCGCTCCGTACCTCTGCTTCTGTCCAAGCTGCTGCAACCAAAACTAAAAGAAATTGATTTTAAACCGCCCAAATATATAGTTTTCACTTACCCAGCAGTCCCCTGGTCCTCCAAAAACAAAAGGGAATTAACTTCTCTTGTGGGAAAAATAAATAAAATGATATTTTGATGGAATTTGATGAAAAAGGGTGCAAAGTCCATATAGACAACATCGATAAACACTCACCTATCCACCTGCTAGCAGCCGTCTCAAAATATTCTACTAATTAATGGGCAGGAAGCAGCGAGCAGGGATAAACGGGGCATTTTCAAGTTGGCAGGCTGTGACTTGTGCAGTGCTGCAAGGATCAGTGCTAGGGGTTCAACTATTTACAATCTATATTAATGACTTAGCCGAACAGACTGAGAGTAATGTGTCCAAGTTTGCTGATATCATAAAACTAGGAGAAAATGTAAGCTGTGAGGAGGACACAAAGAGGCTGTAAAGAGATATAGACTATATCTATAGGTTAAGTGAGTGAGCAACAAGGTAGCAGATAGAGCATAACATGGGGAAATGTGAAGTTATTCATTTGACAATAGGAATAAAAAAGCAGAATATTTTTTTAAAAGTATGAAACTTTGAAATGTTGATGTTCAGAGAGACTTGGGCGTACTTGTACAAGGAACACAGTAAGTTAGCGTGCAGGTGCAGCAAGCAATTAGGAAGGCAAATGGCATGTTGGCCTTTATTGCAAGGGGATTGAGATACAAAAACAATGTAGTCTTTCTACAATTGCATGGGGCTTGGGGAAGACCACACTTGGAGTACTGTGTGCAATTTTGGTCTCCATGGCTGGAATTACATGCCCCCCTCCCCAGGAGCGGGCTGGGAGGCCAGGTGGGGTGTATCAAATCGGGTGGAAGGCAGGGTGGGATGATATGCCCATCACCTACCTGCCTCTGCAGGGAGAGGTGGCGGGTACTCCACCCCTCTTGCCCTCTTGCGCCAATTGAGGCCCTTAAGTGGCTAATTAATGGCCACTTAAAGGCATCTTTCTGCCAACGCTGGCATTTTAGCATGGGCGGAGGATGACCACACCAAGTGGCATGCCACCCCCCCTACCCCACCCCCCGTGGAAAAGACTGCTCGTGCTTGATCCCTCTGCGACCTCCTGATTACCGGCCTGCCCCCCTGCCCCCACCTCGCTGAGGCCTGCCTGTCTGGCCCCGGGAAGCATGCCAAACTTACCTGAACTCCAAATCTCCATCGCTGCTGGATCCAGGGCCTACTGTAGCCCCAGCAGTGGCCACCACTCACAATGGTGCTGCTGGAGCTGAAGAGCTGCCGACCCTTTGATTGCACAGCAGCTCTTAGGGTGGGAAATCCTGCCTCATAGGGGTGGAAGCCACAGCCTCAGGCAACTAATTGCCTGAGCCGGGCAATATTGTATCGTAGCTGCCCAGTCTGGCAGAGGCAGGCTCAACCCCAACTTTCCAGCAGGTGGGCGGGGCCACCGCCTCCACATTAAATGCCGGCCCATATCTAAGGAAGGATAGACTTGTCTTGAAGGCAGTACAGCGAAGGTTCACTAGTTTGTTTCCTGGAAGTTGTCCAATGATGAGAGCTGAATAAATTGGGCCTATACTTTCTGGCGTTTAGAAGAATGAAAGGTGATCTCATTGAAACATACAAGATTCTGAAGATGCTTGACAGGGTAGACACTGAGAGGTTGTTTCCCCTGGCTGGAGAATCTAGAACATGGGGGCATAGCCTCTTGATAAGGGTCAATCATTTGGGACTGAAATGAGGAGAAATTTCTTCACTGAGAGGGTTGTGAATCTTTGGAATTCTCTACCCCTGAGGGTTGTAATGCTCCATCATTGAGTATATTCAAGACTGAGATCAACAGATTTTCGATCCTTCAGGGAATCTAGGGACATGGGAAGCGGGCAGGAAAGTGGAGTCGAGGCAGAAGATCAACCATGGTCTTATTGAATGGCAGAGCAGGCTCAAGGGGTCAAATGACCTACTCCTGGTCCAATTTCTTATCTTTTTATGTTCTTAGAATAGGCAGACAGGACCCACCCTTCACAAATCCTCACTTTGATCAGCTGATATTTGTTCAAGCGCTCAGTCACTTTGATAGCAAACTGCAAAAACTCTGCAGCATTTGAAGGAGTTTGCATTTTTATACAGTCTCTGCTTCCTGCATGCTGAAGAAATTAAGGCCGCAAAATTCAGCAATACGGTGCCTCTGAAGTCAGTGTTAGGGAAGCCGAAGCAGATGAAAATGGAAGGCACAACACTTACACAACCACTTCCAGGGCGGGCCACACGGAGCCCCATGCCTGTAAGGACTCCAGCGAGGGCATGACATGCGTGCTTCGGAAGCATGCAGACTGGTCAGATTGTGATGTCAAACAGCCTCTAATGCTGATTTGATGTACGTTCTGACAATTTCAACCGTGCAGGTCCAGTTAATCAATCAGACCCCAGGAGGGTCCCCCATTCCTGTTAAGGAGCAGCCATTCAACTCGCACGTGAGGTGCTTTTGATTTACTTTTGCTGATGCAAAGTTTGTACACGTACCGTGTTATGTTCTCGGAGAAGTTTTGGTGACTTATAGGATTTTGAAGGATATGCTGCTGCATCCTGACAGAAAGGGCAGAGGAGTTTTCTGCCCTGTCAGCAAAAGTCCTGCTAGAGTTCTCGTTGAAGTCCCTCTTGATCTGCAACACAACAGGGACGTGGAGCACTGTCAGCAGTGCACAGAGGGAGAAGGAGGAGGGCTTTTAACAGAAGGCCCTACCCACCAAGGGTCTTTAGGGAGTGCTTCTCCTACCTCTACCTATGCCAGGAGAAATGTCTGATTTGCCTCCGATTCAGCAAGGAGGGTGGAATTTGCCAAGACCATCAGGACCCTGACATCAGGTCAATTTTGGGTCTGGACCCTGAAGTGGCCATGATGGGACGTCGGTCATGATCTTCTTGGAGGCGGCCAATTAGCGGGTGGACAAGGGAACCAGCAGACACCATAGGAGGGCCCACAGCGAAATCCGGCCAGCAGTCAGTGAATGCCTACTATCCTGGCAGCAGACACGATGCCTTCATCCAGAGTCAGTCTGGCATTCCTGCCGCCTTTGAGCCACCACGATGAACCAGAGGCTGGCTGCTGAGTAACAAGGGATACCTGTTGTACACATGTCTCATGACTTCCCTCCACCATCCAACTACACGAGGACACCCGCCAATAATGAGAGTCATGCAGCCACAATGAAAATTTTGGAATAAACTAATGGTGCCTGAAGCAACAGTTCTGCTGCCTCAGTCGCTCAGGGGAATCCTCCAGTGCTCACCCAAGTGGATGTCCAAGATTGTGGTGGTCTGCTGCATCCTTCACAACCTTGCTATCATGAGGGCGCAGCCCATGCCACCAGGCATTTGGAGGTCATCTCAGAAGGAGGAGGAGGAAGAAAAGGAGGAGGAGGAGGAAGACAGGAGGCATCCAGGACTCCTTCACTCCAGGTGGACTATCCGTGAGTGCTTACTGAGACTCTGATACCCCCAAGACATTATCCCATCATCACCATAGCTACATAATTCCATAGCTTTCCATCCATCTGCTATGGACCATCACAGCGTTCTCTTTGCCAAAATCCTGAAATGAAAACCATCAGCAAAAAACTATTTCATAAAAACTTTGTACAACAGCACATCCAATAATGCATACAAAACTGGCCTCATCACCCTTGTGTATTCCCTTTGTACATGGCTTACCTAGCTTAGTACTCTTACCCAGTGCTGCCCTAGTGGCTGCAGCATGGCTGGTGGAAAGCTGCTGATTTTCACTGGAGGAGACTGCAGATGGCCTTGTAGGATGATCTCAAGCAGCTCTCGGCCTTGAAGGTCTGACTTCAGTCTGCACCACCTCAGCATGGGCAGCAGCAGTCTGAGCTAGCTGGCTGACAGGCAGCAAGGGCATTGGCAGAGTGGCAATTGTAGGAGCACACATGTTGTCATCCTGGAACAGGCCACCAGGTACGTTCTCCACAGTGCCATTGCCGCTCCCCGTGGCAGGCACCTCAGCAATCCTAGTAATCTGCTGGAACACAGATTGCTGAACTGCTGTGGAGCCGCATGCCCCTATGAGCACTGTGATCAATGATAACAGCAGTCTATTTCTGCATGGCACCAAGCTGAACTTGCATGACAATAAGCATGGATCTCATGACCTCAATCTGAGCTTCTGCTGCAGCATTGAGATGTTGGGTGGCTTCTGCCTGTGCTGCAATGGAAGCTGAGACAGCAACCACAAGACATTGCATTACGGGTGAGTCCACAAGTGCTGAACAGTTGGCTATCATTTTAACACTGGAAAGGATGGACTCCAAACTTTGTGAAACGCACTGTGCCAAGTTGGAGCCAGATGCCTCTGTACTCCTTGACAGTGACAATTGGCTATCTGGTAGGTCTGCCAATGCACCAAGCATCTTGGTATGCATTTTCATCAGTGTTCTCCTGTACAATACCCATCAAAGTCGTCATTTGAGTCCCCTGCAGCAGACCTTGTCTGCAACCTTGTCTTGCGATGATCTGGCGCATGAACTATCCTTTCTTTCTGGCCTGACTGTAGCCCACTTGTGCCTAATGAATCACCACATGCTGATCCTGACTATGTCCTTCCCTCTCAAGTATGCATAATACCAATATCTGAGCTGGTGGCTGCTAGTGTCAGATCAGAAATCTGGTGCCGCCCTATCCCTTCCTCATGAGGCTGCAGTGTCTGACCAGGTGGCTGTTCTTGGGTATCTGAAAGCAGAAATGCAGGAGGGGAGGGTTCTGTTGGCAGGGGTGGTGGGGCAGGGGGTAGGTGGAATGGAAATCAAGAGGTGCGTGTTTACATCCTTTGCAGCTTGCACTTCATGCCATTTAGAGAGATAAAGTTGGTGAGATTTGAGAAGTAAAAGAAGGCAAAAACATACTGTCACCCTGAATGTTCTGGGCATTGCAACAGGCTCAGTTACAGCTGTGCCCATAATGCAGGTACCATCTCTTACAGAGGCCTCTGGTTCTGCTTTGCTCCCTGCTGTTATGGTCCACCTTGTCCTGCAAGAGAGAGGGAAGAATATCAGTGATCGTGTTGCCATGTGTTTTGAAGATGTACCTGCCATGGATGAATAGCTGGAGGTGTTTGGAAGCAACGGAGGATGGGTGTGAAGTTGGAAGCTGTGATAAGTATGAGGATGAGGTGAAATATATGCATGTCAGGCCTGAGTCCTGATTGCTAGAGATCGTTGATGGGTGATTGATAGGGTGTGGAGCATTGTGCAATTTGAGAGATTAGTGGTGCAGTGCATAGGAGATGTTTTTTGAAGATGTATTCACTGACCTTGAACACCTGTATGAGATCACTGAACTTTTTCCAGCACTGCAGCCAAGCCTTGGAGCCAGACTCCGTGAATTGACTTCACTGGTCACCTGCTCCCATTCTGTTCTGAAGGTGTTCCTTGAGAGCCTCCTGGTTCCCTGCAGAGACATTGCTTCTCTACTCCTTTCTACCTCCTTTCCACCACACGCTTCTGTATAATGAGCACTGCTCCGGGCGGCAGACTAGCTGAAACATGTACTAGCCATGCACGCTGTTTGGTCACCTGTTGAGCATGCAGCCAATCAACAGCACGAGGCTGATGCTGAATTCAGTGAAGTGAGGAGGCAGCATGAAGTTTGCATGCTGCCTACTTCAATGGGATTGGGCAAGGGGTAGATGTGAATTGTGAATCACTACCCCCACACTCAAAAATGGAAGTAATCAAACTTTTTCCTCTAAATATTCAAGTTCCCTGAAATGTTCCCAAAAATACCTTAGCTTTGAAATTCCACAGATGTTCCCATGGGAGTGATATGCTACCTACGTGGGTAAGCTGCCTCTTTCACACAGCATTCTTCAAGTCAACAATTGTAGTGTTGCTTTAATCTAAAAGAGAAACTCTCTTTAATCTCAGGGCCATTCTCCTTTCTGAGTTACAGTGGGGTAAATTTTCAATTTAGCACCCAGGCATAAAACTGATGTTACAATCTGCTGCCAGCTATAGAAACTGGCCATTTTTAATCCTCAAATTATTTTGAATAATACACAAGCAGAAATAAATGGGCTTGATATAATCACCATTACAGAGACATGGTTGCAATATGACCAAGGTTGGGAAATACATATTCCAGGGTACACAACATTTCAAAAAGACAGGCAGAATGGAAAAGGAGGAGATGTAGCCCTGACAATGAAGGATGACATAAAGAAAGTAGTAAGAAAGGATCCTGGCTCAGAAGATGAGGAAGTAGAATCAGTATGGGTGGAGTTTGGAATAACGAGGGTCAGAAAACACTGGTGGGAGTAGTTTATAGACCCCCTAACAGTAGTTATACCATTGGACAGAGTATTAAGCAAGAAATAATTGTAGCTTGTAACAAAGGCAATGTTTTTAGGACAGTGTGACTGTCTGTGTATTTTTACTTTGTCTCATTACAACTATTTAAAGGGTGTTGTAGGACCTGGTAAGTGTTTGCGTATATTTAAACTCCATGCCTCACTACAACTATTTAAAGTGTTTTGTAGGACAGTGTGAATGTCTGTGCATTTGTAGTCTCTCTGTCTCATTACAATTATTTAAAGTGTGTGGTGGCTGGAACTGGACGCCATTGGTAGCAGCAGCATTTCAAAACAGAAAGGGCGAGAGGTAATTATGCACAGAAGGGAGAAGCTGGAGGCACTGCCAAATGGGCAAACTCAGCAAAGGCAAATTATGGGAAGGGTATCTCCGAGGTGCAACTCATGCCTGCGGAGTTAGGGGATTGAACGACTGAGTGCAGCAATTAACAATGGTTCTCATGTATTCTTGTTTTGATTCCTTCAGTGAGGAGGAGAATGAGAGAGACAGACAGATGCAGGCACAGGGAGCAGGGCTACAACACTCAGAGAGGCAGCAGGCTCATGAGGACTGTGGAAGACGAGGGCGGAGACAGTCAGAATTAGAAGCGCATAGTCGCAGAAAGCATTAGCCTGCCAAAAGGGTCTACTGACGTACAATCAGCTGCATGGAGATATCGAAGCAACAGTGTCAACAAAGACTGCGACTGTTCAGGCAGGTGGTGTCAGAGCTGTGCGCATTGCTGGAGGAGGATTTGAGGCCAATGGGATGTGATGGCCATACATTGCCTTTGGTGGTCAGGGTCATGTGGCCCTCAACTTTCAGGTTCATTCCCTGGATCCTCTGGAGACATCTGTGGGACCTTGCAGTCAGTCGCCCATCACAGCATCAAGCTGGTCACTGATGCCTTATATCAGAGGGCAGGCCAATGCATGCGCTTTCATAGAGATCAGGTCAGTCAAGCCGAGAGGGTGGTTGGATACGGGACTAACGCTGCATTCCCTCAGATGCAGAGGATGATCGACTGTACACATGTGGCCATCAAAGCTCCTGCAGAGCAGCCTGATGTCTTTGTAAACATGAACGGATTCCACTCACTGAATGTACCGCAAGTATGCAACCACCGCAAATGGATCCTGCATGGATGTGCAAGGTTCCCAAGAGTCATGACTCTTACATTCTGAGACAATCCCAGCTGTCTCAGCTTTTCAGACCACCCAAACGACTCCATGGATGGGTGACAAGGGCCATGTCCTTGAGAGGTGGCTCTTTGCATCTGTGCAACACCCCAAGACAGAGGTAGAGGCCACTTACAACTGCTGCCAGACAACTATAAGGGCAACCATTGAGCAGCCTATAGAGCCTGAAGAAAGTGAGGTTCTGGTGCCTGGATAGATCTGGCAGAGCCTGCGGTACACACAATGAAGGGCCTCATGTTTCGTGGTGGTATGCTGTGCTCTGCATAACTTGGCACTACAGAGGAGAGTAGCCTTGGAGTATGAGTATCTCCCTGAGCTTGCACTCTCCTCCTCCGAGGAGGAGGATCTGGACCGAGTTCGAGACCATGTGGCCAATGGCAATGCACCCAAGATGGCGTGCCAATGGTCAGTAACATGCATACCAGGAAGACATGCAAATCACTCATAAGGACACATTTCTCCTGAGCCAACCTTAAACGCTTATGTATGCACTTCAATGATCTCCTTGACATATCCTTGTTGTCCTTTCCTTGAATGTCCTTACCATCTCAGTTGTTTCATCATGTCAGGATGCCAAGGCCCTCATGCTGTGCAGACCTTCTCCTTACCTCCTTCTCAACAGATTGCCAACTGGTGACAGCCCAATGGTCCAGAAATGAGTACTCGAGACCCTGGCTGAAGAAAAATATCACCTTTAACTTAACACATTGTTCCAAATCATTTCTCTTACAACAATTAACCCGATGCAACCCAAGTGAAACTCAGTGGTTTTATGCAAATGCATGCGGTTGCTCCTACATTGTGCTGTCCTGGAGTATGCAGCTGAAGTGGAGTCAAGCTGCTTGCCTTCCTGTTTTGGTGGTTTAGATGACCATGGTGTTTGTCCTCTCGCCCACCCATCACTCCACAGAGCTCATGGATGAAGCGATCATATGCAGGTCAGTGTGTACCTCCTGCACCCATTGTGTGGTTTACTGCATATGGCTCTCCATGAGGATTGCCACTCTGCCATGGTCATGCACTTATAAGCCAGAGACATGGCACCACTCATGGCATGGATGGACTCCTCCATCATCCACCCATGGGAGCAAACAGTCTCTGAGAACTCCAACAGGTTTCCACACATTTCGCCCTGCAACTCCAGCATCTGCTGCTTTGATGATGACTCCCAATGCTTACCATTTGCTTGAAGCTGAGCACCACTGGGCCCTTCCTCAGTCCTCCAATGGGGAGTGACCGCAGCTTTCACTGCCTCCGTTAGCTGCTTGCGTGTTTCTGTGCCATGCTCACTGTTTGGTGCCACCCTTTCTAACCATGCGCTAATGCCCAATGATGTGTGAGTATCTGTGCAGTGCAGGATGCGTTAGAATGATGCGACGCTATCTCCTCAGATGGTTGCTCCTCCTCCGTGATCTCAGGTGGCCACTGTGCCCTTGTCGATGCCTTGTCTGCTTTGTGACCTGTGAGAAAGACAAGAATTATGTAAGGCGCGGCACTTTCCACTATGTCCTTCAGCACGTCATGCATCTGGAGATGTGATCGTCACTGGCCACAGATGCACCATAGGTAATGCACATCATAAGGTTTAGTGGACACTTCCCTGAAGCAACTCACCTTACCCTCAGCGACAGTCTGCCCTGCTGGGACCCCTCCAAGCTCCAGTGCCTCCTCCTCCATTGACGTTAATACCAATAACAGTGGCAATCCTCCTTCAGTTTATCTCTGTTCCCTGGCACTGTGACCCAACTTCTCCTGAAAACACAAACTAACACCATGTCACTGGTCATTGTGCCAGTTTCCGGATCCAGCATCGCACCACTGCTAATATGGGCCATTTAGTATCGGTAATGCAGCAATCAATGCAGACTGACCAGAGGCCTCTGTTGTGAGGCAACTATGTCTCTCGCTCCGAGTGCTGGTGCTTGGTCATGTCCAATGCTAGGGTATTCAACCATGTCTCACATTGCATTGGTACCTTTTTATGATGTCCAGGGATGCAAGCTTGATATAAAGAGGTCCACTCACATTGTCAGATCTCAGCAGTCATTGAATCGCTTTCATCACTGGAACCATGTCCATGTGATCACCCCATGACTGCTGACCACTTCTGTGACTTCAATCCACCTCGTCTTAGTGAGGCTTGCTGGCCTCTTCCTCCCATCAAGTGGGAAAAATACCTCCTGCTATGCCATTGGGGTCTGGGGAAGTATCTCCAGGGAGGCATCACTACACCTGGGCGCCACTCTGCCTCTCACTGCAGCCATTGTTTGCATGCTACCCTTGCATCCTTTTCCTTCCAGGTGCCTGTTTTGGTGATGCCTTTAACCTGAGATAGATACAGCTCTTGGGTCTAAAAGTATCAAAGGGTATGGGGCGAAAGCAGGAACAGGCTACTGAGTTGATGATCAGCCATGATCATAATAAATGGTGGAGCAGGCTCGAAGGGCCAAACGGCCTACTCCTGCTCCTATTTTCGATGTTTCTATGTTTCTATGAGCTGACTCCCATGTCTGCCATCTGTTAATTGGGCACGAGCGGGAAAATCCTCTTCCAGGTCCCGCCTCCCATCTGAGCGGCCATATCACCTGATTTGGGTCCCGACATTGCTATGTCCAGAGAGTAAATGGTAAATTGATGTACAGAGAGATTTGGGTGTTCAGGTCCATTGTTTAGTTTAGTTTAGAGATACAGCACTGAAACAGGCCCTTCGGCCCACCGAGTCTGTGCCGACCATCAACCACCCAGTTATACTAATCCTACACTAATCCCATATTCCTACCACATCCCCACCTGTCCCTATATTTCCCGACCACCTACCTATACTAGGGACAATTTGTAATGGCCAATTTACCTACCAACCTGCAAGTCTTTTGGCTTGTGGAGGAAACCGGAGCACCCGGAGAAAACCCACGCAGACACAGGGAGAATTTGCAAACTCCACACAGGCAGTACCCAGAATTGAACCTGGGTCGCTGGAGCTGTGAGGCTGCGGTGCTAACCACTGCGCCACTGTGCCGCCCCATTGTTCCCTGAAGGTGGCAACGCAGGTCAATAGAGTGGTCAAGAAGGCATACGGCATGCTTTCCTTCATCGAACAGGGTATTGAGTACAAGAGTTGGCAGGTCATGTTACAGTTGTATAAGACTTTGGTTCGGCCACATTTGGAATACTGCGTGCAGTTCTGGTCGCCACATTACCAAAAGGATGTAGATGCTTTGGAGAGGGTGCAGAGGAGGTTCACCAGGATGTTGCCTGGTATGGAGGGCACTAGCTATGAAGAGAGGTTGAGTAGATTAGGATTATTTTCATTAGAAAGACGGAGGTTGAGGGGGGACCTGATTGAGGTGTACAAAATCATGAGAGGTATAGACAGGGTGGATAGCAAGAAGCTTTTTCCCAGAGTGGGGGATTCAATTACTAGGGGTCACGAGTTCAAAGTGAGAGGGGAAAATTTTAGGGGGGATATGCGTGGAAAGTTCTTTACGCAGAGGGTGGTGGGTGCCTGGCACGCGTTGCCAGCGGAGGTGGTAGACGCGGGCACGATAGCATCTTTTACGATGTATCTAGACAGATACATGAATGGGCAGGAAGCAAAGAGATACAGACCCTTAGAAAATAGGCGACATGTTTAGATAGAGGATCTGGATCGGCGCAGGCTTGGAGGGCCGAAGGGCCTGTTCCTGTGCTGTAATTTTCTTTGTTCTTTGTTCTTTGTCCTCAGATTTGGTAAAATTCAGCCCATTAACTCTATTTCTCTCTCCATAGCCTGACCTGCTGAGTATTTCCAGCACTTTCTGTTTGTTTTTCAGATTTGCAGCATCCTCATTTTTTTATTGTTCTATTAATATTACTTAAATCTAAGTTCAGCACAGTCGCTCCAACCCCTGAGTTTGACATTTTATTCCTCATTTCGGCCATTTTATTTCTGCCTTATTTTTCTTCACTTTCTTCAGCTCAGTGAACAAGTTAGTAGGGAAACGTATTATTGAGAAGTCAAGCTGACCATGAGAAGGTGAAAGTAGTTGAGCAACTTTGAATTTTGGTACACATAATTCAAGGGTTGAGACACTTTATCCATTTTCTTGCATTTGAGCTAACAATCCAATAGACTTGTGTTATCAAAAACATAGAAAGGCTAAATTTCTCTCAAATTAGTAAATTATGGTACAAGTCTGAATATATTAGGCAAATAATACAGTGGATCCAAAAATCCAGCAATTGCAGCAATTACCTCAGGGTTGCACCTACTGGGAACTCCATTGTTCAACCTGGTGGATTTCCAATTGTGGGGGAAGGTTACATAATTAGCCTGTCATTGGCAGATGCTAATGTGCTAGGAGGGTACATTTCGGGCACCTGTCATATAAAAATGTATCAGAAAGTCTGGGAATGTGTTCAGGCTGGGGAGAGGATCAAGGGACCACATTTTAAAATGCTACATTTTTTCTTGGCATGTCCAGGCCATGACCTATGCTGGCTACCACTGAAGACCTCGGGTGCTAAAGTACCTAATATAGGGATTCCCCAACACTGCAAAAATGTGTGTTACAGAAAAAGGAACATTGCAGAAGAGATGCCTTATATGCCTTTGTTAAATAGAAAAGAACCTTCAATCATACTTGAGATATGCCAAAGGTAGATGTTGTAGTGCGGCACAGTGGCGCAGTGGTTAGCACTGCAGCCTCACAGCTCCAGGGACCCGGGTTCGATTCTGGGTACTGCCTGTGTGGAGTTTGCAAGTTCTCCCTGTGTCTGCGTGGGTTTTCTCCGGGTGCTCTGGTTTCCTCCCACAAGCCAAAAGACTTGCAGGTTGGTAGGTAAATCGGCCATTATAAATTGTCACTAGTATAGGTAGGTGGTAGGGAAATATAGGAACAGGTGGGGATGTGGTAGGAATATGGGATTCGTGTAGGATTAGTATAAATGGGTGGTTGATGGTCGGCACAGACTCGGTGGGCCGAAGGGCATGTTTCAGTGCTGTATCTCTAATCATTAAGAAGCTGTAAGTGAAGGTCACCGGAGGAAGTGATGTCATGTCACACATGACCAGGGAGTTGTGGGTGTAGCCTGACAGAGTGACGGGTGCGTAGATATATATATATAGGATATGTTATAGATAAATTATAATAAAAACCCACATTTTTTCTGGATGTTACTTGGAGTCCTTTGAATCTGATAATAGTTCACAAGCCAAAAGAACAGGTAAGACTACATGGTGGCAACATATGATTTTTTTTTTTCTGAAGAACACCCCAAGAGCAAACAAAGAACAGTTAATTGCTTACCAGGAGTGCAGCTGACTGGAGACCTCACAACAGTGGACTGAGTTAGGACTGCAGACAGGGCCACGGGAGGTGTTGAAACTCTATGAGTACAGTAGGCAATTTGTCAGGAGATTTGAACTTTCAAATACTCTGGCAGTGGATCAAAAAATTTCAAAAGAAGTACCTATAGCCATTACTGCTTTAGTTTTCCTTTTGTTTTCCTTCTTGGGCAGGGTGTAGGCCAAAAAGAAAGGGAAAATCTCAACAGTGCCACTGGAGGTCCAGCACAAAGTAAAAGGCTAGTTGTGGCAGTTGCTGACACTGCAAGCTGCAGCTGTCTGCACAGAGAGATGCCTGAGAGAAAAAAAGGGCGCATTTGCTGACAATGCAACCACTAGGTGTTGCAGTACTGGCACAGGCGCAAATGCTGCCTCAATGACTGAAATGTCACTGTTGGTGCTCTCTCAGGCAGCTGTCAGTAATAAAAACGGCACTGCTCAATCTGACACAAAAAAACTAATTGAACCTAAACCCCCTCACCCCTTAAATAAAAGCAAAATACTGCGGATGCTGGAAATCTGAAATAAAAACAAGAAATGCTGGAACCACTCAGCAGGTCTGGCAGCATCTGTGGAAAGAGAAGCAGAGTTAACGTTTCGGGTCAGTGACCCTTCTTCGGACCCCTCACCCCTTAATGTCCACGATCACTCAACCTTACCCTACTCCAGCCCGCAATCACAGCCTCAATTGACGCTTCTCCTCCTCACTCCTTTCTGCGCCCATCTGTTTGTTGCTCCCTCCCAGTGCTCCTGACTGCTCGCTGCTCAATTCCGCCACTCCTGCCTGCTCATTGCTCCATTCCGCCACTCCTGCCTGCTTGTTTCTTCATTCCGCCACTCCTGCCTGCTTGTTTCTTCATTCGCCACTCCTGCCTGCTCGCCGCTCCAACCTGACATCATCTGTCATGCCCGTCTGCTCACCATTTTCTCCCACTGCTCACTCCTTGACTTGCCGCCTTGAGAAGCGACAAGGGGAGAGAGTGAGCAGGGTGGAAGCGACGAGGGTGAACAGCAATCAGACAGGCATAGGAGAGAATGGCAGGATGGAACGATGAGCAGTCTGGAGTGTGAGAGGATGGCGATCGGGGGAGTGAGCTGGAAAGAGAAGAACTGATTGAGGCTCTGCGGGAGGGAGCAGGGTACTGTTGGGCGGGGGTGAAATAAGCGATCGCAGCCATTGAGGGGTGCGGCAACACTTGGATGTCATTCTGACTGACGTCATTATATGATGACGTTGCCATACACATGCGTGGATTCATACTGGCAAGTTCAGGCAAATGTTCAGGCTCACTGATGATTTCGACAATCGCCATGCTCTACGTCGTCAAAAGACACTTTGGGAAAAAAAACTACTCTCAATTTAAAAAATGAACCAGCCTGTGTAAACAAAAGCAGCTGTCATTTCACTCTTAAATGTGGCAGACCTATAAAAACAAACCTGTCAATAAAAGGAAACAGAAAGCTATACCTGTCGGAGAGAGAGCCTGTAAAAGAAGTGTGCCTGTGAAAAGAAAAACCTGTGAAAAGTTATATATATGTTAAAAAAACAGGATCATCCGGAAAATGGTGTTCAGGTATCCAGTTATAGATTGGAAGGGGTTGGACATAGCATCTGAATTTAAATTGTTTCGACAGTGGATGGAACTGTTTCCTGGATTAAGAAGTGAGCGAACCAGAGAAACAAACTGTGAAAATCAGGATTGCACTGGGCAACGAGAGCCTGCAATAGATCAACACATCAGGATTGTCAGCTGAGGATCAGAAGGACCCTAGCAAGCTATGGACATTCTTGTAGGATCAACTCAGGGTAAAGGTCATTTTCTGAGTACATAGACTCAAGCCTATGACCTGCCGATAAAGGCAAGATGAGTCAATTGACCAGCTTGTAGCAAGGTGCTGAAACAAAGCTGAGGAATGCGACTTCATAGATATTAAATAGTCAGAACAGATTATAGAGCTAGTAGTTGCGTCTAACGCACTAGAGGCCTTTCAAAAAGGCCTGCTAGAAAAAGAAGAAAGGGCACATCATAGATGCATTACTTAATGATGGAAGAAAATTTGAATCCATCATGGCTGGGTGCCAACAGTTACAAGCATTGGAGGGGTGGGGGGGGTATCTCAATTGGGATAGTAGCCAAGGCTCAGAAGTCTGCTAAGTCTTGTGTCAAATGTAGCCTGACTCACCCAATTTTCAGTTGTCCGGCTTACCAAGACCCGTGCAAAGCATGTGGCATGCGAGGACATTGGGCAAGGCAGTGCAGAAGGCCAAGCTCAGATGCTGCACACAGGAATGATGGCAGATCACATGCAGAGAGAACATCTGCAAGACAGAATGGTATATGCAACAAAAGGTATGTCAGCACACAACAAAAGTTCAAGCAGGTACATCAGGTCAGCAGAGAGACAGGTTGTTAGGAGAACATGGATGAAGAATGCACTCATGCGAAAAGCGAGCAAGCATTTTATGTAGTTGACTTGGATCAACATGTCAATGCTGATCAGGATTATATGCCTGCAGAAGAGTGGCAGGCATAATCTCTGAGTAAAAATTGACACCGGAGCAATTGTAAGTATTCTGCCCCTCCATATACTGAAGGACATGTACTTAAAGGAATCAAGATCTATGGTACAACCCCCCATACTAGATTGACTGCCTACAATGGTTCTCCAATCAATTGCATTGAAACGACAATCTTGCAGTTGTTACAACCGAGGCGGGACTGTCAGTTCAATCACATCACTCCATAGGTCGCAGCATATTATTAAAGTTTTCCCACCCAACCGGACAAATAGCCAAATTAAACACTCACGTAACCACCAGAATAAAACAGACCAAACTTGGTATCTTCAGACAGCAACAAATTAACTATTTATTAAAACTAAATCTTAAACACTATTAAGATAAACCTATGTCTAAAGACCTTATGAGTTATTATTTTAACCTAACTTCCCCATCACATACATACACTCAAAAATCATGGTGAACCAGTTTCTTTTTTTTTTTAATTATGTTTTAAGAAATTAGCTGTTTCTTAAGAATAAGTGGATAACTGGCATATAAGTCTTTGTGGGTTACGTTCCTGATGGGTGAGGTATTCAAATGTAAAAATAATCAAATGTGACTCAAAGTCTCCACAGGGATTTGATGAAATAGTCTCTTAGTAGATAGGCATTCAAAACACTTTAGCTGCAGCAGGCATCAAACAGTTCCTTCAACGATGAGCACAGCAATAAGTCTACCTGAATTTTAAAACCAACAGTCTCTCAGTCGAAACTTTACTTCAGCAATGCAAATGGTCTCTTCAAAGGGTTATTTCCTCCTTAGGCAATTAACTTGGCCTGTAGCTCCTTGTAGAATTTTTTTGCTGAGAGAAATAGATAGCTCTTTTCTTCAGTAGCAAGCCTCACTGATGAGTCTTTCAAAACTGGTTGCAACCAGTTTTTCCACACAGTTAAGTTGAAACATTGTACCATATGACCTCTCCCTCTTGCAGTGGCCTAGAAGCAGGTGCAGCTGGCAGACTGTGCCTCAGAAATCCAAAAGCTTCTCTCACTGTCTTAAAAGTACACTGTTTTAACAGAGTCTTAAAGGCACACTGTTTTAATTCAAGGAGAAAATAAATATGGTTCTGTGACACAGTGCAGCTTTGGAAGCTCTGAATGGCTACCACAAATATTTTATACTATAGACACAACTGGACTAGCTGTTGCAGGACTTCCAGTATGCCAAGATTTACGAATCATCACAATTCAGGGTGGCACAGTGCACAGTGGTTAGCACCGCAGCCTCACAGCTCCAGCAACCCGGGTTCAGTTCTGGGTACTGCCTGTGCGGAGTTTGCAAGTTCTCCCTGTGACGGCGTGGATTTCCGCTGGGTGCTCCAGTTTCCTTCCACAGCCAAAGACTTGCAGGTTGATAGGTAAATTCGCCATTGTAAATTGCCCCTAGTGTAGGTAGGTGGTAGGAGAATGGTGGGAATGTGGGAGGGAATATGGGATTAATGTAGGATTAGTATAAATGGGTGGTTGTTGGTAGGCACAGACTTGGTGGGCCAAAGGGCCTGTTTCAGTGCTGTATCTCTAACTAAAAATAAATTTAAGATAAACAACAATACATGAGGTCAGCATCGCACTGCAAGGCATGGAAGATTGCAACACAGAGTGCATTGAGCTGGTTAGAGGCCTGAAACTACTTTGCCCAGACAGGTTTGATGTGATCAGTGATTTCAAGGATGATGTCATATTGCACGTGAGAAAGGATGCAGATGATACTATCGGCGCACCAAGGAAGTGGAGCGTGCACATTCAAGAGCAGCTTGAAGTGGAGCTGGATGCGATGGAATGCAACAGAGTCATCTGCCGAGTGCACCAGCATTCTGATTGGTGTAGCTCCATTATCTGCGTGCTGAAGAAAGATGGCAATCTCAGGATTTGCTGAGAGCCGCAACGCTAGCATTCACATCTTATGGGGCGATGCAGTGGCTAGCACTACAGCCTCACAGCTCCAGCAACCTGGGTTCTGTTCTGTGTACTGCCTGTGCGTAGTTTGCACGTTCTCCCTGTAACCACGTGGGTTTCCTTCAGGTGTTCTGGTTTTCTCCCACATGCCAAAGACTTATGGGTTGATAGGTATAATTGGCCATTGTAAAAAAAAAACTGTCCCAAGTGTAGGTAGGTGGTAGGAGAATTAAGGGAAGGTAGGATGTGAGAGGAGAAAAATGGGGTTAATGTAGGATTAGTATAAATGGGTGGTTGACGGTCAGCACGGATTCAGAGGGCTGAAGGGCCTGTTTCGGTGCTGTATCACTCTACGACTGAATTTCGCCCTCAAGAGATGCATGCATAAAAGTCTGACCCTGGCGGAGCTAATCCTAAGATTTCTGGTGCCAAGTTTTTTTCAAAGCTCGACGCGAAGCATGGTTACTGGTCTGTCCACTTAGCCAAGAAGCCCCAGCTACTCACAACTTTTAGAACGCCACTCGAGGGATTCTGTTTCAGATGTAACTGAAGTCAACTCAGAGAGCTGTACGATAACACTGCACATGACAACATTTGAAAATGAACATACAGAGGCTACGAGCACAGAGGAAGGACATGCTAACCAGAGTTCTGAGTCACCAGAACCCCAGAGCAGCCGTCAAGATGAGCCCAGCTCTGGGAAGAGGTTTACGATAACAAAATTGAGATGAATAAGCAAACCTCCTATACATTTTATAGAATGTTAAACTGGCTTACTTGTAAATAATGTTTTGTTTTAATCATGTATAGTTAGTCTGAACAGCAATATCATTATATATTGTACGTATGTTTGTATCTTTGGAAAAAACATAAGAACATAAGAACTAGGAGCAGGAGGAGGCAATTCAGCCCCTCAAGCCTGCTCCGCCATTCAATATGATCAAGGCTGATCTCATCTCGGCCTCAACTCCACTTTCCTGCCCGTTCTCCATAACCCTTCAACCCATTTCTAATTAAAAATCTGTCTATCTCCTCCTTAAATTTACCCAATGTCCCGGCATCCACCGCACTCTGGGGTAGTGAATTCCACAGATTCACGACCCTTTGAGAGAAGTAATTTCTCCTCATCTCTGTTTTAAATCTGCTATCCCTTATCCTAAAACTATGACCTCCCATTCTAGATTGTCCCACAAGAGGAAACATCCTCTCTTTGTCTACTTTATCAATCCCCTTAATCATCTTATATACCTCAGTCAGATCTCCTCTCATTCTTCTAAACTCCAGAGAGTAAAGGCCTAAACTGCTCAATCTCTCTTCATAAGACAAGCCCCCCATCTCTGAAATCAATCTAGTGAACCTCCTCTGAACTGCCTCCAATGCAACTACATCCTTTCTCAGGAAGGGGACCAAAACTGTACGCAATACTCCAGGTGTGGTCTCACCAATGCCTTGGACAGTTGCAGCAACACTTCCCTACTTTTATACTCTATTCCTTTCGCAATAAATTCCAAAATTCCATTTGCCTTCCTTATCACCTGCTGTACCTACAAACTATTTTTCTGCGATTCATGCATGAGGGCACCCAGATCCCTCTGCACCAAAGCACTTTGAAGTTTCTCTCCATTTAGATAATAATTTGTCTTTCTATTCTTCCGACCAAAATGGATAACCTCACGTTAAAATCCATCTGCCAAATTTTGGCCCATTTATCTAATCTATCCATATCCATTTGTAGATTTCTTATTTCGTTATTACAACTTATTGTCCCACCTATTTTAGTGTCATCTGCAAATTTGGCTATAGTACCTTCTATCCCTGCATCCAAGTCATTTATATAGATTATAAATAGTTGGGGCCCGAGGACTGAACCCTGTGGCACCCCACTAGGAACATCTTGCCAACCAGAAAAAGACCCATTTACCCCAACTCTCTGTTTTCTGTTGGTTAGCCAATCCTCTATCCAAGCTAATAAATTGCCCCTAACCCCATGTGAACTTACCTTGTGTATTAACCTTTTGTGCAGCACCTTATCAAATGCCTTCTGGAAGTCCAGATAAACTACATCTACAGGATCCCCATTATCCACTTTGCTTGTTACAGCTTCGAAGAACTCTAGCAAATTAGTCAAACATGATTTACCCTTCATAAAACCATGCTGACTCTGATGGATTGCATTTTGACTTTCTAAATGTCCTGTTATTACTTCCTTAATAATGGATTCTAACAATTTCCCAATGACAGATGTTAAACTAACTGGTGTATAGTTTCCTACTTTCTGCCTCCCTCCCTTTTTGAATAAGGGCGTATATTAGCGTTTTTCCAATCCACTGGAACCTTTCCCGTATCCAGAGAATTTTGGAATATTATAGCCACTATCTCCACTGCCACTTCCTTTAAGACCCTAGGATGTAGGCCATCAGGCCATGGGGACTTATCTGCCTTCAACCCCAATAGTTTGCTCAGTACTTTTTCCCCTAGTGATGATGATTTTTCCAAGTTCCTCCCTTTCTATAACCTCTACATTACCTGGTACTATTGGAATGGTATTAATGTCCTCTACCATGAAAACTGAAGCAAAATACTGATTTAGTGTCTCTGCCACTTCTGTGTTCCCTTCTATTAACTCCCCAGTCTCATTCTCCAACGGACCAACATTCACTTTAGCTACTCTCTTCCCTTTTATATACTTATAGAAGCTTTTGCTATCCGTTTTTATATTTTGCGCTAGTTTTCTTTCATAATTTACCTCTGCTCTTTTTATTACTTTTTTCGTAACTCTTTGTTGATCTTTAAAAGTTTCCCAATCTTCCAGCCTGCCACTGGCCTTTGCAATATGGTATGCCTTAGTTTTTGTCTTTATGTTATCCTTAACTTCCTTGCTTAGCCATGGATATTTTTCCCCCTCCTAGAATCTTTCTTCCTCTCTGGAATATATTTTAGTTGGGATAAATTGAATATCTCCTTAAACATCTGCCACTGCTCATCAATGGTCCTACCTTGTAGTCTTCCTGCCCAGTCCACTAGGGCCAAATCTGTCCTCATGCCTATATAATTACCTTTGTTTAACTCCAGAACGCTCGTGTGGGACTCCAGCTTCTCGCCCTCAAACTGAATTTGAAGTTGATCACTTTTCCCTAGAGGATCCTTAACAATGAGATCATTTATTAATCCCAACTCATTACACAACACCAAATCTAGAATAGCCTGCTGCCTGGTTGGTTCCACACTTATTGCTCCAAAAAACGATCTCGAATGCATTCAATGAACTCTCCCTTGAGGCTACCCTTGCCAATTTGACTAATCCAGTCTATATGCATATTAAAATCACCCATGATTATTGCCGTACCTTTCTTACAAGCCCCCAGTATTTCCTAGTTTATACTGTGCCCCACTGCGGAACTACTGTTTGGGGACCTATAGATTACTCCCACCAGGGACTTCTTTCCCTTGCTATTTCTTATTTCTACCCAGACTGATCCTACGCCTTGATCTCCAGTGCCCATATCGTTTCTCACTACAGTACTGATCTCTTCCTTCACTAACAAAGCTACACCACCTCCTTTTCCTTCCTGTCTACCCTTCCGAAATACTGAGTACCCTTGGATATTCAATTCCCAAACCTGGGTTCCCGGCAACCACGTCTCAATAATCACCACCAAATCATACCCATTTGTCTCTATTTGCGCTGTTAACTCATTTATTTTATTCTGAATGCTTCATGCATTCAGATACAAAGCCTTTAAGTTCGTTCTATTATTAAATTTCCCTACTCTTGTACGATTCCTTGGTGCAATATGATGCTCACACGTTCTATCCCTTCCTTTTATTTTCTGATAACAATCAGCCTCACCACTGACCTGTACTCCTACCTTCTCCTTTAACTTCCTGTTTTTCCATGCAACTGAACCCTCCCCCCATATTTAGTTTAAAGCTCCATCTACAGCCCTAGCTATGTGATTCGCCAGGACTCCGGTCCCAGCATGATTCAGGGGGAGCCCTTCCCATCGGAACAGCTCAAGTACTGGTGCCAATGTCCCACGAATTCGAACCCATTTCTCCCACACCAATCTTTGAGCCACGCATTTACCTCTTTAAACTTATTGGCTCTGTGCCAATTAGCTCGTGGCTCAGGTAGTAAGCCAGAGATTATTACCTTTTTGGTTCTGCTTTTTAATTTAGCCCTAGCTACTCATATTCCCTCAGCAGAACCTCTATCCTCGTTCTATCTATATCATTGGTATCTAAGTGGACCATGACAACTGGATCTTTCCCCTCCCACTCCAAGTTCCTCTGCAGCCCAGATGAGATATCCTGAATCCTGGCACCCGGTAGGCAACACAGTCTTCAGGACTCTCGATCCTGGCCACAGAGAACAGTGTCTATGCCCCTAACTATACTATCCCCGGTTACGACTACATTTCTCTTTTCTCCCCCCACTTGAATGGCTCCCTGTACCACGGTGCTGTGGTCAGTTTGCTCATCCTCCCTACAGTCCCTGCTCTTGTCCACACAGGGAGCAAGAATCTCAAACCTGTTGGACAAGGACAATGGCTGAGGCTCCTGCAGCACCACCTCCTGGATCCCTCTACCTGCCTCACTCATAGTCACACCCTCCTGTCCCTGACCACTGGCCGAATTCAAAGCAGTTAATCTAAGGGGTGTGACTATCTCCTGAAACAGAGCGTCCAGGTAACTCTCCCCCTCCCTGATGGGTCGCAGTATCCGAGCCTCAGACTCCAGCTCATCAATTCTGAGCCGGAGTTCGTCGAGCATCCAACACTTGCTGCAGATGTGTTCACAAGGAACCAAAAAGGGGGGTGCTGTGAGCCCACCTAAGAGGCAGAAAGCGAAGATCACTGGAGGAAGTGACCACACAGGGTGTTGTGGGTGTAACCCGACAGAGTGAGGGGTGTGTAGATGTGCTCCTGCAGTAGCTGTATATTTTCTAGTTAAGTTATAATAAAAACCCACATTTCTTTAGATATTAGTTAGAGTTCTGTAAATCTTACAATAGTTCACATACAAAAGGAACAAGTAATATTACAGTAGAGTGTTGTATATAATGGTTACTGTATTTTTAATGCGACATTATTTAACTATATAAATGTAAACTGTGCATGGTTAATATTAAAAATCAAAATAGGATAACCATAGAAATAAACATCATCTCAATGCATTACATTTATTATATATTAAATTCAGTGAGTGATCTCAACGCTCTGTATGCTGCGCTGTGAGCTTAATGTTATGTCATTCTAATGTTATGTGACTATCATCAACTGAACTCAAGCCCCTTATGTCCATTCTATCCGCAGCAATAAATATTCAGCACTGGGTGGCAGTGTAACAGTTCATTTCCGGGAGAATGCTGGCACCTTGTACTAAGCTGGGGACCCATAGTAATCCATTTTACCACCTGCTCTTTACTTTTGCTGATTAGCATTGGTTCTGTCCTGGATGCTGCTTTACTTGCCAGCCCCTTCTATTTGACAACAACATTGCTGCTGCTGCTGCTGCGCCCCTCTCCGCCACCCACCCCACCCCGCCCCCCACATTTGATAAATGACTGACCTGCTGCTGCTGGGGCTGCTTGGTTGCCCTCAGTCGATTACTCAACCAACACCAACCACCCCTTCCCCCCAACTGTCCCCATTGATCTCACAGTTGCTTTTTGCTGCTGCCCTCAACCTATAGACCAATGACAGGCAGAGGGATAAAATGGTTGTGGGTGCTGCTTCACCCTGACCCTGCTAACCATGGCCTTGTAGAAAAGAAAACTTGGAAAGTTTGGAATCATTTGGATTTCCTATGTCTGTCAGCAATCAGTTTGAGGCAATCTTTTTCAAAGATTGAGCAGCATGAAACATATAGGAGATACAGGAGGGGAGCAGAGTGGGTGGGAAATCTTACACTGCCCTCATGCCACAATCAGAGATTGGGGAGACTCTTGTGAGGTAGACTATTCAGATTGAGGGACCGGGGTTTGAGACACAAACCATGTTACAGAAACATGAATTTCACTCAACCCTCATAGTTTCCCAGACATTCTTCCTTGAATGTGATAGTTGCAAGCCTTCTGTCTCACAAAGAATATAGTAACTTCTTCATCTGTCCTGTTCATTCCTTTGATCACAAAGCTCTTTGCTGGTGTGCCTGTCACTTGGAGTTAAAATAAATCTTAGTGCAGATTCTGGATGCAGATGGCATACGTAAATCTCAGTGTCTCCATCTATTACAGAGCCTGGCAGGGGATCAGCTGACTTCGTCAGATGTGCTGTTCATTCTGAAATGTGCAGGTTACAAAATTCAACATTTATGGCCATAGATTTGACCCATTGTATGAAATATTTCCCAGGGAGTGACTGCGACTAATTTTAGTAATTCTCTTTACCAAATCTCGATTTGCATTTTGCGCCCTGTACGGACCACACTAGCTTCCACTAGAGATACCCTAGACTGAATGCTGTCCCAGAACTGCACAATTTCTCACTGTGGATTTAGCCTGGACTCATTAGATGAGAAGCCCATGGAATGAGAGAATGTCCCACTCCCCAGGGGTGATGGCGCTGGGAGGAGTGGATACTAACAGTTTCCTAAAGAGGCAGAGAGCAGCAGGTGCCACAACTGTTCAACCAACAATCACAGAGTCATAGAGTTATACAGCACAGAAACAGGCCCTTCGGCTGATATTGTCCGTGCCGGCCATCAAGCACCTATCTATTCTAATCCCATTTTCCAGAACTTGGCCTGTAGCCTTGTATGCTGTGGCATTTCAAATGCTTATCTAATACTTCTTAAATGTTGTGAGGGTTCCTGCCTCTAGCACCCCTTCAGGCAATGTGTTCCAGATTCCAACCATCTGGGTGAAAAATCTTTTCCTCAAATCCCCTCTAAACCTCCTGCCCCTAACCTTAAATCTATGCCCCCGGTTATTGACACCTCAGCTAAGGGAAAAGGTTTTTTCCTATCTACCCTATCTATGCCCCTCATAATTGTGTATACCTCAATCAGGTCCTCCCTCAGCTTTCTCTGCTCTAAGGAAAACAATCCTCGCGTATCCAGTCTCTCTTCATAGCTGAAATGCTCCAGTCCAGGCAACATCCTGGTGAATCTTCTCTGCACCCACTCCAGTGCAATCACATCCTTCCTATAGTGTGGTGCCCAGAACTGTACACAGTACTCCAGCTGTGGACTAACTAGCGTTTTATGCAGCCCCGTCATAACCTCCCTGCTCTTATATTCTATGCCTCGACTAATAAAGGCAAGTATCCCATAAGTCTTCCTAACCACCTTAAACCCTCCACATCAAAACCTATTGAACTGTGTGGCATGAGGGAGTCTTAAACAAGCATGTCATGGACTGATCTCTGTTAGACTATAAATTTAAGGAAGGAAAGGCAAGATAATGCAACAAACAATAGAAATTTTATTCAGTTCAAAATTGCAACTGTACTTACAGTCAACACAAAACTTTGTGCTCGAGAAACAGATTTCTTCAACTTTTATCTAAAAAAATTACATCAATAAAACTTATTGAAGAAGCTTATAGAAGTGTGTGTAAAGGTTTTTGGGGTCTGCCATTGACTGTGTGAAGTCCCTGAGGTGTCACTGTTTTAGCTGTGGCACATCCAAATTTCTTTTCCAGGAAAGTTTTGCATAAATTCACTATGGACAGCTCAGGGAGGGCCCCAGTATAAATTATGGCTTAAATCACCGATCACATCATTTCAGGAAACTTCTAGCCATTCCTCGCCACCAGAGTTGCTACTTTCAGTAGCCCCTAGGCGCAATACCTCATGACTTCCACCAGTCTCAGCTGATCCTGACAAAAGCTGCACCTTGTTCTAACAACGCTGAGTGCAAAGCCGGATAAATTTGAAGCTCAATATCCATGAAGCTCATTCTAATATATATTAATTAGGTAGTTATCACTGGAAAGGGCTAAAAAACATTCAGAAAGGTGGGGTGGTGGGGGATTGAAGTGAAAAGTGATGTAAACAGCTGGCCAGAATACTATTTATCCTGCAGGCACACCAGAAACAGCAGGGAATTTCAGGGTCCATGTATATTATAAAGAATATCATAAGAGGATAATGCTTCATATAATAATAGCCCATTGGGCTTTGATCCCGATAATAATCTGTTCATGATTCATTCTCGTTTACAATGTCACCTGCATCTCTTGATCTATTAATGTCATTCTATACTTTCCAGCTTATGTGTTATCTGGCAAATAATAAATTATCATGAAGGGTATTAAAAATATATAGTGGCTGGAATTTTACGCCCAATTTTACCAGGGTCAGCAGCGGCGGGTAACGGACCACCTGCCCCAGGCCAATCAAGGCCCTTAAGTGGCCAATTAACTGCCACTTAAGGGCCTCCTCCCGCCGCCGCTGGTTTCTACCAGCAGCGGGCGGGCGGCTTAGGCCCCACAGAAGGACACCCGTCCTTGTGGGCTGGGTCGGGGCCCTACTGATTGCGCACCCTGTGCCCCACGGAGGGCCCCCCAAATCCCCAACCTCCCCATTGAAATAAAGTCCTCCTCCCAACCAGTCCCGCCCCACCACGTGCTTCACCGGGGCCCGCTGATTGTCACCAGCAAGACCCCAAAACTTACCTCTCGTCTGGGGCCGACGTTCACGATCCTGCTGTTGGTTGGCTGCAGTCCCAGCAGTGGCCACCACTCCCAGTGACGCTGCTGGTTGAGACAGCTGCCAGCCCGCTGATTGGCCGGCAGTTCCATTAGGCAGGACTTTCTGCCTCAAAGGGGCGTAAGTCCCACCCAAGTCCAATTATGTGCTCAGGGAGTGTAAAGTCCTGGTGTGGCTCCCCAAGCCTGTCAGAGGCAGGCTCGCCCCCGACTTGTTGGCCGATGGGTGGGGCCTCCCACCCAATGTAAAATTCCAGCCATAGCGTTGCTCTTAGTGAAATATTTTTTATTACAATAGTTTTCTATGTAAGCTTTGCTATGCTTGCATGTCTCAGTGCAGAGCACATGCTAATATTTTACTAATTTGATTGCTACTGTACTACAAAGCACCAGCAATTTTGCACTCAGTGTCTTCACAATAACCTGCCAAGAACAAAGGCATGGGAAATGGGAGACTAATGAAGACATCCTGTGCATCAAAGACCATGCCTAAATCACTGAATATTATATCACAAGAAATATTTTCCTCAGTTGTTTGCTGTTATGTCATTGCTCAATGCAGTGTTTTTTGGGCAGCAGACAGAAACTACAGCTTTTGCTGTCTTTATTCTCTTTCTGGACAATTCTTTTGTGTTTGCAGCTGACTACAGAAAGAGTAGGATATGCTACAGTCAGGAAGTGGTCATATGAAATGTTGCCCATTTATTCTGTGACATAAACTTTTCCAGGTTGTATCATCTGTGTAAACTCAGCCCTCAAATTTCTCCTCAGTTTAAAAATTGCCAAATAGCATTAATTGAATATGATTTTTATCTTCTTCATGATATTGATTTTTGTTCACCAACAAACATTCAGTTCAGTCCTGCACATAGAAATGTTTTTTGTTTCATTCATTTATTTTACTTCACTGGCCTGGCAGCGAATAATAATGAGCTTTGATTGCTAAAGAAGCATTTTATTCCCAGTAGTGGACATAATTAGAGAAAGGAAGCCGTGTGTCTCGAGAGTTAACTTCCGTAGGGAATAGCCAAATAGATCCACCAGACTCCTGTCCCAATCTCTATTATATTGTTGTTTTCTTTCCTATCTCAGAAACTAATATTTGTACAAGAGGAAAAATAATGCATAGCCTGTTTAATTTGTTCCACTTAAGTTTTTTGCTTGAGAAATACACTGCCCAATTTGGAACTGAGCCACACAGACTAATCAGGTTCCTGATATGATTGTGGTGTGTACAGTATTAACTGAGACCATTTGTAGGGACACAACAATTGACGTCAGCAGTCCTGTTTAAGAGACGGGGTAAAGGTCCTGCCAGCCTAATAACCCAGCTAGAAAGTATGGGGCAGATTGCTCTTTTTACACCAGGGGAGTTTTGGATTGCCTGGGCACAGTGGTAAAGGAAAGTCAGGCCAGAAGAATTGCATGTCTGATTTTCCATCCATTTAAATTGATAAACACAAAATCCTGTGGTCTCCTTTGCAGATGTTTGATCCTGCCCACCCAGCTTGCCTCTATTGGTTGCACCAAGATCAACCAATACACCTAACGTCGAGCTTGACCACACCCACTTGGCAGGAATGGTGGGGGCGAAGTAAGATGATGAAAGGGCTTCGGGTCACAATTCCACCGACCACTAGCTTCACTTACTTGACCAGGCCCAGGTAAGTCCTCTTTTTCCTAAATTATTATTGGTTGCTTGGTGGCCAGAAGGAAGTAAATACTGTAACATTCCTTCCATCATTACAGTACACCTCTTTTCTATGAACTCACTTTATCTCTGATAAAAACAACAACTAAAACTTGCATTTATACAGCACATTCAATGTAGCAAAATGTCCCAAAGTGCTTCACAAGAGATAAATATTTGACATTGAGCCATTGAAGGGGATATCAGGATAGATGAACAACAGCGTGCTCAAAATGGTCGCTGTTAAGAAGCATCTTAATGGAAGAGAGAGAGACAGAAAGGTTTTGAAAGGAACTTCCTGAGCTTAAGGACCTGGGTACCTGAAGGCACGGCCGTCAATGGTGGAGTGACTAAAACAGGCAATTTGCAAGATGCTAGAATTATAGGAGTGTAGAGATCCGAAGTCTTGTAGGACTGGAGGAGATTGCAGAGATAGGGAGGGTCAAAGCCATGGAGAGATTTTGAAAACAACAATGAGGATTTTAAAACGGAGGTTGTTATTGGACCTGCAGCCAATAGAGGCGAGCAAGAACAGGGTGATAGATGAATGGCACTTGCAAGTTAGCACATGGGCAGCAGAGTTTTGGATGAGCACAAATTTATGTAGGGTGGAAGATGGGACGTTGGCCAGGAATAGTCAAGTCCATAGATAACAAAGGCTTGGATGAGGGTTTTAGCAGCAGATGAGCTGAAGTAGAGTTGGAGTTAGGCAATGTTTTGAAGGTGGAAGTAGGCATGGAGCAGATATGTCATCACAAACTCAGAAATTTCCTTTCCTTATTAATCCGTGTTTTATCTTATCTACTTCTGCTCTCGTTTCTCTGCTCTTTGTTTTTTCAATCACTTCCTTTCTTTTAGACATTCTCTGTATGCTGACTTCTCCAAATTACTTTCCATTCCTTTCTTTTCTTTAAAATTAATTATTTTTCTCTGTGGTTTTGTTTGATCACCTTGCTTAGTGAGCCATTCTCCTTTATTTTCCTTATTTTGAGTTTGCACTCTAGTTTGATTTTCTCTGCATTTCTATTTCCCTAACCTTACCTAATAGCTCAATGGAAGTTATTAACTTCAATGGAAAACAGAATCAGGCAAGGTATCAATGGCCTATCACTCATTTTTCACCTAATGATATAAGTTAAAATTGCCAAAAATAAGTTTAACCTTTTGTGCCATAAATACCCAAGGGGCCAATTAGAAACTCGGTGGCTAAATTGGATAGACCTCAAAAATGGGCATGGAGATCACGGTGTTCGATTAACCCATGCCTATTGACTGGTTAACATGACTACTGTGTATTACCAGCACTACGGTGCTGTTCATTGGCCCCAGCAGGGGGCCCAAAATCAAAACTTCTGAGCACCACTTAAAGCTAGCCTGCGCTGTGTAAAGCTAGTCTGCACCTTTTACAGTGAAAGTGCATTGTGGCTGAGCAGGTATTGGGAGTGATGCAGGAAGTGAATTTGACCTGGGAAATCGTGAAGAATGGCACAACATGGGAGATAGAGCAGGCTCCAAGGTTTTTGGACACTGCACTAGATGTCTTGTTGGAGGAGGTGGAAAGGAGGTGAGTTATCCTGTGTCTGTAGAAGGCCAGAAGGCCCTCCATGGCCTTCCATGGTCAAAAATCAGGGGGAATAGATAGCCATGGTGTCAATTCCTGGAGTCTAGTCCCAACGATGTGGTTGCATTGCTGCAAGAACTTCAATCACCTCAAACGAGTTGTCAAGGTCAGTGAATTTATCTCCCAATGCCATATCCTGCCAACTGCACAACTATCCTCAGAAACTCCTCAATTCACCACTCCTCCATCACTCACTGACCAACAATTTCTATCCATCAGGGCTCATACCTGACATTCATAACCTCCACTGTACCCTCACACACTTAACACTGCTGCAAACCTCACATACACATCTCACACCTTATACACACTGTCAGCTATTCAACCATGGCAGTCACATCACCCAAATACATTGCACAGCATTCACTGGCGCACTTCACTCCCTCTTGCAGGTTGCAGGTCAGGATGGTGCATAAGTAGAGGCAGCAAAAGCTAAGCAGACAGGGACATGCAGGCTTCCACATCCTAAACCCCCTGGAGGAGATGGTGTTATCCATTATTGGAGTGGCCATTACTGAAGCCATGGTCAGATGTGGAACCAATCAACTGAAGATCTTCATAGAGTCATCAGAGCACAGAAGGAGGCCATTCAGCCCATTGAGTTCATGCCGACTCTCTGGAGAGCAATCCAGTCAGTCATATTCCCTGCTTTATCACCGTAGTTTATTACCCTCAACTGCCCATCCAATTTCCTTTTGAAATGATTCATCGTCTCCACTTCCACACCCTCGTAGGCAGCGTATTTCACATTATTAACATGCTCTGCGTAAAAATGTTCTTCCTCACATCCCCCTGCATCGCTGCCCAAAATATTAAATCTGTGTGCCCTAGTCCTCCTACCATTAGCTAATTGGGAACAGCTTTTCCTTGCCAATCTTATCTAAACGTGTCATAATCTTGTACACCTCTATTAAATCTCTCTTCAATCTCCATTGTTCCAAGGAAGACAACCTCAGCTTCTCCAACCTAACCTTGTAGCTAAAATCCCTCATCCCTGGAACCATTCTGGTAAATCATCTCTGTAACCTCCCAAGGACCCTCATTGCCTTCCTAAAGTGTGGCAACCAGGACTGGATGCCTAACCAGAGCTTTATAAATGTTCAGCATAACTTCCCTACTTTTGTACTCATACCTCCATTTATGAAGCCTAAGATCCCATATGTTTTTCTAACTTCTCTCTCAATATTTCTTGCCACCTTGAAAGATCTATGCAAATGAACTCCTAGGTCCTTATATACATGTGCACTCTTTAGAACTGTGCCATTAAGTCTACATTGCCTATCCCTTCTGCCAAAATACATCACCTTACACTTCTCTTTATTCAATTCCATCTGTCATTTGTCTACCCATTCTGTTAGCCTATCTATGTGTCAAATGAGAAGGATGGAAGGTGGGAGTTCAGTGTTCAGGAGGAAAGAAAATCATAGAATCATAGAAATGTACAGCATGGAAGGAGGCCATTTGGCCTAATCACACACCTTCCCCTTTGCTCTTCTTCCCCCCTCCCCCTTTCAGTTGCTCAAAGCCCAATACATTTTAACTTTTTCCAATTCTGATGAAAAGTCACAGACCAGAAACCTTAACTCTGTTTCTCTCTCCACAGATGCTGCCAGACCTGCTGAGTATTTCCAGGTACCTAGGAAATACTTGGAATAAACCCTTTGGTATAAGGGTCTGAAAGGGTTAATTTTGAGAGAGTGTAGAGAATACTTCCTACCATGATGATGTAAGAGATCGCATGTGACAGAAATTTGAAGATAGATGCAGCACAGCTTTGGAGGTGTATATAGATATAATGTAAGGGGCGGCACAGTGGCGCAGTGGTTAGCACTGCAGCCTCACAGCTCCAGCGACCCGGGTTCAATTCTGGGTACTGCCCGTGTGGAGTTTGCAAGTTCTCCCTGTGTCTGCGTGGGTTTCCTCTCCGTGCTCCGGTTTCCTCCCACATGCCAAAGACTTGCAGGTTGACAGGTAAATTGGTCATTATATATTGCCCCTAGTATAGGTAGGTGGTAGGGAAATATCGGGACAGGTGGGGATGTGGTAGGAATATGGGGTTAGTATAGGATTAGTATAAATGGGTGGTTGATGGTCGGCACAGACTCGGTGGGCTGAAGGGCCTGTTTCAGTGCTGTATCTCTAAACTAAATGCTAATTTTCTAATTACCCCAGGCTAAAAAATTTCTCTAAGCTAGACTACCGAAGATGACAGAGTACCAAACAGAAATACAATATGGTGATCAGCGGTAAGGTCGAGAACTGTTAGTGGGAATGAATCTGAAAGAATCACTCGACACTCAGATCTTCTCCACACGTCAAACAATTTATTGGGTTACGCCGGCGGGAAGCAGATCACTGGGCAATCCAGGTTCCTCTCCACTGAACAAAGAAAAATCATCAATACCTATACAGTTTCAAACAGTTACTCAGCCCATCCCGGCTGGACATGGTCCAATCAGAGTGATTATAAATTATATACATTGATTAGTAGAACCAATGAAATCAGTTACTAGACATTGGGGGACTGCATGGTCAGCTCGTGCTCTTGGACAGCTAGGGGTTACTCATGCGTACATGAGATCTCCTGCTTCACCGTCCTTGGGTCTTATGTAGACATAACATATTATCTTAACCTTGTTACAGGCGGGTGACTTTGTCAGCATTCCATCTTTGTCGACATTTCATAAGGGCATCGGCTAGAGGCCACTTGATTAGACTCTGCTGAATCTATGTGAATCATCCCTTGTAAGGAATGTAGTCAAGTTAGCTGAGTCCCATGATGCCTTGCAAACATTTCATTGCTAGCTAGAATGATATGTTATTGGTTATTCACCTAGTATTTGTTGCAGGTGCCTCTGCCCTGGGAATACACTTCAACAATCCCCCCTTTCGGTAGGAGACTAGCCCGAGTCTCCTTAACCGACACTACTTGTTACTCCCCTTTTTCTTTTAAACCGCCCGGTATTCCCTGCCTCAGACGTGCTGGCCAGTCACGTGATTTCAGGAATTCCGGTCGTTCTAGATCAAATTGAGGTGATTCAACTGACTCTGTCCTCCGAACAGGCAAATCACCTTTCTTCCCTTTGCCTTGGTTTTTATCCTCTTTCGTCATACATATTTCCTGCATGATCAGCAGGCCAGTATGCCCCATGCTATGGCCAGGATCAACTGTATCCCTACCAGTATGTGTGATACTATCCGAATGCAGGGGTGGATGTTCACATTCATCCACCAATCCCAAATCTTCTTCCACCATCTCTGGTTCTGCAATTCTGTATCAGTATCTTTCTCCAGATTTTTGATTTTTGTCTGCAGTTGGTGGGAAAGCTGAACAGATTGACCCACCCTGAGCCGTAATTCCCTTAATACCTCGGTTAGGTGTGGGATGGGGGTCTGTTCTGGCTCCTCATAATCCTGTAGGTGGTCGTGAAGTTGATCGGTGACGTTAATGATTTCGGTACCTCTGCGCTGAACCTGAATGATTCGAGCTTGTCCTATACTGATGGGTTGTAAAGGCGTAAAGCAAACGTCTGGATGTGGGATAGGACATTGTAGGTCATGAAAGTGGTAGGAACTTTCTGGATGGAGACGCAATATTTTCATTTACCTCCGTAGCCTGTTCTAGCGAATATATGGGAGCAGGTATGATTTCTATGACACAACCATCGGTTCGATTGAACCCACATTCATCCAATTCACCCTGCCCCACTGGGTGAGGACATACTGTAATGTCCCCCCTTTGCTTGCATCCCGTAAGGGAGGTTCCATATAGTGTATTGTTTCTGAGTATGGCGGAGGCTTCAGTTAAACAGTAGCGGAGGGATGTATTACCCCGTATGACCCCAATATTTTCCAACTGGTAATGGGGAAATGGCCCTGAGTCCCGTGTGACTATACAAAGAACAAAGAACAAAGAAAATTACAGCACAGGAACAGGCCCTTCGGCCCTTCAAGACTGCGCAGATCCAGATCTTCGACCTAAACGTGTTGCCTATTTTCTAAGGGGCTGTATCTCTTTGCTTCCTGCCCATTCATGTATCTGTCTAGATACATCTTAAAAGACGCTATCGTGTTCGCATCTACCACCTCCGCTGGCAACGCGGTCCAGGCACCCACCACCCTCTGCGTAAAGAACTTTCCACGCATATCCCCCCTAAACTTTTCCCCTCTCACTTTGAACTCGTGACCCCTAGTATTTGAAACCCCCACTCTGGGAAAAAGCTTCTTGCTATCCACCCTGTCTATACCTCTCATGATTTTGTACACCTCAATCAGGTCCCCCCTCAACCTCCACCTTTCTAATGAAAATAATCCTAATCTACTCAACCTCTCTTCATAGCTAGCGCCCTCCATACCAGGCAACATCCTGGTGAACCTCCTCTGCACCCTCTCCAAAGCATCCACATCCTTTTGGTAATGTGGCGACCAGAACTGCACGCAGTATTCCAAATGTGGCCGAACCAACGTCCTATACAACTGTAACATGACCTGCCAACTCTTGTACTCAATACCCCGTCCGATGAAGGAAAGCATGCCGTATGCCTTCTTGACCACTCTATTGACCTGCGTTGCCACCTTCAGGGAACAATGGACCTGAACACCCAAATCTCTCTGTACATCAATTTTCCCCAGGACTGTTCCATTTACTGAACAGTTCACTCTTGAATTGGATCTTCCAAAATGCATCACCTCGCATTTGCCCTGATTGAACTCCATCTGCCATTTCTCTGCCCAACTCTCCAATCTATCTATATTCTGCTGTATTCTCTGACAGTCCCCTTCACTATCTGCTACTCCACCAATCATAATGTCGTCTGCAAACTTGCTAATCAGACCACCTATACTTTCCTCCAAATCATTTATGTATATCACAAACAACAGTGGTCCCAGCACGGATCCCTGTGGAACACCACTGGTCACACGTCTCCATTTTGAGAAACTCCCTTCCACTGCTACTCTCTGTCTCCTGTTGCCCAGCCAGTTCTTTATCAATCAACTAGTCCACCCTGGATCCCATGCGACTTCACTTTCTCCATCAGCCTACCATGGGGAACCTTATCAAACGCCTTACTGAAGTCCATGTATATGACATCTACAGCCCTTCCCTCATCAATCAACTTTGTCACTTCCTCAAAGAATTCTATTAAGTTGGTAAGACATGACCTTCCCTGCACAAAACCATGTTGCCTATCACTGATAAGCCCATTTTCTTCCAAATGGGAATAGATCCTATCCCTCAGTATCTTCTCCAGCAGCTTCCCTACCACTGACGTCAGGCTCACCGGTCAATAATTACCTGGATTTTCCCTGCTACCCTTCTTAAACAAGGGGACAACATTAGCAATTCTCCAGTACTCCGGGACCTCACCCGTGTTTAAGGATGCTGCAAAGATATCTGTTAAGGCCCCAGCTATTTCCTCTCTCGCTTCCCTCAGTAACCTGGGATAGATCCCATCCGGACCTGGGGACTTGTCCACCTTAATGCCTTTAAGAATACCCAACACTTCCTCCTTCCTTCTGGCGACTTGACTTAGAGTAATCAAACATCTGTCCCTAACCTCAACATCCGTCATGTCCCTCTCTTCGGTAAATACCGATGCAAAGTACTCGTTTAGAATCTCACCCATTTTCTCTGACTCCACGCATAACTTTCCTCCTTTGTCCTTGAGTGGGCCAATCCTTTCTCTAGTTACACTCTTGCTCCTTATATATGAATAAAAGGCTTTGGGATTTTCCTTAACCCTGTTTGCTAAAGATATTTCATGACCCCTTTTCGCCCTCTTAATTCCTCGTTTCAGATTGGTCCTACATTCCCGATATTCTTCCAAAGCTTCGTCTTTCTTCAGCCGCCTAGACCTTATGTTTGCTTCCTTTTTCCTCTTAGCTAGTCTCACAATTTCACCTGTCATCCATGGTTCCCTAATCTTGCCATTCCTACCCCTCATTTTCACAGGAACATGTCTCTCCTGCACGCTAATCAACATCTCTTGAAAAGCCTCCCACATATCAAATGTGGATTTACCTTCAAACAGCTGCTCCCAATCTACATTCCCCAGCTCCTGCCGAATTTTGGTATAGTTGGCCTTCCCCCAATTTAGCACTCTTCCTTTAGGACCACTCTCGTCTTTGTCCATGAGTATTCTAAAACTTACGGAATTGTGATCACTATTCCCAAAGTAGTCCCCTACTGAAACGTCAACCACCTGGCCGGGCTCATTCCCCAACACCAGGTCCAGTATGGCCCCTTCCCGAGTTGGACTATTTACATACTGCTCGAGAAAACCCTCCTGGATGCTCCTTACAAATTCTGCTCCATCTAGACCTCCAACACTCAGTGAATCCCAGTCAATGTTGGGAAAATTAAAATCTCCTATCACCACCACCCTGTTGCTCCTACATCTTTCCATAATCTGTTTACATATTTGTACCTCTATCTCACGCTCGCTGTTGGGAGGCCTGTAGTACAGCCCCAACATTGTTACCACACCCTTCCTATTTCTGAGTTCTGCCCATATTGCCTCACTGCTCGAGTCCTCCATAGTGCCTTCCTTCAGCACAGCTGTGATATCCTCTTTCACCAGTAATGCAACTCCTCCACCCCTTTTACCTCCCTCTCTATCCCGCCTGAAGCATCGATATCCTGGGATATTTAGTTGCCAATCATGCCCTTCCCTTAACCAAGTCTCAGTAATAGCAATAACATCATACTCCCAGGTACTAATCCAAGCCCTAAGTTCATCTGCCTTACCTACTACACTCCTTACATTAAAACAAATGCACCTCAGACCACCAGTCCCTTTGCTTTCATCATCTGCTCCCTGCCTACTCTTTCCCTTAGTCACGCTGACTTCATTATCTAGTTCCTTACAGGCTTTAGTTACTACCTTCTGACTGTCCACTGACCTCCTCATTTGGTTCCCAACCCCCTGCCACATTAGTTTAAACCCTCCCCAACAGCGTTAGCAAAAGCACCCCCAAGGACATTGGTTCCAGTCCGGCCCAGGTGTAGACCGTCCAATTTGTAATAGTCCCACCTCCCCCAAAACCGGTCCCAATGTCCCAAAAATCTGAACCCCTCCCTCCTGCACCATCTCTCAAGCCACGCATTCATCCTGACTATTCTTTCATTTCTACTCTGACTATCACGTGGCACTGGTAGCAATCCTGAGATTACTACCTCTGAGGTCCTACTTTATAACTTGGCTCCTAACTCCCTAAATTCTACTTGTAGGACCTCATCCCGTTTTTTACCTATATCATTGGTGCCTATGTGCACAACAACAACTGGCTGTTCACCCTCCCCCTTCAGAATGTTCTGCAGCCGATCTGAGACATCCCTGACCCATGCACCTGGGAGGCAACATACCATTCGGGAGTCTCGTTTTCGACCACAGAACCGCCTATCTACTCCCCTTACAATCGAATCCCCTATGACTATAGCCCTTCCACTCTTTTTGCCGCCCTTCTGAACAGCAGAGCCAGCCACGGTGCCATGAACCTGGCTACTGCTGCCTTCCCCTGGTGAGCCATCTCCCTCAACAGTGTCCAAAACGGTATACCTGTGGTGGAGGGAGATGACCGCAGGAGACACCTGCGCTGCCTTCCTGCTCTTTCTCTGCCTTTTGGTCACCCATTCCCTTTCTCCCTCAGCAATCCTAATCTGCGGTGTGACCAATTCGCTAAACGTGCTATCCACGACGTCCTCAGCATCGCGGATGCTCCAAAGTGAGTCCATCCGCAGCTCCAGTGCCATCATGCGGTCTAACAAGAGCTGCAGCTGGACACCCTTCCTGCACGTGAAGGAGTCAGGGACATCAGCCGTGTCCCTGAGCTCCCACATTGAGCAAGAGGAGCATAACACGGGTCTGAGATCTCCTGCCATTTTTAATCTTAAGCTTAACTTAGTCTGAAACTTAGAAAAAATGAAAAAGGAACGAAAACTTTTTACCAATCACACGATAAAAAAAAAGTAGAAAAAGCCTTACCTTATCTACACACCACCGAGTCCTTTTTTTCTTTGGTTAGAGGAGGAGGGCGGGTGGGAGACACTACCCGTGTAGTTTCTCGGCTTCAGAAAAGGCCCAAATATATAGGGTTTTACTTACCCAGCAGCCCCTATCGGGATCATCAGGACTATTCCCACTCCCGTAGCTTTGCCCATTTCACAATCTGGGATCACTGGGTATACTCTGCTGAGTCTTTTCAGAGTACAATTGTTCAGTGTCCCTTTTCTCTCGGCTAGCCGAGCCAGATATGGGCTGTCTATACAATCTGGCACCTCCCCGCTTTGGATCTGATTGAGGTTGTGTCGTGTCTGTCCCACCATCCACAAGCCATAAGCGTGACAGAATTGTCCCTGCCTTAGCTTTCTGGCATCTTCCTTTTCTCTATCATGAGGTGATTGATGGTTTTGGCATGAGCTTCTAATATCGTAATAACATCAAATTGTATTCCCATGCCCTCCTCTCCCAGATTGGCCTGATTTTTATCTGCTCTCTCTAAGAGCTGCTTCATTACTCCTTTAGGTCGTTCGACCTTTTCATTTAGACCTTGTATGTCCAGTGGGTTTACTACGGGGTACCGATATTGAATCCGGTAGCAACATCGTTAACTATTCCCGTTTTTGTTCTATAAAGCTGGTCCTGGCCTCGAAATCTAGTGGCACCCATGACATCGGCAGCCTGCTTCATTACAACCTTCCTTAATACACTATACATATTTCTCGCCTGTTCTGTACAATATTCCAGCATCTGTATTCCCGAGATATTGATCAGGACAGGCACAATCTCATGTTTAACATTGTCATATAATATTTCGCCTTTGTTAAAAGTACAATTCCATTCTCTGGTCCTTTAGCGATTGTGGGACATGGCAATTTCTCGGGTTGGGTGGTGGTTATTAGAATTAGAACATTACAGCGCAGTACAGGCCCTTCGGCCCTCGATGTTGCGCCGACCTGTGAAACCATCTGACCTACACTATTCCATTTTCATCCATATGTCTATCCAATGACCACTTAAATGCCCTTAAAGTTGGCGAGTCTACTACTGTTGCAGGCAGGGCGTTCCACGCCCCTACTACTCTCTGAGTAAAGAAACTACCTCTGACATCTGTCCTATATCTATCACCCCTCAACTTAAAGCTATGTCCCCTCGTGTTTGCCATCACCATCCGAGGAAAAAGACTCTCACTATCCACCCTATCTAACCCTCTGATTATCTTATATGTCTCTATTAAGTCACCTCTCCTCCTCCTTCTCTCCAACGAAAACAACCTCAAGTCCCTCAGCCTTTCCTCGTAAGACCTTCCCTCCATACCAGGCAACATCCTAGTAAATCTCCTCTGCACCCTTTCCAAAGCTTCCACATCCTTCCTATAATGCGGTGACCAGAACTGCACGCAATACTCCAGGTGCGGCCGCACCAGAGTTCTGTACAGCTGCAGCATGACATCGTGGCTCCGAAACTCGATCCCCCTACTAATAAAAGCTAACACACCATATGCCTTCTTAACAGCCCTATTCACCTGGGTAGCAACCTTCAGGGATTTATGCACCTGGACACCAAGATCTCTCTGTTCATCTACACTACCAAGAATCTTCCCATTAGCCCAGTACTCTGCATTCCTGTTACTCCTTCCAAACTGAACTACACACAGAACAGAATATCATGTGCTTTTTTTAAAAGATAGGTAAATTACGTCATTTTTCTTCTTTCTTCAGGCGCCTGTTCAAATGACTGTAATAAAACCAACAAATTACAACAAAAAACTTAACACCAGCTCCTTACATAAACTTTAATCTTTCCCATTATCTCCTTTGCTTATCCTTCTCTCCCTTAAAACAATATTCAATCTTTTGACATTTTCTACTGAAAAACAGTCAGTAAAACATGTCTTCAAGTTTTGACTTCAAAATAAAGCGATAGGAGAGTTTCCAATTAAAGCAATGTTTTAAACTTCAAATTGGATTTCTCCCAGACATCTTCAGACCTTCAAGGCTGAAGCTTATTTCTTAGAAAATTGTTCATTGCCTTTTCACAGTTGCAAAACCAACTTTAAAAAATAAAATAAAAACAAGAAATGCTGGAACCACTCAGCAGGTCTGGCAGCATCTGTTGGAAGAGAAGCAGAGTTAACGTTTCGGGTCAGTGACCCTTCTTCGGAACTGACAAATATTAAAAATGTCACAGGTTATAAGCAAAGTGAGGTGGGGGTGGGGCAAGAGATAACAAAGGAGAAGGAGTAGATTGGACAAGGCCACATAGCTGACCAAAAGGTCATGGAGCAAAGGCAAACAATATGTTAATGGTGTGTTGAAAGACAAAGCATTAGTACAGAAAAGGTGTTAATGGACTGAATATAGAACAGCAGCAAGTGCAAACGTGAAAAAAACAGTGGGTAAGCAAACTGAACAAACTAAGATGAAATGAAATAAATGCAAAAAAAGGTCAGGTGAAGCAGCGATTTACTTGTACTTCTTTCAATGTAGTATACTGTTTTCGCTGCTCACAATGTGGTCTCCTCTACATTGGGGAGACCAAGCGCAGACTGGGTGACCGCTTTGCGGAACACCTCCGCTCAGTCCGCAACCAGGACTCTGAGCTTCCGGTTGCTTGCCATTTCAACACTCCACCCTGCTCTCATGCTCACATCTCTGTCCTGGGATTGCTGCAGTGTTCCAGTGAACATCAATGCAAGCTCGAGGAACAGCATCTCATCTACCGATTAGGCACACCACAAGCCTGCCGGACTGAACATTGAGTTCAATAATTTCAGAGCATGATGGGCCCCCATTTTACTTTCATTTTTAGTTGTTTTTTCTTTTTTTCTTTTTCACATTTTTTACAACCTTTTTAACTCTGGTTCTCTTTCCACAGATGCTGCCAGACCTGCTGAGTGGTTCCAGAATTTCTTTTTATTTCAGATTTCCAGCATCCGCAGTATTTTGCTTTTATTTAAAAAATAAAACTTTCACTTAAAATATAATTCAAGTTTATATCCCATTCCTGGGTGCATAATCTTAAATCGAAATGAACACACTCAACAATCACTTTTCACACTCATTCAAGTCCAAACAACTTAATAGACTCATGCTTTCAACATTAAAGCCAGACAACAAAGAGTTAACGACAGTCAGTTCTACAGAACACAAGTTCTACAGAACACAAGCTGCATATCCCAGGGATATTCAATTCATTCGTGGACGCCTCCAACATTCACACATTCGAATCAAAGACACAGTAACTTGTTTTTACTCTAAAACATAGTCTTTTATGTCAGTCTGCCATAAACTTAGTGAATGCTTTTCTTCTTTTTGCCACCATTCCCTTTGTTTTGCGGCAGGGTCGTGGGGATTCCAATTAGATTTAATCATCTTATCGATAAGTTTCTTGTTCTTATCTGCCAAATAACACATAAGGGAACCCTCTGGTCCCCGCTCGAGCTCTATCTTTTCACTGGCCATTTTTGGATAGGATTAGAACAGCTAGAAATCTATTCTCAGAGGTCCGCCTTCGATCTAGCGCAACTTGTAGTAGACCGTATCCTGGCTAACTGTCGGGTCACAAGTCTGTCAATATTTCATACAACAAGCTTATGATATATTCCAAGCCCTCCTCGACAGTGCCCTACGTATCTTAACGAATTACCTACCACCGTTTGACTATTGGTCAGATCTTGTTCACAGGTTTGAAATTCGTTGGTCGCTGAACACCAGCCAGTCCCTGGATAAGTTTTTAGCAGAACTTATTACGAGTAAATATACTCATCCGGTACTTCTGATGGTATCAAACGACCGCCGAATCCCATTCGTCTCAAGTTCGGAATCGGGCTCCAGCCAGCTCCCCCTTGGCCCCTTAGTTCCCTTCGCCCACTTGATCCTGGCCATCACGTGGGACTTAAACCTCTTAATTCAGGCTCAGGCTGGGTGATTGGGATATCGGGGTTACAGAAGAACTGACTTACACCTGATCCTGCTGACTATACCAATTGTTAGTGGGAATGAATCTGAAAGAATCACTTGACACTCGGGTCTGATCCAACCGTCAAACAGTTTATTGGGTTACGTCGGCGGGGAGCAGGTCATTGGGCAATCCAGGTTCCTGTCCACCGAACAAATGAAAATCATCAATACTTATACAGTTTCAAACAGTTACTCAGCCCATCCCGGCTGGACACGGTCCAATCAGAGTGATTATAAATTATATACATTGATTAGTAGAACCAATGAAATGGGTTACTAGACATTGGGGGACTGCGTGGTCAGCTCGTGCTCTTGGACAGCTAGGGGTTACTCATGCGTACATGATATCTTCCAGATCCCTTGCTTCACCGTCCTTGGGCCTTATGTATACATAACATCTTATCTTAACCTTGTTACAGGCGGGTGACTTTGTCAGCATTCCATCTTTGTCGACATTTCATAAGGGCATCGGCTAGAGGCCACTTGATTAGACTCTGCTGAATTTATGTGAATCATCCCTTGTAAGGAATGTGGTCAAGTTAGCTGAGTCCCATGATGCCTTGCAAACATTTCATTGCTCGCTAGAATGATATGTTATTGGTTATTCACCTAGTATTTATTGCAGGTGCCTCTGCCCTGGGAATACACTTCAACAAGAACAATAGGGGTTCTTACCATGCTACACCCAGAAGAAGAATTTGAAAGAATTCAAAGTAATTATTTGAAAAGGGCTGATCTGGAAAAAGCACCAAAGCTGCAGGGCTCAGGAAGAGGCTCCAGAGCTCCAGACACAGAGTCTGGGAATTGGCAATAGAAATCCAGTCTGGCGAGCGCAGGCTTCAAGTCAGAGAACCAAGCAACGTTCAAGGATCTGGTGAGCAACACTGAAAGAGGGTAAAATAAATCCATCCCTAAAGGCACAAGGCAGGCAGCACTGGGAAAGTCATTAGTGATGGCTGATCCGAGGTTGGCGCCATTACACGTAGTGTCCGGAGAAAAAAAAAAGCAAGCATCAAGGCTACAAATACTCAATTCTCTATGAGAAGGGAGTTAAAGGAGCACAGCAGTAATTCTGCAAAATGGAGTTTAATACAAGGAGGAAATTAATCCTTAGTCTAGCAGCAAGATTTTAAAGGCAAAAATGTTAACCATAGCGGGAATCAGTGCACAGCTGAAAAAATGCGGGACACTTCCAATACTGGATGGGAAAACTCAAAAGTGAAAGTAAAACAAATTGAAGGAATTGGACTTAAAATTCTCAATTCCAGAGAGGTTTGGATACATAGAAGGACCAATTCAAACCCAAAATTGGTCAGTCTGGAGAAAAAGGATTCTCAGATACAGAATTGCTTCCAATTTGAACAGCTAGTCTGAAGCAGAGCAGGTTAACACATTGTTGTATTCTACTGGGCCTATCGCAGATGATGTTATTGCAAGACAAGGTATTAATGAGACATCTGTCAAATTCAATGAAGTCTTAAAAGCTTTTGATTCTTATTTCAACTTGCAGAGCAATAAGATTTTGAAAGAGCAAGAATCAACAAAAGGGTCCAGAAACCGAGCGAAACGGTTGATGTTTTTATCAATGACTGATACAGGCTAGCTGAAAGATGTGAATATAAAGACCTTAAAGCAGTATTAATAAGAGACTGCATTGGTGTAGGTATTGCAGATGAATCCCTATCAGATTTATTGCAATCTAAAGAAGATCTCACCCTGGACAAAGCTATTCAGCTGATGAGACAAGCTAGGTCCAGAAGAACAACAGAGCAATCCTGAGATGTGAAGAAAGACCTTCCAGCAACTGTACAGTTCCTTAACCAGAGGGCTGTGAAAGAGGCACCAGAGAAAAGGTACACTGCGGTGGCAGGGGAGGGGGGGGAGGGGGGGGGAAGGTGCGGGGGAGGTGAAATATGCCATTAAACCCTGCCAGCGATGTGGCACCTAAAGTACCCACTGGCACGAACAGTGTCCTGCAAACAAAGCAGAATGCTTCCACTGTAAGAAAATAGGGCATTTTGGTAAAATGTACCAAACAAAATGTCTACTTCCACAAGTTCAATAGAAAAAGCATTCAGGATAGAGTGGTTAACGAAGTTAAACAACCTGCATCAGGAGAGCAATCAAAACACTTTCTTGGTGACATCAGACATTCTGGTCTGCAGATATATATGTCAAAGACATATCAATAATTTTAAACTCGACACCAGAGCAAGTGTAATGGTCTTATCAGAAAAAGAGCCACGGTTATCAACACATTTTCTGCAACCAAAAGAAACCCAGTTACATGGCTCAGGAGGGGTTGAGCTCAAAGTAAAGCAGAAGCTACAGAAAAGTGTTAGTATAAATGGGTGGTTGTTGGTTGGCACAGACTTGGTGGGCTGAAGTGCCTGTTTCAGTGCTGTATCTCTAAATAAAAATAAAATAAAAAAAAAACATACCAGTACAAGGGAAAGCAAATATTAGAAACACTGTATGTTCTGGGGAATCAGGAATTCTCTTTCTAAATTAGAAGAGCTTGTATTGACCTACATCTTATAAAGAAAGTGGAAGAAGTGAAGCAACAAGAATCCAGGAGTCACTTCCAAGAGGAATTTCCAAAATTGTTTACTGGTCTAAGGAGACTGAAGATCGAATATGGTATTACTTTGCGAAAAGATGCTAAACCAGTATGTCTTTTCACACCTAGGAAGATTCCACACCCACTAATGAAGCAAGTCCAACATCAACTAGAAGACATGACCAGGATGGGAGTCATTTCTCCAGTTACTGAACCTACAGAGTGGCGTTCGGGAATGGTTCCAGTTCCTAACAACTTAATTAGGCTGTGGTACAAGAAGTCCATCTGTGGACTCAGTGGAATAAAGCTTGTCAAAGTTATCCAAATGTACCATGGTCACAAACTTGATGCAAATACTGGTTTTTGGCAAGTTCCATTGGATAAGAAGTCAAGGTTATTGACAACCTTCATTATGCCATTTGGAAGATTTTGTTTTAACTATCTAACATTCGGTATGACGTCAGCACCAGAAATATTCCAGAGAATAAAATCCAGAGAACTATGTTGAATATTCTACAGGGCCTTGAAGATGTAATATGCCATATGGATGACATCTTCATTCATGGAGAGTCCAATGAAGAACATAACCTAAGTGTTAGAGCGGTTTTGAATCATCTTCAGGACGAAGGCCTAACACTCAATGAAAAATGCAAATTTTCAAAAACGTTCATTCATTTTTTTAGGACAAATTGTCAGCAGTAGTGGCATAATGGCAGATCCGCAAAGGATGAGAGCCATTAGCGAATTTCCATTTCCTACTTCTGTCCTCGATCTTCAATGGTTCCTTGACATGGTTAATCAGTTGGCAAAATTTCTACCTAATTTAGCACAAGTTACTGGGCCTTTAAGGCAACTATTAAAGAAAGCTCAAGCCTGGTGCTGGGATGCACATCAGCAACAGCATTTCAAAGGATCAAGGAGATGTTGATTTCCCCGGATGTTTTAGCACATTATAACCCTTCACTTCCAACCACAATTGCAGCTGATGCCTCATCTACAGGGATTGGGGCAGTCCTTTTCCAAGAACAGCCAGATGGAAGTCGAAGACCTGTTTATTATGCATCATGAGCATTGTCTGACACCGAGACGAGATATGCTGTGATAGAGAAAGAAGCTCTCGCAGTCACTTGAGCTTGTGAGAAGTTTTCAGATTATATTATTGGCTTAAAGGTTGTCATAGAGACAGGCGACAAACCTTTAGTTTCCTTATTTGATGAAAAGGATGCCTACGCGGATCCAGAGGTATCGGTTGAGGCTAATGAGGTTTACATACAAAACAGTATACGTACAGGGCAAGCAACAGACAACAGCAGATGCACTGTCCAGGACAATGGTCAACCATCCAATTCAACAAGATGTTAACTTTATTAACAAAATTGAGACATATTCACAGGTCACTGCATCACAATGGTCGGCAAGTTCAAATAGACATCAACAAATTCATCAGGCGCAGAGGCAAGATGAAGAATGCATCTATGTCCGCCAATATTTCAAGCAAGGTTGAATGCAACAGGGTCCCAGTGGTAAAAGGATAAAAATCTTCTACGATTACAGAAGACACTTTACCATAGTGGATGATTTTCTGGTATATGGGAGACTGGTGATTCCAGAGTCACTCCGGGTAGAGATCATGGACAAAATATACCAGTCATATGGCATAAATTGTAAAGTTATAAAATGTAAAGCACGGGCTCAGGCATCCATGTGGTGACCAAGAATATCAAAGGATATTGAAGAAATGATTTCAAATTGTCACGTATGTGCAATTCACAGACAGGATCAGAGAGAACCTCGTAACTCAATCCAATTTCCAACAGACCATAGGAATGTTTGGCAATGGATCTATTCATCTTTGATGTAAAATCCTATCGAATCATAGAAGATTACTTTTCAAACTGGATTGAGGTTAAATTTATGTACACAACAACAACTGAAGCAGTTATTCGAGTGTTACAAGAAATCTTCGCAGCATGTGGTATAACTGATCAGATAGTTTCCGGTAATGGACCACAATTTGTAAACAACTACTTCAAGCACTTTGTGGAAAATAATGGATTTGTACATCAAACAAGTTCCCCTAGGTATTCCAATCTAATTCAGAAGCTGAACATGCAGTCAGAACCAATGAAGCACTGTTAAAGAAAAATTAAGAATTCCAAACAGCGCTTCAACAACAACAGAACTACTCCATTGTTATGTGGATTGGCACCATCCAAAATGTTAATGGGAAGAAAACGTAGGACACAACTTCCAATTTTACCCAAGAAATAACTTACAGGGCTACAAATCCAGGATTATCAGAGAGTTCAAGACAGAGAAGAGTCTTACCGAAAGAAACAATTATGACAGGAAATACCGTATCAGGAACTTATTGAAGTTGTCAGAAGGGCAAAAGGTATGGGTACGAGATCAAAGCAGAGAAGGAGTAATTGTCCAGAGAGAGGAGAATCAATAGCGATCTTATTTATTAAGAACTTCAGAAGGTACTATACGAAGAAACAGAAGGAATCTTATTCCTATTCATCAAAGACATCAATCGGTCATACATTTGGATGAATTGGATGCTGAATCTAAAATTCAGAAAACACCGGATACTACAAATCTCAATGGAGGTCATCCAAGTCAACAAACAAGCGTTCAGAAAAAGACTACAAATCTTCCACACCTGATGACAAGATCAGGGAGAGTTATGATGCCTCCTGACCGATTGAATCTATGATGTCAGAGACTTGGAGGGAAATGGGGCAGTATGAAATAAAAAGTGAAGGTATGTAAATATATATTTGGGTAAAGACTTGGGGAGAGATGTAGTGCAAGGGTCTGAAAGGGTTAATCTTGAAAGAGTGTGAAGAATACCTCCTGTCATGATGATGTAAGAGATTACATCTGAAAGAGACTTGAAGATAGGTGCAGCTTGGCTTTGGGCCAGTCACACAGACTAGTGTGAAGTTATACATAGTTATAATGTAATAAATGTTAATGTTCTAATTACTCCAGACTAAAGAATCTCTTTAAGCTAGACTAACTAAGGGGGCAGCGTACCAAACAAACATACAACAGAGGGCAGGAGAGACTAACAGAGATGTCACAGAATAAAAGGCAAAGGGAGTTTTAATAGTTGTAGTAAAAGACAAAGCATTAGTCCAGAGAGAGTGTTAATGGCAAAATAATGAACAGCTCTGTCCAAAAGCAAAAACATGAAAAACAGGTTTAAGATGGTTAAAATAAATAAATAAATAATACTTTCAAAAATTAAAATGACAGTCATTAATTGTTGAATTCAATGTTGAGTCCAGAAGGCTGTAGAGTGCCTGATCGGAAGATAAGGTACTGGTCCTCAAGCTGACGTTGAGCTTCATTAGAAGGTGGAGAAAAGAAAAGTCCAGTGGGTGGAGAAGGGGTGGGTCAGTATTTTGTGTTCGTAACATCCTGGCTCACTTCAATGTCTGAGGCTGGTGCTATTTACTTCACAGGAGCATGATTCCACAATTTTAAAGATGCTTCAGTTTAGGTGAAAACAGGCGACAGCAAATTAGCAGCCCATATTACTCCAGCCGATTTGCATTTCATTCGAGATCAATAGAAAAGTAATTCAGGCAAAGTGTAAATTGAGCTGCTGATTTGCTACGATCAGTTTTGTACTGCTGTCCAAGGCCATTTCCCACTCCATTCTATCAGATCGCTGTTCCCACTGTGATGCCCTGATATTTTGGACCCAGGCCAGAAATTACTATTTAAATGAGGAAAAAGGAGGTGTTTTCAGGTCTCACTTTCTTCTGATGTTCATTTGTTTTGCTTCTGCATGATGCATACCAATTGTTGAAGTGATGCAAAGCTTGCAAGGGTGCCCAGTATAACTGGTATACAGTCCCTATTCAATATACGCATGATTCAGACATTCCTATCAACATTTGCACAGTGCAAAGTATAGGTCCAAACACTTGATCAGCAAGAATGTGTAACACCTCGTACTGCATTGTCATGTGGTGCTATTTCTATTCAATGGTGTAGTGCTTGCTTAAAACAAACACATTGGAATGTCAAATGCGCATGCTAAACTTTACTGATCAGAAATATCTCTGAGAAATAATAAAGATCCACAATTTCAACCAGCACCAAACCTAGTCCAAGAAACTATAGTGTATCAATGTGTACCTCCCAAACTTCCTTAGGAAGCTGTAGGTTGTATGTTTTCAACCTTTGTATCTACAGTGTTGCTCTATTTTAAGTCCAATTTCATATCCAGTGACTATTTTAGGAAATAAAGCATTGTGACTCCATCAGGTTTAGCAGGAATAAGAACAAAGAACAAAGAACAGTACAGCACAGGAACAGGCCATTCAGCCCTTCAAGCCTACGCCGATCTTGATGCCTGCCTAAACTAACACCTTCTGCACTTCCGGGGCCCATATCCCTCTAATCCCTTCCTATTCATGTATTTGTCAAGATGTCTCTTAAACGTCGCTATCGTATCTGCTTCCACCACCTCCCTTGGCAGCAAGTTCCAGGCACTCACCACCCTCTGTGTAAAAAACTTGCCTCGCACATCCCCTCTAAACTTTGCCCCTCGCACCTTAAACCTATGTCCCATAGTAACTGACTCTTCCACCCAGGGAAAAAGCTTCTGACTATCCACTCTGTCCATGCCGCTCATAACTTCAGATTTAGATTTTTTTAGATTTAGAGATACATCACTGAAACAGACCCTTCGGCCCACCGAGTCTGTGCCGACCATTAACCACCCATTTATACTAATCCTGCACTAATCCCATATTCCTAACACATCCTCACCTGTCCCTATATTCCCCTACCACCTACCTATACCAGGGGCAATTTATAATGGCCAATTTACCTATCAACCTGCAAGTCTTTTTGGCTGTGGGAGGAAACCTCTATCATGTTGCCCCTCCACCTCCGTCGTTCCAGTGAAAACAATCCGAGTTTTTCCAACCTCTCCTCATAGCTAATGCCCTCCAGACCAGGCAACACCCTGGTAAACCTCCTCTGTACCCTCTCCAAAGCCTCCACGTCCTTCTGGTAGTGTGGCGACCAGAATTGCACGCAATATTCTAAGTGTGGCCTAACTAAAGTTCTGTACAGCTGCAGCATGACTTCTCTATTTTTATACTCTATGCCCCGACCAATGAAGGCAAGCATGCCGTATGCCTTCTTGACTACCTTATCCACCTGCGTTGCCACTTTCAGTGACCTGTGGACCTGTACATCCAGATCTCTCTGCCTGTCAATACTCCGAAGGGTTCTGCCATTTACTGTATACCTCCCACCTGCATTAGACCTTCCAAAATGCATTACCTCACATTTGTCCGGATTAAACTCCATCTACCACTTCTCCGCCCAAGTCTCCAACCGATCTACATCCTGCTGTATTCTCTGACAATCCTCATCAATATCCGCAACTCCACCAACCTTTGTGTTGTCCGCAAACTTACTAATCAGACCAGTTACATTTTCCTCCAAATCATTTATATATACTACAAACAGCACTGATCCCTGGTACAATGATGTAAGGATCTCAGCAGTGAAGAGCACAAATTCATCAAGTGGATATAGACAAATGTATACAGCTGTGGATGTTCAGCAAGTTTTTTTTTTAGCAGTGATTACCAAACCCAAATGCTTCATCTCAATCGATATGAATTGCACTTAAATTTAGTGATTCAATGGGGCTGACCTTCGCTTCCACCTGAAAGGGGTGCAAAGTCAAGCACAGTGGCCATACTATCTCCCAAAGCTTAATTGATGGCTACTGGAAAGCTATCAGTGCCAGGTAGCTTGTTGAAAGTGGGGCAATAGTACAACAGGAGTTCTGGAGGGAGCTGGCCGCATTGCCATCACTAATGGGGCAGGAAGGCTACTGACTCAATTTTGAGGTTGTTAACAGCAAGTGAGGCAATGAAAATTGACCCCAAAGAGTTTGCGTACCTAAGTAAGCCTTCTATGTATCTGATTGTATTGGTCTGCAATAACATGGCTGTAACACACAAACATCAGATTCAACTTCATATTTAGATCTGATCTTTATATGCCTGTTGTGTGGAACCATTTTGCCAATGGTGAGCTGCATTTTATTATCCCGCTGCTGGGAGCAGTGGTGGGTGTGCAAGATGGCAGTGGTCCCATCAGTGATGTCAGTGTAGTGTTTGATTGATCTGGGTTTGATTGTATTAGTCTGTCCACTGATCTGTGTTCACTGTGCTTGATTGCTTGTGCCTACAGGTGGAGTTGAAGAGTTTGAAACTGAAATCAAAAGAGACAGAGACTGTTCTGGAAAGACATTGTGCTGTGATATTTTAAAGTGCTGTCAATAAACTAGTTGGTGATTTAATACAAGTGTGATAACTGTATTTTCTGAGATAAATCAGATATACATAATCTATCCAACATCACGGCGTAAACATAACAAAAACGTGGCTGTGAGGATGATTCAGCAAAATTTAATGTTATCCCCCTCAGAACCATTTCTTTCCATGGCAGAAAAACCTCCCTTGTGCTGGCAGTGATGCATTTCGGGAATCAAGGCCTACTTGCTCACTACGGGGATGGACAGCACAGATATAGCAGCAAACCATAAGAAAGCAATACTAGTACAAGCGACCTGGCACTGATAGCTTTCCAGCAAAAAGCCAGGGGATATTCGAGCAGCTCACAAAAGATACATCGACATTTGATATGGCAGTTAGTGCTCTTGAAAAGTACTTCAGGCCAAAGAACAGCGTGATGATAGAGCGATATGCATTCTGCCAGAGATCGCAGGGACATGGTGAGCCCATTAAACAATACGTGACAGCATTGCAGCAATTGGCATCTACATGTAAATTCGCACAATAACCAATAAACTAATTCGTGAACAATGAATTGAAAAGACTTCAATTCCACAAATTAGGAAATGTCTCCTCAAGGAGGATGATGATATAACCTTTTTTATCGTGTGATTGGTTAAAAACTTTTCGCTCCTTTTTCATTTAACTAAGTTTAAGCTTAAGATTAAAAATGGCAGGAGATCTCAGACCAGTGACATGCTCCTCTTGCTCAATGTGGGAGCTCAGGGACACAGCTGATGTCCCTGACTCCTTCACGTGCAGGAAGTGTGTCCAGCTGCAGCTCTTGTTAGACCGCATGACGGCACTGGAGCTGCGAATGGACTCACTTTGGAGCATCCGCGATGCTGAGGAGGTAGTGGATAGCACTTTTAGCGAATTGGTCACACCGCAGATTAGGATTGCTGAGGGAGAAAGGGAATGGGTGACCAAAAGGCAGAGAAAGAGCAGGAAGGCAACGCAGGTGTCCCCTGCGGTCATCTCCCTCCACAACAGGTATACCGTTTTGGATACTGTTGAGGGAGATGGCTCACCAGGGGAAGGCAGCAGTAGCCAGGTTCATGGCACCGTGGCTGGCTCTGCTGTTCAGAAGGGCGGCAAAAAGAGTGGAAGGGCTATAGTCATAGGGGATTCGATTGTAAGGGGAGTAGATAGGCGGTTCTGTGGTCGAAAACGAGACTCCCGAATGGTATGTTGCCTCCCAGGTGCACGGTCAGGGATGTCTCAGATCGGCTGCAGAACATTCTGAAGGGGGAGGGTGAACAGCCAGTTGTCGTTGTGAACATAGGCACCAATAATATAGGTAAAAAATGGGATGAGGTCCTACAAGCAGAATTTAGAGAGTTCGGAGCCAAGTTAAAAAGTAGGACCTCAGAGGTAGTAATCTCAGGATTGCTACCAGTGCCACGTGATAGTCAGAGTAGAAATGAAAGAATAGTCAGGATGAATGCATGGCTTGAGAGATGGTGCAGGAGGGAGGGGTTCAGATTTTTGGGACATTGGGACCGGTTTTGGGGGAGGTGGGACTATTACAAATTGGACGGTCTACACCTGGGCCGGACTGGAACCAATGTCCTTGGGGGTGCTTTTGCTAACGCTGTTGGGGAGGGTTTAAACTAATGTGGCAGGGGGATGGGAACCAAATGAGGTCAGTGGAGAGTAAGGAGGTAGTAAATAAAGCCTGTAAGGAACTAGATAATGAAGTCAGCGTGACGAAGGGAAAGAGTAGGCAGGGAGCAGATGATGAAAGCAAAGGGACTGGTGGTCTGAGGTGTATTTGTTTTAATGCAAGAAGTGTAGTAGGTAAGGCAGATGAACTTAGGGCTTGGATTAGTACCTGGGAGTATGATGTTATTGCTATTACTGAGACTTGGTTCAGGGAAGGGCATGATTGGCAACTAAATATCCCAGGATACCGATGCTTCAGGCAGGATAGAGAGGGAGGTAAAAGGGGTGGAGGAGTTGCATTACTGGTCAAAGAGGATATCACAGCTGTACTGAAGGAAGGCACTATGGAGGACTCGAGCTGTGAGGCAATATGGGCAGAACTCAGAAATAGTAACGGTGCGGTAACAATGTTGGGGCTGTACTACAGGCCTCCCAACAGCGAGCGTGAGATAGAGGTACAAATATGTAAACAGATTATGGAAAGATGTAGGAGCAACAGGGTGGCGGTGATAGGAAATTTTAATTTTCCCAAAATTGACTGGGATTCACTTAGTGTTAGAGGTATAGATGGAGCAGAATTTGTAAGGAGCATCCAGGAGGGTTTTCTAGAGCAGTATGTAAATAGTCCAACTCGGGAAGGGGCCATACTGGGCCTGGTGTTGGGGAATGAGCCGGGCCAGGTGGTTGACGTTTCAGTAGGGGACTACTTTGGGAATAGTGATCACAATTCCGTAAGTTTTAGAATACTCAAGGACAAAGACGAGAGTGGTCCCAAAGGAAGAGTGCTAAATTTGGGGAAGGCCAACTATACCAAAATTCGGCAGGAGCTGGGGAATGTAGATTGGGAGCAGCTGTTTGAAGGTAAATCCACATTTGATATGTGGGAGGCTTTTAAAGAGAGGTTGATTAGCGTGCAGGAGAGACATGTTCCTGTGAAAATGAGGGGTAGAAATGGCAAGATTAGGGAACCATGGATGACAGGTGAAATTGTGAGACTAGCGCAGAGGAAAAAGGAAGCATACATAAGGTCTAGGCGGCTGAAGAAAGACGAAGCTTTGAAAGAATATCGGGATTGTAGGCGCAATCTGAAATGAGGAATTAAGAGGGCTAAAAGGGGTCTTGAAATATGTTTAGCTAACAGGGTTAAGGAAAATCCCAAAGCCTTTTATTCATATATAAGGAGCAAGAGGGTAACGAGAGAAAGGATTGGCCCACTCAAGGACAAAGGAGGAAAGTTATGCGTGGAGTCAGAGAAAATGGGTGAGATTCTAAACGAGTACTTTGCATCGGTATTCACCGAGGAGAGGGACATGACGGATGTTGAGGTTAGGGACAGATGTTTGATTACTCTAAGTCAAGTCGGCATAAGGAGGGAGGAAGTGTTGGGTATTCTAAAAGGCATTAAGGTGGACAAGTCCCCAGGTCCAGATGGGATCTATCCCAGGTTACTGTGGGAAGCGAGAGAGGAAATAGCTGGGGCCTTAACAGATATCTTTGCAACATCCTTAAACACGGGTGAGGTCCCAGAGGACTGGAGAATTGCTAATGTTGTCCCCTTGTTTGAGAAGGGTAGCAGGGATAATCCAGGTAATTATAGAACGGTGAGCCTGACGTCAGTGGTAGGGAAGCTGCTGGAGAAGTTACTGAGGGATAGAATCTATTCCCATTTGGAAGAAAATGGGCTTATCAGTGATAGGCAACATGGTTTTGTACAGGGAAGGTCATGTCTTACCAACTTAATAGAATTCTTTGAGGAAGTGACAAAGTTGATTGATGAGGGAAGAGCTGTAGATGTCATATACATGGACTTCAGTAAGGCGTTTGATAAGGTTCCCCATGGTAGGCTGATGGAGAAAGTGAAGGCGCATGGGGTCCAAGGTGTACTAGCTAGATGGATAAAGAACTGGCTGGGCAACAGGAGACAGAGAATAGCAGTGGAAGGGAGTTTCTCAAAATGGAGATGTGTGAACAGTGGTGTTCCACAGGGATCCGTGCTGGGACCACTGTTGTTTGTGATATACATAAATGATTTGGAGGAAAGTATAGGTGGTCAGATTAGCAAGTTTGCAGACGACACTAAGATTGGTGGAGTAGCAGATAGTGAAGGGGACTGTCAGAGAATACAGCAGAATATAGATAGACTGGAGAGTTGGGCAGAGAAATGGCAGATGGAGTTCAATCAGGGCAAATGCGAGGTGGTGCATTTTGGAAGATCCAATTCAAGAGTGAACTATACAGTAAATGGAAAAGTCCTGGGGAAAATTGATGTACAGAGAGATTTGGGTGTTCAGGTCCATTGTTCCCTGAAGGTGGCAACGCAGGTCAATAGAGTGGTCAAGAAGGCATACGGCATGCTTTCCTTCATCGGACGGGGTATTGAGTACAAGAGTTGGCAGGTCATGTTACAGTTGTATAGGACTTTGGTTCGGCCACATTTGGAATACTGCGTGCAGTTCTGGTCGCCACATTACCAAAAGGATGTGGATGCTTTGGAGAGGGTGCAGAGGAGGTTCACCAGGATGTTGCCTGGTATGGAGGGCGCTAGCTATGAAGAGAGGTTGAGTAGATTAGGATTATTTTCATTAGAAAGACGGAGGTTGAGGGGGGACCTGATTGAGGTGTACAAAATCATGAGAGGTATGGACAGGGTGGATAGCAAGAAACGTTTTCCCAGAGTGGGGGATTCAATTACAAGGGGACACGAGTTCAAAGTGAAAGGGGAAAAGTTTAGGGGGGATATGCGTGGAAAGTTCTTTACGCAGAGGGTGGTGGGTGCCTGGAACGCATTGCCAGCGGAGGTGGTAGACGCGGGCACGATTGCGTCTTTTAAGATGTATCTAGACAGATACATGAATGGGCAGGAAGTAAAGAGATACAGACCCTTAGAAAATAGGCGACAGGTTTAGATAGAGGATTTGGATCGGCGTAGGCTTGGAGGGCCGAAGGGCCTGTTCCTGTGCTGTAATTTTCTTTGTTCTTTGTTCTTTGTTCTTGGAAAAAGCCATAACCTTGGCAGTCCAGATCAAATCTGCCATGTTAGATTCAGAGGTTACACACATATGCACGCTTAGACTCAGGGATGCGGACAGAGCTTGCCCAACCAGCTTCAGTGCAAGGGTTATGGAGAAGGAGACCTCAACAACCTCATCAAAATATGTCCCATCACAGTCAGATACTGTGCTCAAATTGCTGAAATGCTAATTGAGTCACAATGCCATGTCCAGCTCGAGGGAAAAAGTGTAATTCATGATTAAAGTAGAACCATTTTGCAAAGATATTCAGGTCATCGAAGAAAAAGACTTCATCGGTTTGACATGTGGGGGAGTCTCTTCCTGGGAGTCAGGTACAACATGTATTTAACATCACAAAAAGTAAAGCACGAGGTCACTTTATGGAGTGCTCAGTCGAGATCGCAGGCATCTCAGTGTCACTTCTTGTTGATGTTGGCACACAAGTATCTATTTTTAGTGACAAGCTCTACCATCAGTATTTTTCACAATTCCCTCTCACTCCTGCAACAGCCAACTTCAGGCTTATGACGACACTATCATTCCAGTTTCAGGTCGATCACAGTTCCAGTACGTTACAAAAATGTCTCCCTACACAACGTCACATTCTATGTAGCTGAAGGCCGAATCCTTATGGGGCAAACCTTTTCGATAGGCTTGGATTCAAACTCGCTGACGCCACTGGAACACGCATTCATGGGATTGATGATGCAGATTATACACGCCAGTATCCTTCCTGATTTATTGGATTTGGGGAGATCAAGGGATAATGTCCTGCTCCTCGCATTGGCACATCAATTCAACCAGTTTCACAAAATTTGAGACGGTTGCTGTTTGCAATCCGTGCTGAAGTGTCACAGGAGCTGAAACAAGTAGAAGAAGATGGTATCATTGAACGAATCAACTCATTGCCATGGATATCAAATCTAATCATTGCACAATGAAAAAATGGCGACCTGACACCATGCATTGACCTAAACGAAGTCAACAAAGCTATCCTACCAGAAGTATCCACTTCCTACAATTCAAGAATTGTCAGCATCATTTCATGACTCCACAGTCTTCACAAAGCTTGATATGCGATGGAGTTATCTTCAGATACCTCAAGAAGAACAAAGCCAATATCTTACAGTTATTGTTACCCATGAAGGTATGTTTCAGTACCGCAGAATGCCATATAAGTTCAGCACCTAACGCATTCCAGAAGATTGTTTCTTCAGTCTTGTCGGATATTGAGGGGGAATGCTCAACCTACTTGATGGCATCGTTGTCCCTGGAAGGGACAAAGCTGAACATGATCAATGCTTATTAGCAGTGTTCACTCAACTTGCAAAACACAATTTGATGCTCAACAAGGACAAATGCACATTTACGGCACCTGAGATTGATTTTCTAAGTTACAGAGTGACAGCAGCTGGAGTAAAGCCGACACACTCTGATAGGTCGTAAATTTTGCATGCCACTGACCATTCTTAAGCCATCACTACCTGTTAACGCGAATGTCAGAGTGAAAGCAAATGAAATCGTGACAAGGTAAAGCAAAAGCATACTTTGACAAATGTACAGGCGCAAGGGAACCACAATTTAATGTTAGAGATTGGGTTCAAATCAAATGGCCAAATCACGACCACAAACTTGCTTCATCACTATCAGGTCCAAAGCAGAATAAACGTTTGCTCGGTACCAATGCTTATCTGTTTGATGACAACACCAAGTGGAATGCGAGACATTTAATAGGGAGCAGAACAGGATATTGTGAGGATAGTGGTTATGAGGATATATTTCCTTTTCCTATAAGCTCGAGTCGCTTTAAACAAGCTCCAGAAGCTGGCCGAGCGCGTCTACCCTGAGGCACAGTGTGGCTTTCGAGCAGAGATCGACCATTGACATGCTGTTCTCCCTTCGTCAGATACAGGAGAAATGCCGCGAACAACAGATGCCCCTCTACATTGCTTTCATTGATCTCACCAAAGCCTTTGACCTCGTCAGCAGACGTGGTCTCTTCAGACTACTAGAAAAGATTGGATGTCCACCAAAGCTACTAAGTATTATCACCTCATTCCATGACAATATGAAAGGCACAATTCAACATAACGACACCTCATCAGACCCCTTTCCTCTCCTGAGTGGCGTGAAACAGAGCTGTGTTCTCGCACCCACACTTTTTGGGAGTTTTTTCTCCCTTCTGCTCTCACATGCGTTCAAGTCTTCAGAAGAAGGAATTTTCCTCCACACAAGATCAGGTGGCAGGTTGTTCAACCTTGCCCGTCTAAGAGCGAAGTCCAAAGTACGGAAAGTCCTCATCAGGGAACTCCTCTTTGCTGACGATGCTGCTTTAGCATCTCACACTGAAGAGTGTCTGCAGAGTCTCATCGACAGGTTTGCGGCTGCCTGCAACGAATTTGGCTTAACCATCAGCCTCAAGAAAACGAACATCATGGGACAGGACGTCAGAAATGCTCCATCCATCAATATTGGCGACAACGCTCTGGAAGTGGTTCAAGAGTTCACCTACCTAGGCTCAACTATCACCAGTAACCTGTCTCTAGATGCAGAAATCAACAAGCGCATGGGAAAGGCTTCCACTGCTATGTCCAGACTGGCCAAGAGAGTGTGGGAAAATGGCGTACTGACACGGAACACAAAGGTCCGAGCGTATCAAGCCTGTGTCCTCAGTACCTTGCTCTATGGCAGCGAGGCCTGGACAACGTATGTCAGCTAAGAGCGACGTCTCAATTCATTCCATCTTCGCTGCCTCAGGAGAATACTTGGCATCAGGTGGCAGGATCGTATCTCCAACACAGAAGTCCTCGAGACGGCCAACATCCCCAGCATATACACCCTACTGAGCCAGCGGTGCTTGAGATGGCTTGGCCATGTGAGCCGCATGGAAGATGGCAGGATCCCCAAAGACACATAGTACAGCGAGCTCGCCACTGGTATCAGATCCACCGGTCGTCCATGTCTCCGCTTTAAAGGCGTCTGCAAACACGACATGAAATCCTGTGACATTGATCAGAAGTCGTGGGAGTCAGTTGCCAGCATTCGCCAGAGCTGGCGGGCAACCATAAAGGCGGGGCTAAAGTGTTGGCAGGAAAAAAGACAGAAGCGCAAGGGGAGAGCCAACTGTGTAACAACCCCGACAAACAAATTTTTCTGCAGCACCTGTGGAAGAGTCTGTCACTCTAGAATTGGCCTTTATAGCCACGCCAGGCGCTGCTCCACACACCACTCCAGGCGCTTACCCATTGTCTCTCGAGATAAGGAGGCCAAAGAATAAGTGATCATCCGCCTCATCAAGGTGATCAAACAGATCCACAACCTTAAAATTGTAAATCTATTTGCAGATCTAAGAGACATTCCTATCTCAAAGACTATTTCTGTACCTAGAGAAAACATACAAGTTGAACACTAAGAAATAACTTGATGTATATATTTTTGATGTTTAGAATACTTTAATTCAAAAATAATGTCTTTAGTCAAAAGGGGGAAAATGCAATGTTTGATCTGGGTTTGATTGTATTAATCTGTCCACTGATCTGTTTTCACTGTGCTTGATTGCTTAAGCATGTGGGTGGAGCTGAAGAGTTTGAAGCTGAAACCAAAGAGACAGAGACTGTTCTGAGAAGACGTTGTGCTGAGATCTTGTAGTGCTGAGATATTTTAAAGGGCTGTAAATAAACTAATTGGTATTTTAATACAAATATGATATCTGCATTGCTCTGAGAAAAATCATATATACATATTATATCCAGCAACCCAGCGTAAACCCAGGTGCGCTGCTGCGATTATGCGGCGGGTTGCCATTTAACATAATGACAGCGGCCGTCTCCCCCAATCACGTGGCAGGGATGGCAATGTCGATGCTGTTCATGGCATCACCTGATGCTGGAGCAGGTGCTGGTGCCATCTTTAAAAGGCTGCCAGCCTTGCAATTGCACTAGTATGCTTTCATCAATATCTCCCTGAGGCTTCACTTCTGCATTGTTTAATTTTTTTTTGTTCTCTGCAAGCAGCCCCCCTGGGCTCCCCCCACCTTCACAGACAAACCACTTGCAGTGTTCTCCCCCCCTCACCATAAACAGTACACTTGCAGTGTTCTCCCATCCATCCTCTTCCCCTAGATAACACCGGTAAGTTATTTACCCTCTTGAGTCACCGAGGACTCTCACCTTGGTGGCACCAGCTTTTAAAAGACGCAAAACTGAAGGCATGTGAGGGCCGCATGTCCAATACAAGATTGTGACGCCTGGTAAGATCGCAATGAATATTATTTTACAGAAGTAAATAATCATACCGTCACATTGGGACAGAAGTGCTGCCACGGCTCTTCGCCACCTCCGGCTGAATTGGGAAGTGACATTACGGCGTTGGGTTCCATGGCGGGCATCTCTACATGGATTCTCCGGCACCCCCCTCCTGAAATCCCACCTTCCAGAGGACCATAAAATCCAGCCCGGTAGGTGCAACAATGAAAGAATCCCTCAAAGCCCTTCTTGGCCCCTGAATTTCTGTTGATTAAATCTACTGAATGGAAAATCATAGGCTGTGGGCCTGCAATATCCTAACTTGGACTCAGTGTGAGCATCCTACTCTGCACATATTCATGAAATTAGCAAATATGTCTCTATTTCTAATTTTCATGTTTTTTTCCAAAACATTGCCAACTCTTGTTCTCAGTTCTAAAGATAACTGGATATTGGGTCTATCAAAGCCATTGTCTTCAGACCTAGCATGAAATCCAGTCCCTAGCCACTGAATCCATCCCCTCCCTGGCTGAACCAGTCTTTTAGCAACATATTTAACACAAAGATAAGCCTCCAACCACACCATCACTAAGACCACCTAATTTCACCTCTGTAACATCACCCGACTCCTACCTTGCCTCAGCTCATATCTTGCTCTTATCCATGCCTTTGTTACCATGAGGCTTGACTAATCTAATGCTCTCCTGGCCAGCTTCCCATCTTCTTCCCTCCTTAAGATTAAGCTCAAACAAAACTTTGCTGCCCATATCCTAACTCACACAAGTAAAATTCATCCATCACCCCTGTGCTCGCTGACCTACATTGCCTCCCGATTAAGCAACACCTTGATTTTAAAATTCTCATTGTAGTTTTCAAACCCCTCCATGGCTTCGCCTCTTCCTATCTCTATAACCTCCTCCAGCCCCACAACCCTCCAAGATCTCTACGCTCCTTCAATTCTGGCCTCTTGCGCATACCCAATTTTAATAACACCATTATTGACAACCGTTTGTTCAATGATGAGGTCCTAGCTTCTGAATGTGTCAGCTATGGCACAGTTTGTATCAGCCTCACCTTGGAGTCAGAAGGTTGGTGGTTCAAGTTCCACTCCAAGACTTGAGCAGGAAAATCAAAGCTGATGCTCCAATGTAGTACTTTCAGAGGTTCTGTCTTTTGGATGAGATGTTAAACTTACACCATCTCAGGTGGACATAAAAGATCCCATGCTATTAGTTCAAACAGTGCGGAAGTTATCCCTGGTGGCCTGGCCAATATTTATCCCTCAATCAACATCACAAAAACAGATTATCGCATTGAATTTGTGGGAGCTTGCTGTGTGCAAATTGGTTGCTGTGTTTCCTACGTTACAACAGTGACTGCATTGCAAAAGCACTTTGTTGGTTGTAATGTGCTTTGGGATGTCCAGTGGTTGTGAAAGGCAATCTATAAATGCAAGTCTTTTTTTCATTAAACCTCTCTGTCTCTCTATCTCGCTTTTATCCTTTAAGATGCTCCTCAAAACCTAGCTCTTTGACCTAGCATTTGGACATCTGCCCTAATATCTCCATGTGGCTTTGCGTCAAATTTGATAACTCTTCTGTGAAGTATGTTGAAACATTTTACTATGTTAAATGTGTATTATAAATATTGTTATTGATAAGTGCCTCTGAACCTCTAACTCTCCCATCTATTCCTGCCATCGGGCAGCACGGTGGCGCAGTGGTTAGCACCGCAGCCTCACAGCTCCAGCAACCCAGGTTCAATTCTGGGTACTGCCTGTGTGGGTTTCCTCCGGGTGCTCCGGTTTCCTCCCACAGCCAAAAGACTTGCAGGTTGATAGGTTAATTGGCCATTATAAATTGCCCCTAGTATAGGTAGGTGGTAGGGGAATATAGGGACAGGTGAGGATGTGGTAGGAATATGGGATTAGTGTAGGATTAGTATAAATGGGTGGTTAATGGTTGGCACAGACTCGGTGGGCCGCAGGGCCTGTATCAGTGCTGTATCTCTAAATCTAAAAAAATTCTGCTTTTTTCAAAGTCTTATTGTTTATTGTGAATTTGTTCTGCACTTGCTACAAATATGAATAAATAGGCTTAAGAAAAAGCCTGATTAATTATAAGGACAGTTAAAATCTGCTTGATGCAGAATTAAATAACTTTTATATGTCAGTGTTGTGTCTTCATGAATATGAAGCAAGGTATAATTAGTACCAACACAGAGAAAAATTTCAGTTTTGTTATTTAAACAGCTGATGGGACAGACATATGTCATCACACCAGATATTCATAAGACCACCAATATTGATGAGATTTTGTACAGTGGGGATCCTAGTTTACAGCAGAAAAAGATTAGTATTTGATACAGATGTTTTCTGCTATTCATGTATTTACAATTCTAATCCCTCGGCAATCTGAGAAAGTAAGCATATGCATGCCAAGAACGGTATGTTTTCTGGCACATATTTACTATCTGTTCTTTCCTTTTGGGCATTATGTTCTGATGATTAATCATTGAGGCAAATAGAGACTGAGTTGGTTAGCAGAACTCGTCTTTAACTCGTACAACAGAACTCAATCACAGCTGAGAAGTAATTGTTACATGCACATTTAATTTGCTTGTCCTCTGAAGCGGCTTTCCTCTCATTAACAGAATGATGATTGTAGCAACATATACATGTCCGCCCTCAACATTTCTCTTCGGCAATAAAAGCAATAAAAATAAAAATAAAGAAGTTAGCCTTTCACAAAGGCAGCCAAGTTTTATCTCATTTTTCTTCTTAGCTCTTTAACATTCATAAAGTAATTCGCACCAACTGAATGTGTTAGTTGCTGATGCAGACCTCATTCCAGGAGTTATACAAAAGTCAACTGAGGATAATTAAAATGAATATTAAAAGATGTAAGAGGCTAATGGAAAAACAGTTTGTGGCAGCAGCCTGAGGGGTCCAAACAAATAGATGTAGCTATAAATGCAGTAAATTGAAGGCAAGCTGAGCCAGTAATCTAAAAAACACATAGGATATAAGGAATAATCAAACAGATTTGCAGGCACCAGTTTATGCCTTACAAGTCTGCAAAACTTGGACTCAATGTGAACATCCTTCCCTGCACATAATCATGGAATTAACATGTGTCCTTTTTTCTAATTTCAATGTGTTTTTTGCTACAACTTTGCTAACTTGTGTTCTCAGTTCTAAAGATAAATGTCTCTGAACCCCTAACACTGAGCTCCTCTATTTCTTTTAAAGTCTTCTAAAGGCACTGATTCCTTGTTAGTGCACAGTTTTAGATTTAGACATACAGCACTGAAACAGGCCCTTCAGCCCACCGAGTCTGTGCCGACCATTAACCACCCATTTATACTAATCCTACACTAATCCCATATTCCTACCACATCCTCACCTGTCCCTATATTCCCCTACCACCTACCTATACCAGGGGCAATTTATAATGGCCAATTTACTTATCAACCTGCAAGTCTTTTGGCTGTGGGAGGAAACCGGAGCACCCGGAGGAAACCCACGCAGACACAGGGAGAACTTGCAAACTCCACACAGGCAGTACCCAGAATTGAACCCGGGTCGCTGGAGCTGTGAGGCTGCGGTGCTAACCACTGCGCCACTGTGCCGCCCAGTTAGTGCTATTCACCCTCTGGTACCTCGTTGCCCTGCTCATTCTTCAGAAATGAACCTAGATAATGAGTATGAATGGGCTATTTGTCCATCAGAATATCATAGCTGAGCCTAATCCTCTCTTCACTGGGCATCCCCACACATGAACTTTTCAGCAGTAAGGCAATCAGGAGCACTGAGACCAATTATAGTGTCCCTAATACCTGCCTGGATTCTTTGGAGTCGTGGCTAAATACAGTGACAAAGGCAGTTTTTGCTTCATACAGAATAGCGGACATCAGGAAAAGATTCCCAGCTAAAGCAGTGCCAACTAACAGCTTTGAAAAAGAGTGGGATGAACACCTGGTTGGGAATGGGACTGAAGATTAGAAACATAAGAACAAATGGAGTTCATCGTATGCTGTGTGGAACATAATGATTCCCAAGCTTCTACAATCAGGGAAATTCATGCCAAAGAGAGCAACTGATCAGGGATATAAAATGTAGAATGTAACACTGGAATGATATTTTGGAATAAGAACAGAAAATGCTGGAAATAATCAGCAGATTAGGTAGCATTTCTGGAGAGAGAAACAGAGTTAATGCTTCAAGTTGATGACCTTTCATCAGAACTGGAAAAAGTTAGAAATGTAACAGGGTTTAAGCAAGTACAGAGGCAGTGAAAGGAATGGCGGAAAGAGCAAAAGGGATTTTGGAGTTTTCTTTCACTGACCTTTCCATAAGTATGAAGATCCTTGCAGATTCGTTGTTTATGAGGTTAAATGAACTGGGTAGATAGTATGGCAAATTAATTGGAAATAGCATGTGGAAGGAAATAGCTTGATGGACCTAACTTGACTAGTGCAATTAAATGTCAACTTCCTCAACATACATATTCCTTAATAACTACTCCTATGCAAAAAATCTTAGAGTACAGTGATGAATATTACGATTTAGTACTTCTATTGAGTGAAGGTCTACACTGGGAGCATTAAATTATACCAGTCGGTACTATGTATAAGGAATAATCTTGCATGGAACAATTAAGGAACGTTCTGACAATGAGCTTACTATACTGAAGGTTATAAACTCCCATTGTGATGACATTATTAACTGAAATACAAACATCGCTACTGAGTTTCATGTAAAAACAAAAAAAGTAAGGCACCTGAATTTTAGAAATAACATTTTAAAGTTCTGCAGTTTCTAGAAAGCATTTGATTCTTAATAATTTTGTATATTGTTTCCTGATCTATTGCTGCTAATACCAGAGATGGGATGAAAATGAAAACAACAACAGCTTGCATTTATAAAGGGACTTTAACATGGTAAAATGTCTGAAGGTACTTCACAGGAACATTAAGAAACAATATTTGACACTGAGCCACATAAGGAGATATTAGGATTGATGAGCAAAAGCTTTGTCCAAGTAGGTTTTGAGGTACGCCCTAAAGGAGGAGAGAGATAGAGAGGGAGAGGTACAGGAAGGGATTTCCAGAGCTTTGGAGCAGGGCAGCTGTAGGCGCAGCCACCAACAACAGTGCAATTAAAATAGGAGTTGTGCTAGAGGTCAGAATCGGAGCAGCAAAGACATTTCAGAGGGTTGTAGGGCCAGAGGAGGTTTCAAACATAGGGAAGTGAGTGAGGCCATTGAGAGTTATTGTCATGATGAGAACAATTGTGAAAGTGATGAAATCGCAGAGGAGGACACTGTTAATGTTAAAATGTATAGGTAGATTTTGACTTTTGTAGAGGGGACTGGCTGAGTTCGCTGGTTGGTCATCCATTTCAACAGCGAAATGGACTTATAACTTTAAGGGTCCAGCCTCATTTGAATTCATAAGGCGAGCTGTAGGGCGGCGAACAAGCATCTCAGTGTATTGCACCACATTGAAGATCAGAAATCAAGTGGGAGCTGCTGCCAGAAAGGTACATCATGGGAGTTGGGGAGGAGCTGGTGAGTGGTAAGGGTCACAATCGCAGAGGGTGGGGGTCTCACAGGTAGCATTGGCATAGATTTTTTTTAGTGGGCCCGAGAGACACAGTCCTGCTCGTCCGGGGCTTAGAAAAATAACTTTAAAAATGACTCCAGTGCGCAACTCACACAAATGTGCGCAGCATGCATATAATGGAGGCCATGATGTCATGAGAAATATGATAGATCAGACCAGTGTATGCTGAAACAATGTTTCCGCTGACTGGACTGCCCTGGAGAAACCCTGCAGTGCTCAGTAGAGTGAGTGTCAAGATTCCTGGTGTTTTGCTGCATGCTGCACAGCCTCATCTATATGAGGCAGAGCCCTTGCCAGCAGCTAAGGGGCAGAAGGAGAAGTAGGAGAAGGAGGATGATGAAGACGAGGAACAGAAAGAGGAAGAGAAGAGACAACTAACACAGTTGTTTTCTGGCCGGGTTGTCCACGAACATCTCATCCAATTGTGATAGCAGTAAACGCAACCCCAATTCCTCACCTTATCTCAAAGCGGTTCCACTCCGCAGTTCCATTTCATCTTTCGTCTCATCCGATGCATTAACAAAAAACTTTTTTTCTTCCTTTCAGGTGTTAAGGAACGCAAGCTCCAGCAGCTGATGGGGACGAATGCTCCTCCAGATCCTCCTTCCGCTTCACTTCCCTCTGACCCCACCCCTTCTGATCTGACCCCTTGCCGTGTATTCACTATACCCTCTGACCTCCCCCTCTCTGATGCTGAACGTTCTGTACTCAGCAAAGATCTCAGTTTTATCCCCTTACGCCCCCACCTCAATGAATTTCGCACTCGGCATGACGTTGAGCTCTTCTTCCGTCGCCTCCGCCTCCGGGCTCACTTCTTTGACCAGGAGTCCTCCGCCTGACCAGCAGACCATTCACCCGCCTCCAGCATTCTCCCTCTACCTGGACCCCTCCCCCTGGCCACTTACCCGCTCTTGATCTCTTCATTGAAAACTGTCGGCGAGACACTGGTCATCTCAATTTCTATGCCCCCCTCACTAGCTCTAACCTGTCCCCCTCTGAACTTGAGGCACTCCATTCTCTCAGGTCTAACCCCGACATGGTCATCAAACCTGCAGACAAGGGTGGTGCTGTTGTTGTATGGCGTACCGACCTCTACCTTTCAGAAGCTCAACACCAACTCACAGACATTTCTTCCTACCTCCCTCTGGACCATGACCCCACCACCGAACATCAGGCCACCGTCCAAAGGACTGTCACTGACCTCATCTCCTCTGGAGATCTTCCCCCTACAGCTTCCAACCTCATAGTCCCGCATCCCCGGACAGCCCGCTTCTACCTCCTTCCCAAAATCCACAAACGGGACTGTCCCGGCAGAGCCATTGTGTCAGTCTGCTCCTGCCCCACTGAACATATTTCTTCCTATCTTGACTCTATCTTTTCTCCACTGGTCCAGTCTCTTCCCACCTACATCCATGACTCTTCTGACACCCTGCGTGATTTTGACAATTTCCAGTTTCCTGGTGCCAACCGCCTCCTCTTCACTATGGACGTCCAATCGCTCTACACCTCCATCCCCCACCAGGATGGTTTGAGGGCTCTCTGCTTCTTCCTGGAAGAGAGGCCCAACCAGTCCCCATCCACCACCACCCTCCTCCGCCTGGCTGAACTTGTTCTCACATTAAACAACTTCTCCTTCAACTCCACGCACTTCCTTCAAGTAAAAGGTGTCGCTATGGGTACCCGCATGGGTCCTAGTTATGCCTGTCTTTTTGTGGGATATGTCGAGCATTCTTTGTTCCAGTCCTACTCAGGCCCCCTCCCCCAACTCTTTTTCCCTTACATTGATGACTGTATCGATGCCGTTTCCTGCTGTTGCCCCAAACTGGAAAACTTCATCAACTTTGCTTCCAATCTGCACCCTTCTCTCACCTTTACATGGTCCATCTCTGACACTTCCCTTCCCTTCCTCGACTTCTCTGTCTCCATCTCTGGGGATAGGTTGTCTACTAATATCCATTATAAGCCCACTGACTCCCACAGCTACCTCGACTACACTTCTTCACACCATACCTCCTGTAAGGACTCCATTCCATTCTCCCAGTTTCTCCGTCTTCGACGCATCTGCTCTGATGATGCTACCTTCCATGACGGTGCTTCTGGTATGACCTCCTTTTTCCTCAACCGAGGATTCCCCCCCACTGTGTTGACAGGGCCCTCAACCGTGTCCGGCCCATTTCCCGTACCTCTGCCCTCAACCCTTCCCCTCCCTCCCAGAACTGTGACAGGGTTCCCCTTGTCCTCATTTTCCACTCCATCAGCCTCCATATCCACAGGATCATCCTCCGCCATTTCCGCCACCTCCAGTGTGATGCCACTACCAAACGCATCTTCCCCTCCTTTCCCCTGTCAGCATTCCGAAGGGATCGTTCCCTCCGCGACACCCTGGTCCACTCCTCCATTACCCCCACCACCTCATCCCCGTCCCATGGCACCTTCCCCTGCAATCACAGGAGGTGTAATACCTGCCCATTTACCTCCTCTCTCCTCACTATCCCAGGCCCCAAACACTCCTTTCAGGTGAAGCCGCGATTTACTTGTACTTCTTTCAATGTAGTATACTGTATTCGCTGCTCACAATGTGGTCTCCTCTCCATTGGGGAGACCAAGCGCAGACTGGGTGACTGCTTTGCGGAACACCTCCGCTCAGTCCGCAACCAGGACCCTGAGCTTCCTGTTGCTTGCCATTTCAACACTCCCCCCTGCTCTCATGCTCACATCTCTGTCCTGGGATTGCTGCAGTGTTCCAGTGAACATCAACGCAAGCTCGAGGAACAGCATCTCATCTACCGATTAGGCACACTACAGCCTGCCGGACTGAACAATCATTTCAGAGCATGATGGGCCCCCATTTTACTTTCAATTTTAGTTGTTTTTTCTCTTTGCTTTTTTTCTTTTTTACATTTTTTACAACCTTTTTTTTGCATTTATTTCATTTCATCTTAGTTTGTTCAGTTTGCTTACCCACTGTTTTTCTTCATGTTTGCACTTGCTGCTGTTCAATATTCAGTCCGTTAACACCTTATCTGTACTAATACTTTGTCTTTCAACACACCATTAACATATTGTTTGCCTTTGCTCCATGACCTTTTGGTCAGCTATGTGGCCTTGTCCAATCTACACCTTCTCCTTTGTTATCTCTTGCCCCACCCCCACCTCACTTGCTTATAACCTGTGACATTTTTAATATTTGTCAGTTCCGAAGAAGGGTCACTGACCCGAAACGTTAACTCTGCTTCTCTTTCCACAGATGCTGCCAGACCTGCTGAGTGGTTCCAGCATTTCTTGTTTTTATTCCTAATTCCACATTTACTGACAGTCACACACCGACCTTCCCTCTGTCACTCTCCATCACAGCATCTGCTTGGCCACAATACAGAATTCAAAGCCAACTCAAAATAAACATTACAAACCAAATTCATAAACCAAATCGTTCCATATTACATGCAAACATCAACTAATCACCCTTGTGCATTCCCTTAGTGCCTATCTTCTATGTGCCTTTGCCTGTTCTAGTGCTCCTACACAGTGTTAACCCAATGGATGCAGAATGGCTGCTGGGAGGCTACTGGCATTCATTGGGAGAGACTGCAGATGACCTTGCAGGACATCCTAAGCAATGCTGGACCATCTTGGCATGGGCAACAGCAGTCTGGACTGCATGGCTGATATGTAAAAGCAAGGGCACTGGCGGACTGGCAGAGGTGGGAGGACAAATGCTGTCATCCTGGGAGATGACAGTAGGTTCTTGCTTCACTGAGCTACTGCCACACCCCCAGGGTGATGCATCAGCAATTGTAGTAATCAGTTGGAGGACAGATTGCTCGACTGCTGCGACACCATGCAAGCCCCTTTGGACACTGGCATCTGATCCATAATGAGAGCAATCTGGGCTTGCATGACAGCAAGCCAAGCTTGCATGACTTCATTCTGAGTTTCCATTGTAGCACCCAGGCATTTGGTGGCTTCTGCTTGTGCTCTGGTGAAAGCAGAGACAACGGGCATCAAACGCTGCATTATGGATGGGTCCAAAAGTGTGCTAATGGAACTGACCACCACTTCCATGCTGGTAAGTATGGATGTCAAGCTCTGTGTAAAGCCGTGTACAAAGTTGGCTCCAGACTTCTCCGTGTCCCTTTTGACATTGTACACAAGCTTTCTGGCAGGCCTGCCAGCACATCAAACATTTCATTGTGCACATCTACCAACATCCTTTTATAGTCTGCCCCATCAAAGTTCTCATCTGAGTCCTCTGCAGCAGAACACATGTGTGACCTCACCCTCTTAGAAGGCACCTATGCTACCTCTACCCCTTGCCCTGCCTGCAGTCCACTTGTGCCTGGTGTTTCAATACGTGCATAATTCGCCTCTATTCTACCCCCAAAAGTATGCGCAGTGTCAGTATCTGAACTGCTCACTACAGGTATGAGATCGAATGACAATGTTTCTTCATCATCACTCTGTTCTTGCTCTTCTACCTGTTGATGCTCCACCACTGCCTGGTCAGGTTGCAGTCCATGAAAGGAGAATGGTACCAGGATAGAATTGTTGGTGGGAGGGTAGGAAAGTAAAATATGCATGTTTACAGAATCTGAAAATTATGTGATGAGGGGGAAGTGGGTTGTGAAAGGAGAATTTGATCATCTTCCATAGTTTCAGCCCCACCATTGACCACAGTCTCTGCAATGGCCACTCCAATTATGGTGAGCACCATCTTCTCTGTGGGGGTGAGGTCATGCAGCCATACTTGTCTCTGACTGGTTAGCTCCTGCTACCTCTGATTGTGCACCACCTTGTCTTGCAAGAGAGACCTAAGTGTCTGAGTGAATATATTGCAATGTATTTGGGTGATGTGGCTGTCATGGTTGAATAGCTGGCAGCGTGTGCAAGCTGTGAGATGTTGGTTTGTGGCTTGCACAATTCCAAATGTCTGAGGGTGTAGTGAGGCTATCCTGATTGATAGAGATTGTTGGTAAGAGAGTAATGGGTGTGCGGTACATTGAGCAGTGTCTAATACTAATGATGCAATTGATGAGATATGGTATTTCAAGATACATTCACTGGCCTTGACCACTCTTTTTTTTAGAGATACAGCACTGAAACAGGCCCTTCGGCCCACCGAGTCTGTGCCGAACATCAACCACCCATTTATACTAATCCTACACTAATCCCATATTCCTACCAAACATCCCCACCTGTCCCTATATTTCCCTACCACCTACCTATACTAGTGACAATTTATAATGGCCAATTTACCTATCAACCTGCAAGTCTTTTGGCTTGTGGGAGGAAACCGGAGCACCCGGAGAAAACCCACGCAGACACAGGGAGAACTTGCAAACTCCACACAGGCAGTACCCGGAATCGAACCCGGGTCCCTGGAGCTGTGAGGCTGCGGTGCTAACCACTGCGCCACTGTGCCGCCCAAGTGCCACTCATGTGAGCTTATTGAACATTTTTTTGGCACTGCATCCAGATCCTCGGAGCTTGACTCCTGGCATTGACCACCATAACAACCGGTCCCACCACCTTCTGAAAGTTTGCCTTGAGAGCCTCCTGGCCCACCTGTGGATACTGCACAGCTCTCCTCTTGTCCACCTCCTTGACCACGGCCTCCAGTGCAGCATTGGAAAATCGTGAAGCATGCTCTCTGCCATGTTGTGCCATTGTTCTGTATTTCCCAGGTTAAAATCAGTTGAAGAATGGCTTGTAGCACTAGCTCCAGCCATAATGCACCTCCCCTTTTGGAAGTGTAGGCTAGCTTGAACTGGTGTTAGCCTCTTACAATCTTTGGGCCTCTGCAAGCATTGGCTGGACATTGCAAGCATGTTAATTGGCAGGCAGTACAAAGTTTCCATGCTGCCTGCATTGGAAGCAACCTGCATTGGTTGTGCTGCTGACACAAATATAAGCAGCATTGTAAGCACTGTAGATAGAAGCGTAAAATTAGATAGATATTGATAGATTTAGTGAATGGACTAAACTGTGACAAATGGATTTCAATGTAAGCAAACGTGAGGTCATCTACTCTGGACCTAAAAAGGATAGGCCAGGTTACTTTCGAGGTGGTGAAAAGCTAGAAACAATAGACATCCAAACAGACATCCCTAAGTACGTAGATCATTAAAATAGCATGAACAGGTACAGAAAATAATCAAAAAGACAAATGGTATCCTGGTCTTTATATTCTAGAGGACTAGAATATAAGGAGGTAGAACACATTCTATAGCTATACAAGGCCCTGGTTAGACCACACGTTGAGTACTGTGAGCAGTTCTGGTCACCGAACCTTAGGAAGGTTATATTAGCCTTGGAATGAGTGCAGTGCAGATTAACCAGGATATTATCTGGACTCCAATGGTAGAGGAGAGATTTGATGTAAAGTTTCAAGATATTAAGGGGAACAGATAGGTTAGATTGGGATAAATATTTCTGCTGGTTGGGGAAGCTAGGACTAGGGGTCATAGTCTAAAATCTAGAGGCAGACCTTTCAGAAGTGAAATTGGGAAATAGGAAGGCTTGTGGAAGTTCGGAACTCTGTTCCGCAAATGACAATTGATGCCAGATTAATTGCAATTTTTAAATGTGGCATTGATAGATTTTTGTCAACCAAAGGGATTAAAGGATATGGAACAAAGGTTAGGTTAGGTTCCAGATCAGCTATGAATGGCAGAATAGGCTCAAAGGGCTAAATGAACTATTTCTGTTTCGAGGTTCCAATGCTCCTATTCCAGCATCACAATCCCCCGCACCCGTTTTCAGGGACCGTCAAATTTATCCCCTCTATCTTTGGTTCCTCAACTACATCATCCCTCTTCAGTGCTATGATAGTTTATTTGATTCGTGCATCTTTTTTTTTCCTTTCCAATCTTGTCTGAATACCTTGTAGCCAGGAATATTGAGGTCCCAATCCTCCTCTCTTTGAGCCAGGTCTCTGTTATTGCCACTATGTCATAATCCCATGTGGTAGCCTGTACTTCCAGATTATTTACCATGCTGTCTGGATTTACTTACATGTACTCCAAACTCATATTAGACTGCCTTGCATTTGCCCCTTTTATGATCCCCACTATTTCTGAACTATTCTTTACCGGAGCGCTGTTTACCTCCTGCCCAATATTTCATGCTGGTGCCCATCTCTCTGCCAGTTAGTTTAAACTCTCCCTCACAGCACTAGTTAACCTCCCCACAAGGACATCAGTCCTAGTTCTGTGGAGGTGCAACCTGTCCACCTTGAACAGGTCCTTCCTCCCTGGAACTGGCCTCAATTCCTCAGGTATCTGAAACCTACCCACCTGCCCCACTTCTTCAGCCATGCGTTAACTCATTTTATCCCACTATACCAATACTCACTAGCACATGGCATTGGGAGTAATCCAGATATTATTACCTATGAAGTCCTGCGTTTTAACTTCATTCCTACCTCCTGAAACTCTGACTGCAGAATCTCAACCCCTTTCTTTCTGGTATCATTGGTTCCCACATGGACTCCAACTTCTGGTTGTTCATCTTCCCCCTCAAAACACTGCACCCTCACAATGATGTCCTTTACCATGGCACCGAGGAGGCAACACGCCATGTGGGACTCATGTCAGTGGTTTCAGAAATGCCTGTCTATCCCCTGATTATCAAATCTGCTATAACCACTCCATTTCCATACTTTGTTGTTTGCAGTCATTGTCCTGGATGTGTTCTAGACTGCATTCCCAGAAGATGTTTTCACTCACACTGGTATTCACCCTGAAAACCTGTTTGAGAGTACCACATTCCCAGAGGATTCCTATACTGCCTGCCTCTTTCTACCCTACCAGATGGCCACTCACTCACTAATCTCCTAAACTCTGTTTAGCTATGTGGGGACCACCACCTGGAATTTGTTTTCCAGTTAATTCTCAGCCTTACGAAGGTAAATAAGTTATCTACAGTTCATAATGCTATACATGTTAGACAGCCTCTAGAAGGCATGGCAATAATGGACCAAGGCTCTTTTCCCAATCTATTCTTAGGTTATTTATTTGCCATTAGCGACACAATGAGAGCTTCAAAATAGTGCAGCAAAAACTGGACTTACCAGCCTAGAAATTGGATTTTGCCATGTCCATTTTACAGATGCAAAATGGACGCCTAAATATCTAATATGGTGGCCAACATGCAGTGTGCATGTACTCATTCCACCGGAAGTGTGCACCTGCCATATTGGTAAAGGCTCCTTAATAGGCATTCAGGGTGCACTTCTGAAACAGGCATTAGACCCTTTGCATATGATGTCCATGTCAATGTTTTCAGGTGCTTGATAGCCAAGCCACTATTCCTTAAAAGGATCATTCAAGGCTGCAAGGTAAACTTTAATCTTTTTTTACTCATCCTCCCAGTTCCACAGTAAATAAATGGGCTGTTGCCAGCCACCCTTTGCCCCCTTCATGAATGCTTCCCTTTCCCACTGGACTCATCTTATAACCTTGGTCACAATCTGAGCTTGTCAATCTTGGTGCCTCTCGAGACCATTGAGCTACCCTTGGGGTCATGGCTGGCACCTGCAGCTCACCAGTAATAAACAAATGAGGCCGGTGGACCCGTTTCCTGTGATCCTCCTTTGGCACCAATATCATTCTGCAATTTGGGAATGATCCAATTTCTAGGTCAACACTTTATAAGACTATCAACAATATATCTCTGGAAACTAACTCATGGCTAGACTTGACTATCCAGATAATTATAGCAGGAAATGTTCCAGTAGCAGTTCCATGTGTCAATTTATATATATCTGAACATAAAGCTTATTTTACTTATATTCTATTAATATCCCATTTTGAGAGTTTTCTTTTGAACTTAAATAGGCTATTCATAGTGTTTGACTGTGTTCATTTTTATTTTTAAAACAGTCAACTGCGGTGGGAGAAATTATGTCCATGAGACAAGCTAAAGGAAAGTTTTCCAGGCATGGAACAGAACATTGGAATATAATGGAATGCAGGATGATGCATTGACAGGGAATAAAGCAACAATTTCACCTGGAAAACAAGTGCAGGCATATTCTATTAACAGCACTTGTAATCTAAGAAGCACTGGTTTATATTCAATGGTCTATTTTTCTGTGTGAGCTGTTACAATGGGGCTGGCACAGGTTTCTCACCAGTTCATCACATGCCTTATTTATCACTTCACAGATCACACTGGAATTGGATCAACCTGAACTTGGATCACCATGGGGTAGATGTCCGTCTTTACCACCCCGATGTTAAGCACCCCTGGACCTAGAACAGACATGAAAACATGCGAGGATTGATGGTCCATTCATAACGTAACCCACCAGATTCTCCTTACATTGAAATGAATGGAAGGAAATTTTGGTTTGTTCTGTACATGGAGTGAAATACTGCTGGCCAAATTCTCCCCCCTGCACTCCACCCAGGTGATGCTGAAAGCACAGGTAATTAAATTTATCCACTTAGCTCCACAATTCCCCTGACTGAATGACAAATCTGTTACACTCCAATCCCATGATGCGAGCTCATTTCCAAGCACTTGATTTCACATTAGCTAAACCCCTTGACCCAAGTCACTCCGCCATTTAAACCAACACTGAAGCCTTGATTTTAACTTGGAATGGAAATCGTTGGTGGAGGTGGGAGTGGGGGGGGGTGGGGGTGGGGGCGGGGGTACAGTGGCAGGGTGCATGGGCCAAGGAAGGATGATAGGCCACCTTGAGCTTGGCAGCATCAGGCCTGGAACATTTTAACTGGTAGGAAACAGCAGATGATGGGCAGACAGGAGTACATGTGTGGCAAGAGGAATGGTCCCCAGCACTCAAGTAATTTGATTAGAGGAGGAGGGAAAAGCCAAAGCCAAGCCTAAACTTTCCTTACATTGTTGCTCCTCCTGGCCCCACAAGGAAAGTAAAAGCCTTACCTATTTGGGCCTCTTCTGGCCCAACTCCTCTTCCTGCTCGCCGCACCTGGCAGGCAAGCCACAACCATTTCCTCGCTCACGCCCACAGCTAAAATAGCAGTAGTGTTTCGATGACATCATTCCCTGACTAAGTGTCAAACAAAGCTGCCCCAAATGTTTTAAAGCCCAATCCCCTGACTTGCACTCACATTTGCCTAATTTTCTTGGCCTAAAATGCTCCTGTACTTAAACTAACAGTAAAGTTACCAATTGGGGCGGGGCTGTTTGCCTACTCAGAAGAGTAGGGGTAGAATTGTCCCCTAATTTTCCGACTACCAGACTTGGCACTTCTCTCTTCAGACATATTGGGCTAAATTTTACTAGGCTCCGACATCGGGGGTCATGGCGGGGGAACCCAGAAAATTCTTCTAGGAGAAGCCCGCCTCGACCCCCAACGCCAAGAAGGCCCCGCTGCATTTTACCGGTGGTAGAGAGGCCTTGGTGTGCTCCCTCCCCCCGCACCCCACCCCCCCAACCGCTGAGCAGCAGAGTCTTCATTTCAAAATTCAAATTCAGTGAAAATCATGCAAATAAACCTACCTTGTCCTGTTCAGAGTACCGAGGCATGGCACTGGTGGGGAGGGGGAAGAAGTGAAATCATCAGGGAGGCGGGGTGGGGGAAGCAGGGAAAACACTTAGTATTAGCTGAGGGGATGGTGGGAAAGGGTTGAAGGGTAAAGGTAACGAGGTTTGGGGGGGTGGGGGGAAGTTCGGGTTGGGAATGAAATTTATTTAGGGTCAGTGGCCCTAAAACAAACATTGGTGGGGCGGGGGAGGTGAAGGGCCTCCAGGTTTTATTTACATTTTTAAAGAACGGCACAGTGGCGCAGTGGTTAGCACCGCAGCCTCACAGCTCCAGGGACCCGGGTTCGATTCCGGGTACTGCCTGTGTGGAGTTTGCAAGTTCTCCCTGTGTCTGCGTGGGTTTTCTCCGGGTGCTCCGGTTTCCTCCCACAAGCCAAAATACTTGCAGGTTGATAGGTAAATTGGCCATTATAAATTGTCACTAGTATAGGTAGGTGGTAGGGAAATATAGGGATAGGTGGGGATGTTTGGTAGGAATATGGGATTAGTGTAGGATTAGTATAAATGGGTGGTTGATGTTCGGCACAGACTCGGTGGGCCAAAGGGCCTGTTTCAGTGCTGTATCTCTAATCTAAAAAAAAACATTTACAACAATACACCTTTAAAAATTCAAATTCTTTCTAAGGGCTTGAAACCCTTTAAAAATGGCGCCGGTGTCTGTGCGCTTGCACCAGACACCATTGCCAGGAGTGGAGCGGCTGCCCCCTCCATTTAAATGAGCTCCCGCATGAAATATCGCATGTGCAGACTGCTAAGATCAGAGCACACCACCATGATTTATTTAATATTTATTTAGAGATACAGCACTGAAACAGGCCCTTCGGCCCACTGAGTCTGTGCTGACCATCAACCACCCATTTATACTAATCCTACATTTATCCCATATTCCTACCACATCCCCACCTTCCCTCAATTCCCCTACCTACACTAGCGGCAATTTATAATGGCCAATTTACCTATCAACCTGCAAGTTTTTGGCCGTGGGAGGAAACCGGAGCACCCAGCGAAAACCCACACGGTCACAGGAAGAACTTGCAAACTCCGCACAGGCAGTACCCAGAATCGAACCCGGGTCGCTGGAGTTGTGAGGCTGCAGTACTAACCACTGCGCCACTGTGCCGCCCAATTCAGCCCATTATCTCCAGTTTCTAATTAAATTCACAATTAATTACAGATTCCAACCTTCAAAATTTTAAATTTTAGTCCTTGGACTTGATTTCAACCCATCATTCCAGAGTGTACAGCATTTAGGCTTATTTCACTCCAGCTCCTGGACTATCAACAGCCAAATCATTGGACTGACATCAATATAGGGATAAAACCTCTGTATTGCTGCCTCTGGAATGTGCTAGGAGTAAACACCACAAAATTGTATATTCCCAACCTACAATTTTACATGATCATGCCCAGTAAATATGTTTCATGTTCGTATTTTTAACATATGAGCTTTATTCAATGTGGAATCTTTGATATTGACTTTTCCTTTAAAAAGTGGATAATGTGCTGAAAAATGGCTGTCAAATGTCAGCTGACTTGGCCTGCATATTCAAAATGTCTCACTGTCTGTTAAGGATAAAAGGATAGATTCCAGGCTAAGAGGTGTTAATTACACCCATCCTGAAACTGTCAAGAGACATTTCTGAATTGAATGTGTTCTTACGAAACAAAGAAAGTATGCAGTAGCCACATCATAACTGGATTATACTCAACAGACATTAATGGATGGCCAAGGATTTCCACATCCTAGTCCATTGCATAGCCACAACAGGGGAGAGGGCCATGTGTCTCTCTACAGAAGCTAATGTGAGAGATTTTTACCTTAAAAGGAGAGAGAGATTACAGCAACATCACAGAAGGCAATCAAGCAGAGGCTGTGGAAAGATCCAGCCAAAACAAGGAAGGGGCCCTGCTGTGAACTCTATACTTCAACTTGGTGCAGCAGAGAACTGAAAATTGACTCACCACCTCCAATCTGAAATTTTAATTGCCAGAAATCTACAACACCTCAACAAGTTAAGACTGCAAACAACCCAGGCCTGTGTCTTTTAAAAATACTGTTCTACTCAGAAAATTCAACAAGTTTATCATAAACCACAAGCACCTACCACACCTTGAACCCTTACCCATTGCCTTCTATCTATCTTCTCTTGAGAATGAAAGTGAGAGTGAATGCATGCATGAGTGGTGTTGCAAACATTTCAGGGAATGAATATTGTTCAATAAATAGTTAATCTTCTGTTTTAAACCGACAAGAAAGCCTGTCACTATCTGTTTATTTGACAAGTAAAACACTCAGGAGCTAACTCATCAGTTTAAACAATCCACGATTGCGGTTAGTTGGGAGGGGAACAGTGGGAACTACCCACACCCCTTACCACTTGTCCATCACAACATCCGTTAACTTTAATGGACACAAATCATGGCTGAAACAGCACAATGCAACAACAATAAGAGTTTGCAATTATATAGTGTCTTTAACATTGTAAAACATCCCAAGGTGCTTCACATGAGAGTAATCAAACAAAGTCTGACACCAAGCCACATAAAGTGATATTAGGACAGTCACCAAAAACTTGGTCAAAGGGGTAGTTTTTAAGGAGAATCTTAAAGGAGCAGAAAGAGGTAGAGGTGTGGAGATGTTTAGGGAAGAAATTCTAGAGCTTAGGGCCAAGACAGCTGAAGGCACGGCCACCAATGGTGGAGCGATGAAAATCAGGGAATGTTGCTAAGTGTACTCTTGGCAGATCTTTCACCTTATAATTCCAGCAGCCAAGTTTAAGGTCTTTATGCTGCACTTCCAAGCAAGTTAAGAGACAAAGTAGCAGAAGTCCGAGTAAATTCAGTGTCTAAAATAGGTGCAACATAGCGAAGAGACCCCCATCCAATCTGCATGTGTGTTTGAGTCACTGTTAAATTGCTCGGGACCTTTTAGTGGGTTGTCCTGCCTTAAAGGGAGTGATGGAGCTGCTCAAAAAAGGCCCAAAAATGTTTTTGGATTTTGTGGAGCCGGAAGGAACACGAATGCTCCTCCAGGTTCTGCAAAACAACTGTGGGAAGCTCTTCCTGATCACTTCCATCCCCTCACAGACTTATTTTTGAGTCTGGAACAAAATTGGTAAAACCCCAACAGACAAGCTATGGCAGAGCACTTGATTATTCTGATGTGACTCGGGAATGAATTTACTTCTTGATTTCGGGCTCACCATTGCTGCACATCACCAGAATTTCTTCCACTTTGGCGCAATGGAATTTAGGCCCCACTACATCCAGGAATTTCCTCAGAGCTGCTCCCGTTCCTACACTGTAACTTTACCAGAATGCAGTGGAGACCCCATTTACATATAAAGTTTTTGCAGCGGAACAGACACAGGTCTGAGGGAATTCCCAGTCTATAAATAAACAGACTAATGCCAGAAGATTGTGAGCAAAACCCATATCTGTTAATGGTGCCAAAGAGTCCTTGTCAATTTCCATGCATAACCTAATCTTCTGAGACCACAGAAAGAAAGAACAATGATGGAATTTCTTCTTTTGGGCCTCCTTATCTCAAGAGACAATGGATACGCGCCTGGAGGTGGTCAGTGGTTTGTGAAGCAGCGCCTGGAGTGGCTATAAAGGCCAATTCTGGAGTGACAGGCTCTTCCACAGGTGCTGCAGAGAAATTTGTTTGTTGGGGCTGTTGCACAGTTGGCTCTCCCCTTGCGCCTCTGTCTTTTTTCCTGCCAACTACTAAGTCTCTTCGACTCGCCACAATTTAGCCCTGTCTTTATGGCTGCCCGCCAGCTCTGGCGAATGCTGGCAACTGACTCCCACGACTTGTGATCAATGTCACACGATTTCATGTCGCGTTTGCAGACGTCTTTATAACGGAGACATGGACGGCCGGTGGGTCTGATACCAGTGGCGAGCTCGCTGTACAATGTGTCTTTGGGGATCCTGCCATCTTCCATGCGGCTCACATGGCCAAGCCATCTCAAGCGCCGCTGACTCAGTAGTGTGTATAAGCTGGGGATGTTGGCCGCTTCAAGGACTTCTGTGTTGGAGATATAGTCCTGCCACCTGATGCCAAGTATTCTCCGAAGGCAGCGAAGATGGAATGAATTGAGACGTCGCTCTTGGCTGGCATACGTTGTCCAGGCCTCGCTGCCGTAGAGCAAGGTACTGAGGACACAGGCCTGATACACTCGGACTTTTGTGTTCCGTGTCAGTGCGCCATTTTCCCACACTCTCTTGGCCAGTCTGGACATAGCAGTGGAAGCCTTACCCATGCGCTTGTTGATTTCTGCATCTAGAGACAGGTTACTGGTGATAGTTGAGCCTAGGTAGGTGAACTCTTGAACCACTTCCAGAGCGTGGTCGCCAATATTGATGGATGGAGCATTTCTGACATCCTGCCCCATGATGTTCGTTTTCTTGAGGCTGATGGTTAGGCCAAATTCATTGCAGGCAGACGCAAACCTGTCGATGAGACTCTGCAGGCATTCTTGGAATAACACCTCATTTTATAACCAATTCTTTCGTCATGGAAAGTGGCTTGCATGTATGCTATAATGCAAGTTTGACCTGTGTTTAAATAATACGTAGTTTGCACATTTAGCTGAGGCCACACTTCTAATCTTTCAGCCTTTGACTCTGTGCTACAATCTTTGTTTATAGCACTGTAAGTGCTTGGGCCAAATGTTTATCCCAGTCGCTAGACCTGTTATTCGTATATGGACAAGATTAAGTTCCTGTTCTCTCACATTTGCTCTAAGACTAAAAATGCTAAAAGGAATTCTGGATAGATTAACTTATAAAACTGTCTTAAAACATTCTAGTATTATCAAACTTGGTCAATTCCACCAAAAGAACCCTTTTATCAGCTGATATTGCAACTCATCAAATATAACCTACAAATTCTCTCCCAAGAACCAGAAAAGTTCACTGCAATGAGAAAAGTCAATACAAAAAACTTGAAGGCCGTTTGGGAAGAAAACCAACCCTGGCGGTTAACAGAGGAGGAATGTCAACAGGTAAGGAGACAGACTCTCATATCTTATTAAATGTGTAAGGACCAACTTAAAATCTTGCACATAGATACTACACTCCACACAAATTCTGTTCTGTCCCAACCTCCTGCACAAAGCTTGGACTGGCTTAGTTAAGAAGGTGACTCCCTCTACCAACAACACATAATGGGACAATTTTGTGAGATGATGCTCTAGCACAGAACGTCATTCATTGGGAGTTTCACTCGCCAGAAAGTTGGAAGCATCTTGGATCAGGGGCTGAATATTATTCTAGGGATGGGCAGGGAGGTGGGGGAGGTCCCACAAAATAGTGAGGGAAGGCAAGGGGTGGAATGCCCGTCGCTTTCCCGACACCATTGAATTTTGCCAGGAGCGGTGAAGGCCAAGGATAGCATTCCTACCCAGAGGCCAATTGAGGCCCTTAAATGGGCAATTAATGGCCACTTAAGGAGCTCTTGCCATTGCCATTGATATTTTATCAGCAGCTGGTGGGAGCCCCACCACATGGGGAAATCGCCCAGTAGAATCAGGTGGCCACCCTGTGGGCTTTGGGGGGGGGGGAGGTGCCTTCTGCTTGGGGGGTCCCACAGTGGAAAAGGCCACCCCAGTGCCAATGGCCTCCTGCCCTCAACAACCATCTCCCCACCCCTGAACACCCCTCACCAGGGCCTACCTGGCTGGCCCCTGTGAGCCCACTCCATTTACCTGCACTCCAGGGTTCCAACGCCCCTCCTGGTCCTGGGCCTCCTGCAGTTCCAGCAATGGCCACCAGTCCTGGTGGCACTGCTGGGACTGCTGTGCTGCCAGCCCTTCTTGGAGGTGGGAACCCCATCTTAAAAGGGACAGGGACTGCAGTGCTGGACAGTTAACTGCCTGTGCACCATAGAATGCCGCCAGGAGTCCCTCAAATGGCCGAGGCAGGATTCCCCTCGCCTTTTTGGCCCGATGCTGGGACCCCTCCCCAACCCCCCCCACCCCCACCCCCCTCCCACCCACCTGCATAATATTCAACCCCAAGAGTCCTGACCTCACACCTAATTCTCTGATTACTAATCCAGGCAAAGAAGGTTGCATACCAGCAGCTATTCAGTCATTCTAGTCCAGGAGGATGCAAGAACCATATAATTCCTTGTCATTCCATTGGATCCAGCCTATGCCTGCTGAGCCTGTGTGCGAGGTAGAACTCTGCTGCTCAGCATTCAGATTAGCAAAAACTCTCAGTGCCCATTAGGTTCCACTCACTCTTTACAAACTCCAATCCCTGGAAAGGAATTGAAACCACCATAGACTCGCACAGTAGTCCCTCCAACAGTTTTAACAGGTTAGATCAATATTCTTGTCTTGCTCCCCTTACCCCAAAACTTAACCCTAATGTTCAAACATAGCACACTTTGCTCCCAGCCACGCTAAGAAACTTACCATATTAATGTACTTGTACAATGGCTTCACTAAAGACATATATCCAGATGTAAATATTTGAAAATTCAATTAAAAAATACATAAAAAGGAATCATCTCCTGGTATTTTGGGCAGTTCTTTAAAATGCTGTTATAACTATGAACATCAGAAGATCCTATGTTAAATATTATTATATTATAATATCAAGTATATTTCTCAACAAGTTTAGAAAAAATAGACAATGATGATTATGATTCTGGTACTTGAACAACTGATTTTGACAACAACAAATGTGGAATGTTTAACCTTCTGAAACCTCCGGCGTCTTGCATGGACAGCTGCATGGCGATTTATCCAGTTTCTTTTGGTGTTACTTTTTTTTTTAAGTGTCAGTTCACAGGATTACTGTGGGAATTCAGAAATAGTATCCTTAGTGTTGTTTTGAAACAATGTGCCATCAACAAAACATTGATAAAACGTAGCAAACCGGGTACTGTATATTTATCCTCAACTCCTATGTGCAACATTTATGTTGATTGTAACTGGATAAATTTCAAGGACAGACCATTGGATACCATGAGAATTACTGTGAAATGTTGTGACACACTATCAACACATTAAAATGTATATTTTTTTTAAGTGACACATGCAAAGAGGTCGTTTTCATAAAGAAAACAATGACCATCAGTGGAAATAACTGAGACATGACAGGTCTGAGTATGTGTCCACCAAAACACAGCAACCAGTAGTGGATAAACTGTTGAGAACAATTACAGCACAGGAACAGGCCCTTCGGCCCTCCAAGCCTGCGCCGATCCAGATCATCTCTCTAAACATGGCGCCTATTTTCTAAGGGTCTGTATCTCTTTGCTTCCTGCCCATTCATGTATCTGTCTAGATACATCTTAAAAGACGCTATCGTGCCCGCGTCTACCACCTCCGCTGGCAACGAGTTCCAGGCACCCACCACCCTCTGCGTAAAGAACTTTCCACGCATATCCCCCCTAAACCTTTCCCCTTTCACTTTGAACTCGTGTCCCACAGTAATTGAATCCCCCACTCTGGGAAAAAGCTTCTTGCTATCCACCCTGTCTATACCTCTCATGATTTTGTACACCTCAATCAGGTCCCCCCTCAACCTCCGCCTTTCTAATGAAAATGATACTAATCTACTCAACCTCTCTTCATAGCTAGCGCCCTCCATACCAGGCAACATCCTGGTGAACCTCCTCTCCACCCTCTCCAAAGCATCTACATCCTTTTGGTAATGTGGCGACCAGAACTGCACGCAGTATTCCAAATGTGGCCGAACCAAAGTCCTATACAACTATAACATGACCTGCCAACTCTTGTACTCAATACCCCGTCCGATGAAGGAAAGCATGCCGTATGCCTTCTTGACCACTCTATTGACCTGCGTTGCCACCTTCAGGGAACAATGGACCTGAACACCCAAATCTCTCTGTACATCAATTTTCCCCAGGACTTTTCCATTTACTGTATAGTTCACTCTTGAATTGGATCTTCCAAAATGCATCACCTCGCATTTGCCCTGATTGAACTCCATCTGCCATTTCGCTGCCCAACTCTCCAATCTATCTATATTCTGCTGTATTCTCTGACAGTCCCCTTCACTATCTGCTGCTCCACCAATCTTAGTGTCGTCTGCAAACTTGCTAATCAGACCACCTATACTTTCCTCCAGATCATTTATGTATATCACAAACAAAAGTGGTCCCAGCATGGATCCCTGTGGAACACCACTGGTCACACGTCTCCATTTTGAGAAACTCCCTTCCACTGCTACTCGCTGTATCCTGTTGCCCAGCCAGTTCTTTATCCATCTCGCTAGTACACCTTGGACCCCATGCGCCTTCACTTTCTCCATCAGCCTACCATGGGGAACCTTATCAAACGCCTCACTGAAGTCCATGTATATGACATCTGCAGCTCTTCCCTCATCAATCAACTTTGTCACTTCCTCAAAGAATTCTATTAAGTTGGTAAGACATGACCTTCCCTGCACAAAGCCATGTTGCCTATCACTGATAAGCCCACTTTCTTCCAAATGGAAATAGATCCTATCCCTCAGTATCTTCTCCAGCAGCTTCCCTACCACTGACGTCAGGCTCACCGGTCTATAATTACCTGGATTATCCCTGCTACCCTTCTTAAACAAGGGGACAACATTAGCAATTCTCCAGTCCTCCGGGACCTCACCCGTGTTTAAGGATGCTGCAAAGATATCTGTTAAGGCCCCAGCTATTTCCTCTCTCGCTTCCCACAGTAACCTGGGATAGATCCCATACGGACTTGGGGACTTGTCCACCTTAATGCCTATTAGAATACCCAACACTTCCTCCCTCCTCATGCCGACTTGACCTAGAGTAATCAAACATCTGTCCCTAACCTCAACATCCGTCATGTCCCTCTCCTCGGTGAATACCGATGCAAAATACTCGTTTAGAATCTCACCCATTTTCTCTGACTCCACGCATAACTTTCCTCCTTTGTCCTTGAGTGGGCCAATCCTTTCTCTAGTTACCCTCTTACTCCTTATATATGAATAAAAGGCTTTGGGATTTTCCGTAACCCTGTTTGCTAAAGATATTTCATGACCCCTTTTAGCGCTCTTAATTCCTCGTTTCAGATTGGTCCTACATTCCCGATATTCTTTCTAAGCTTCGTCTTTCTTCAGCCGCCTAGACCTTATGTATGCTTCCTTTTTCCTCTTAGCTAGTCTCACAATTTCACCTGTCATCCATGGTTCCCTAATCTTGCCATTTCTACCCCTCATTTTCACAGGAACATGTCTCTCCTGCACGCTAATCAACCTCTCTTTAAAAACCTCCCACATATCAAATGTGGATTTACCTTCAAACAGCTGCTCCCAATCTACATTCCCCAGCTCCTGCCGAATTTTGGTATCGTTGGTCTTCCCCCAATTTAGCACTCTTCCTTTAGGACCACTCTCATCTTTGTCCATGAGTATTCTAAAACTTACGGAATTGTGATCATTAATCCCAAAGTAGTCCCCTACTGAAACGTCAACCACCTGGCCGGGCTCATTCCCTAACACCAGGTCCAGTATGGCCCCTTCCCAAGTTGGACTATTTACATACTGCTCCAGAAAACCCTCCTGGATGCTCCTTACAAATTCTGCTCCATCTATACCTCTAACACTAAGTGAATCCCAGTCAATGTTGGGAAAATTAAAATCTCCTATCACCACCACCCTGTTGCTCCTACATCTTTCCATAATCTGTTTACATATTTGTACCTCTATCTCACGCTCGCTGTTAGGAGGCCTGTAGTAGAGCCCCGACATTTTTTCCGCACCCTTCCTATTTCTGAATTCTGCCCATATTGCCTCACTGCTCAAGTCCTCCATAGTGCCCTCCTTCAGCACAGCTGTGATATCCTCTTTGACCAGTAATGCAACTCCTCCACCCCTTTTACCTCCCTCTCTATCCCGCCTGAAGCATCGATATCCTGGGATATTTAGTTGCCAATCGTGCCCTTCCCTCAACCAAGTCTCAGTAATAGCAATAACATCATACTCCCAGGTACTAATCCAAGCCCTAAGTTCATCTGCCTTACCTACTACACTTCTTGCATTAAAACAAATGCACCTCAGACCACCTGTCCCTTGGCGTTCATCATCTGCTCCCCGTCTACTCTTTCCCTTAGTCACGCTGACTTCATTATCTAGTTCCTTACAGGCTTTAGTTACTACCTCCTTACTGTCCACTGACCTCCTCATTTGGTTCCCATCCTCCTGCCACATTAGTTTAACCCCTCCCCAACAGCGTTAGCAAAAGCACCCCCAAGGACATTGGTTCCAGTCCGGCCCAGGTGTAGACCGTCCAATTTGTAATAGTCCCACCTCCCCCAGAACTGTTCCCAATGTCCCAAAAATCTGAACCCCTCTCAAGCCACACATTCATCCTGACTATTCTTTCATTTCTACTCTGACTATCACGTGGCACTGGTAGCAATCCTGAGATCACTACCTCTGAGGTCCAACTTTTTAACTTGGCTCCTAACTCCCTAAATTCTGCTTGTAGGACCTCATCCCGTTTTTTACCTCTATCATTGGTGCCTCTGTGCACAATGACAACTGGCTGTTCTGCAGCCGATCTGAGACATCCCTGACCCGTGCACCTGGGAGGCAACATACCATTCGGGAGCAAAAACAAGAAATGCTGGAATCACTCAGCAGGTCTGGCAGCACCTGTGGAAAGAGAAGCAGAGTTAACGTTTCGGGTCAGCGACCCTTCTTCGGGTTCCGAAGAAGGGTCGCTGACCCGAAACGTTAACTCTGCTTCTCTTTCCACAGATGCTGCCAGACCTGCTGAGTGATTCCAGCATTTCTTGTTTTTGTTTCAGATTTCCAGCATCCGCAGTATTTTGCTTTTGTACCATTCGGGAGTCTCGTTTTCGACCACAGAACCGCCTATCTACTCCCCTTACAATCGAATCCCCGATGACTATAGCCCTTCCACTCTTTTTCCCGCCCTTCTGAACAGCAGAGCCAGCCATGGTGCCATGAACCTGGCTACTGCTGCTTTCCCCTGGTGAGCCATCTCCCTCAACAGTATCCAAAACGGTATACCTGTTTTGGAGGGAGATGACTGCAGGAGACTCCTGCGCTGCCTTCCTGCTCTTTCTCTGCCTTTTGGTCACCCATTCCCTTTCTCCCTCAGCAATCCTAATCTGCGGTGTGACCAATTCGCTAAACGTGCTATCCACGACCTCCTCAGCATCGCGCATGCTCCAAAGTGAGTCCATCCGCAGCTCCAGAGCCGTCATGCGGTCTAACAAGAGCTGCAGCTGGACACACTTCCTGCACGTGAAGGAGTCAGGGACATCAGCCGTGTCCCTGAGCTCCCACATTGAGCAAGAGGAGCATGACACGGGTCTGAGATCTCCTGCCATTTTTAATCTTAAGCTTAAACTTAGTTAAATGAAAAAGGAACGAAAAGTTTTTAACCAATCACACGATAAAAAAAAAGAGAAATAGAAAAAGCCTTGCCTTAGCTACACACCACCGAGTCCTTTTTTTTGGTTAGAGGAGGAGGGCGGGTGGGAGACAGTACAGGTGTCTCGGGTTCAGAAACGGCCCAAATATATAGGGTTTTACTTACCCAGCAGCCCCCTGGTCTCTGCCGAAAACAAAAAGATATTAAGTTTACTTTAAACTGACCTTCCCAGCTGCTCACTCGCTCGCACTCTCTGCTCCCGAAAAAGCTGCTGCAATGAAAGGCCAATGATGATGGGCAGAGAAGATACTTAAGTGGTGTATGGAAGCTAAAATATATTTACATGTAGTTTGGGTGCTGGAGATCAGAGCAAGATAAGAATTTCTAGTGTCCTGGGTATCAAGAACATTCAGGGCCCATCTCCGACCCTTGTCCAATCTATAAAAACACAAACATGCAGTAAAATGATTGAAGGGTTAGGCCGGCATAATGCAGAACCACTGCATTAAGAATAAAACAAGTCAGGTTACAACATGTTGCAAATTATGGCCAGTGCAAATCGCATTTCCACGATCTTTTGCGTTGGTTTAGAAAACATTGAACTAGAAGCCAGCTCCGCCCATAAAACTGGTCACAACCCAAGATCAAATTCCTCACCATGGCGAATTTCCACTAAGTCCACCCATTTTAAAGCCTTTGAAGGGGCTTCTAAAATTAAACTGGTGTTTTTAGACACACGGGCACTAATAGGTACCTTTAAATGTCTTAAATATTAAAAATATTTAATTATCTAAGAAATTGACTCCTGTACAACAATGAAACTAGTAAAAGGTTCTGTATAGTTTTTTTAAAAGTCATTTTCAGCTATTTAAAATTGGGTTATTCACTTGGGTGGACTAGAAACTGCTTAAAAACTTTTTTTGTGATAAACACATTTTCAGCTGTTTTTATAAAACTGGATTATGACTCTTAAATATATTATATCAAAGAATATTTTTATTGCAAAAAATCATTCTAAAACGCTGCCTGATAATGCTGGCCTATGGAAGATTTTATATTCTGTGATATGCAAATAAGTTTGAGCAGAAAATTGAGGAAAATAATTCAGTTCCAGAAACCAGCACAATTTTGAGCGTAATTTTTGTCCCGATCCCCATTTGTGCCCAAAGTGGAAAATCTACCCAAGTGAGCTATTTTCAAATGTAATAATTGCTTACATTTTTCTGTCCCCCAGTGCTTGCCAGGGATGATGAGAAGGATATTGTAAGAGTTACAGATAGTCTGTTCTATAGACCACGGATGACCGAGCAAAGGAATTGTTCAGAAATCAGTTGTAAACACATATAAATTCTGTATCTGCCATTTCCAACTTGAACCAATGAATTGCAGAATGTATCTCAATGAAAGCAAAACAGTAAAGTTCTATGTGAGTAGTATAAATGGAATTTATATCACAATATACCCAAATATCACTAAATAACATAAAATGAAATGTTTTATTTAATTTTCAGCTCTATTTCCATCTGTTGCAGTGGATTTGTTTTTCTTTGTATTGGATAGAATTTTAAATCTATCAGATAGATTGGCCTCTGAGTGCAAATAGGGGCTTCATATCAATTACTGCAACTGCAGAATGTTCCTCTCTTGTTAACAATGGCAGGAAGCTAATACTGCTGACATTGGAGATATCTGGAAAACCTGCGTCAGTCAGGAAAGCAGACTCTGTTGGCAGTCCCCACTGACCAAAATTTCAGGTTGGTTCTTTCTGCAATTGCAAACCAATGCTCCAGACATTAAAAGAAACTCTCAAACTCCTACAAATTCCTCAGCACTTTGTCAACATTGCTGATAGGGACCAATTTATTAAGAGCAACATCAACCTGCCTTTATAGAGCACTTTTAACTTAAAGAAATGTCCCCCAAGATGTTACACAAATAAGTGCAAAGAAATAGATGCTTCAGAAAGATTGAAAAGGGATAATGTACCATGATTACAGTCACAAAAAAAAATGTCAGTAATGACTTTGGCCAGGACAATTTCAGTACTGTGAGGTGTGGAAACTGTACTGGTAAGATTCAGACAAGGCGTTTCAGAAACAATGAGCCCAGAGCCGGGAGGCTTGAATACATTAAATACCTTGGCAAGGTTGAATGAGACAGATGAGGCAATTTTTTTTTTGAGGGATTGATGACAATAATTTTGAAAGTGATAATGCCAGAGGAACGAGAACCATTGACATAGTCAGCTAGTATGCGTGACAGGGAGGGGAACTGAATGCTGAGGAATTGAGTGGGAAAGAATCAAGGCAGCAGGAGGTGTGTCAAGCAATTTCCCTCCTGCCTTAAATATTTTTGAGATATAACTCACATCAATGTGCAGCAGAAAAACAACTTATCTGACCACCCATTTAGATCAAACCAAATATATCAAGCTTTGAGAAGATGGGGAGAGATGGCAAGAAACTGAAAAAGACAAGGATTGGCTTGGACACCAGGGGCTAATTGGAGGCAGTGAGTGAGCGGAATGGGAGGAAGCAGTAAGGGCAGCTATACAGAGAGTTTTTATCTTGGAAACTGTTACGGCCAGGTGAGAAAGGTGTCTAGGGGTCCCTCTCAGTCTTCGCCTGGTCTTACCATAACAGGGTTTAATTTTAAACACACCGTGTTTTTTAGCTCCCCCTTGGTGAATCCTTTTTCATCGCTTTCCAATCATAAGGCAAAGAAACCAGCTCAAACAGGCTTTCTTACGTTTAAAGGAGAAAAGTTGAAATTTATTAAACATAAACTCTAATTTGGTTGATGCCTACAAATACACGACACGTCCACGCTAGCAGGCATATGCAATACACACATGCAAATAGAGACAGAAAAAAGCAGAAGAAAAATAAAGTGGAAAAGTTTGAGGCAATATCTGAAGAGTTTTTGTTATGAACAAAGAACAAAGAACAGTACAGCACAGGAACAGGCCATTCGGCCCTCCAAGCCTGCACCAATCTTGATGCCTGCCTAAACTAAAACCTTCTGCACTTCCAGGGACCGTATCCCTCTATTCCCATCCTATTCATGTATTTGTCAAGATGCCTCTTAAACGTCGCTATTGTCCTGCTTCCACCACCTCCCCCGGCAGCAAGTTCCAGGCACTCACCACCCTCTGTGTTTCTTCGAGCTCACTGAAGAGTCATTAATTGTATGTAAGGCTTGTTTTTTGTTGGGTCCCAGTATTCTTCTTAAACCTTGTTTGCTGTAGGAGACTTCTTTCTTGGGGTTCATGTGTCTTCAGTGGATTCAGAGGCTTGTGAGAAAGAGATGGGAGCAGACAGGAGAGAGATCTTCTCAGTCCAGGAGCAAACAAACTTTCTTCCCAAATTGTTGGTACATATTCAAAAAATTCAGGTTGCTCAGCAGCTTAGTCATGTGACTAGCTGGTTTGACTATGTCCGTTTGTGTATTCGGCCAGCTTAGCAGTCAACCTGGAATGTGAGCTCCCCCACCTCCAACGTCTGGTGATCAAATGTCCATTGTGGGTTGAATGTGTCAGGGAACGGCTGCTTTGTCCTTCCAACACTGACTGTTAATATGCAAATGTCTTTTCCAGCCATGGCTGATCTGTTTAACAAGTCCTTTCTTCACTCTAGTAACAGTTTAAAATCAATGTTCATGACAAAATTAATGTGCCTCATTCTTGGCTGGTGGGGGCCTAGCATGACAGAAACAAATAAATCTATGAACTCTTTGCATCTGATATTTGAGGTGAGGGTGGAAGGGATGGGGAGAAGGATTAATGATTGAAAAAAGAGTCTGGGGATGTCATTGTCATCCAGAAGGATCCTGGAGTAATAAGCAGATTTGGCTGAGGAAGACAAAGCAAAGTAATGCTTGGCATAGTCAAGCCAGATCTATGGATTCATGACTAAGCCCATTATGCAACAAGTTTGTTCTCTGACTTGAGAAAGGGCTGATGAGCAATATAACAGCAGGAGCAACAGGGATAGGGCAAAATGATTGATTTGCTAAGAGCAACATTATTGAAGACTTAGGTGAGGGACTGGTTAAACAGGTCAGCAGAGACTGTCGTGTATGACAGGTGGAGGGTTAACGGTGAAGGTGTTGGGAAACTAAAAATGAATTTATGAAGGAACTGGGGAGAGTCCTTTTCCAAAGGTAACTGTTGAGGATAGTGGGATTGATGGAAAGTTGAGAGATGTGGGTGGCAAGAGAGACAAGGAAGTAGTCAGGGTATTCTGATGGTTCCCCACTGGAGCTATGACAGGAGATCACGAGAACCCCTACAAAATTTTTGGACAAGAGTTTATGATTCCCCAGATGTGCTGAAATGGAGGAAATATTCACTAAGATATAGCCAGAGGAATATCTCCAGTTAAATATGGTTATATCTACCTCTAGTCTGAAACAAAAAGGGTCACTGACCAGGATACATATGCACCAAGCAATTTCCCTCCCTTTTAAATATTTTCGAGACATAGCACATAAAACAATTTTTCTAACCACCCACTGACACCAAACCAAGCAAATCAGCTTGTTTTGGAAAGATGTCTCAAAGCATGGGAAGATACACAAGATGGTGAATATTCCAATAACAGTCTAATTTTTTTTTCCCTGTGCTGCTGCCTCACCCAATTACTACCCCCACACCCCCACCCTTGTTACACATGTTCTTTGTCTCAGCTCTCAAACTGTTATAGATGTGGAAGAGAAGCAGGTCGACACACGCCTGCTCAATAAATATAGGAGTAGAGTTTTGTGTTTCCTGTATTGCTGGAGTTTTTTAACTGATTGTAAACAGCTGACTAGACAGACAGTCAGTTCTTTTCAATCAATAGAAAACTGAATAATGGAACAGGAGGCCAGCTAAGTTTAAAGGGTTACCGTTTGCATGATAAAGTGCTTGCAAATACTATTTTATTTGGAGAGGAATTAGAAGTTTTTTTTTGCCGTTTCATTGTGACATTGACGTTGTGTAAAGATGTGTTTTAATGTAGTCATTAAAGAAATTTACAAAAATCTTTTCACATAAAGTTCACAGATATAAGTACAGAGGACAGAGGCCAGTAAGTTGACATCAATCGATAATCATGAAAATTGACGAAATTTCAAGACAATTATTATTTTTGACATAAAAGCAAAATACTGCGGATGCTGGAAATCTGAAACAAAAACAAGAAATGCTGGATTCACTCAGCAGGTCTGGCAGCATCTGTGGAAAGAGAAGCAGAGTTAACGTTTCGGGTCAGTGACCCTTCTTCGGAAGGGTTTTTTGACACCTGTTTAAAGTACAAGCAATATATCACATATTCCTTTATTATAATTAGCTGTACTTGCCCATGCTCCTGTCAGACTTTACTTCAAAATAAACCTGATTCTTAGCAGATGATTTTCACACACAAACTTGTTCACATCCAATATCAGGGCTCTCAGTAGACAGATATTTTTTTGAAACACTCTTACATTTCACCAAGGACATAGTGACTGAACTGTGCCACCTCCTGCAACTGGACCTGCAGCCACACAGCACAGCAAGGACAGCTCTGCGAGGGGCCCTGAAGATCACTGTGACCATCAATTTAGCGAGTAGCCTGTCCAAAGTCATAGCCAGTCGAGTCAAGTCTGCTCTGGAGTTGGTGATTCACCCCGATCAGACCTGTACTGTACCCGGCAGGAAGATCTCTGATAGTCTCGCGCTACTCAGGGATACGATCGCCTACGTACGGGACAGGAGGGTGGACACCTGCCTCATCAGCCTGGACCAGGAGAAGGCTTTTGACAGGATATCGCACACCTACATGATGGACGTGCTTTCCAAAATGGGGTTTGGGGAGGGAATCTGCAATTGGATCCAACTGCTCTACACAAACATCAGTAGCGCAGTCTCAATCAACGGGTGGGAATCGGAAAGTTTCCCGATCAAATCTGGAGTCAGACAGGGCTGCCCTCTGTCCCCGGTTTTGTTTGTTTGCTGTATTGAACCCTTTGCTGAGTCTATTCGGAAGGATGCGAGCATAAGAGGGGTGACAATCCCAGGCAGCGGAGGCACTCAGGTCAAAACCTCCCTGAACATGGATGACGTCGCCGTTTTCTGCTCGGATCCGCTGTCCGTGCGCAGACTGATGAGCATCTGCGACCAGTTCGAACAGGCCTCGGGAGCCAAAGTTAACCACGGCAAGAGCGAGGCCATGTTCTTTGGCAACTGGGAAGACCGATCCTTTGTCCCCTTCACCGTCAGGTCAGATTACCTGAAGGTGCTGGGGATATGGTTCGGAAGGGCCGGGGCGTGCACCAAAACATGGGAGGAGCGAGTAGCCAAGGTACGACAAAAGTTGGGCATGTGGGGGCAGCGATCTCTCTCCATTGTGGGTAAGAACCTGGTCATCAGGTGCGAGGCGCTCACGTTGTTGCTCTACGTGGCGCAAGTCTGGCCCATACCCCACTCCTGCGCCGTGGCAGTCACCCGAGCCATTTTCCGCTTCGTCTGGGGATCTAAAATGGACGGGGTCCGGAGGGACACGATGTTCAAATCTCTGGACAAGGGCGGGAAAAATGTACCCAACGTGGCCCTCATCCTGATGACCACCTTCGTGTGCGGCTGCATCAAGCTGTGTGTAGATCCCCAGTACGCAAACTCCAAGTGTCACTACGTGCTGAGGTTCTATCTGTCCCCGGTGTTGCGAAGGATGGGCCTGGTCACATTGCCGCGGAACGCTCCGTGCAGTTGGGCGGTGCCGTACCACCTATCCTTCATGGAGCAGTTTCTGTGGGAAAACACCTTTGACCACCGGTCCATCAGGCAGTGGTCTGCACGGAATGTCCTCAAGGCCCTACGGGAAAAGGAAACGGTGGATCCTGTCGGATGGTTCCCCGAGCAGACCGTCAAAGTCATTTGGCGGAATGCCTCATCACCAGAACTTTCAAACAAGCACCAAGACGTAGCTTGGCTGGTGGTGAGAAGGGCCCTCCCCGTCAGGTCCTTCATGCACACCCGAAGTCTCGCCCCCTCCGCACAGTGCCCCCGCGTTGGCTGTGGTGGGGAAGAGACGGCCACCCACCTCCTCCTGGAATGTGCCTTTGCAAAGCAGGTGTGGAAAGAGATGCAGTGGTTTTTGTCAAGGTTCATCCCAAGCAGCTCTGTAACACAGGAGTCTGTGCTCTACGGGCTGTTCCCAGGGACGCACACGGAGACAAACATCAACTGCTGCTGGAGGACTATCAATTCGGTGAAAGACGCCCTTTGGTCTGCCCGAAACTTGCTGGTCTTCCAGCGCAAAGAGTTGTCCACCACCGAATGTTGCAGACTGGCACATTCCAAGGTCCAGGACTACGTGCTGAGGGACGCACTAAAGCTTGGAGCAGCTGCAGCAAAGGCTCAATGGGGAAAGACCACAGTGTAAGGTTCCCCCACCAAGCTGGACTGAGGGGCTGGATCCATGGGAAACCCCTCGAACTGTATCGTTAATATTCTCAATTGCTGTAAATGTAAAACTGTAATTGACATGACAATTGTGAAACGGAAGGGTTGGGAAGAAACTCATGACATTATTGAAGGAAACTGATCTCCCTTGCAATGTTTGTATTTTTTGGTGCTGTTTGGAAACTGTTTGGCAATGTAATTTTTACAGATTTTTATGAATAAAGTATATTTTGGAAATAAAAAAAAAAAATCAATTTAGCGAGTAGCCAAGGTACGACAAAAGTTGGGCATGTGAGGGCAGCGATCTCTCTCCATTGTGGGTAAGAACCTGGTCATCAGGTGCGAGGCTCTCACGTTGTTGCTCTACGTGGCGCAGGTCTGGCCCATACCCCACTCCTGCGCTGTGGCAGTCACCCGAGCCATTTTCCGCTTCATCTGGGGATCTAAAATGGTCCGGGTCCGGAGGGACACGATGTTCAAATCTCTGGATAAGGGCGGGAAAAATGTACCCAACGTGGCCCTCATCCTGATGACCACCTTCGTGTGCGGCTGCATCAAGCTGTGTGTAGATCTCCAGTACGCAAACTCCAAGTGTCACTACGTTCTGAGGTTCTATCTGCCCCTGTGTTGTGAAGGATGGGCCTGGTCACATTGCCGCGGAACGCTCCATGCAGTTGGGCCGTGCCGTACCACCTATCCTTCGTGGAGCAGTTTCTGCGGGAAAACACCTTTGACCACCGGTCCATCAGGCAGTGGTCTGCACGGAATGTCCTCAAGGCCCTACGGGAAAAGGAGACGGTGGATCCTGTCGGATGGTTCCCCGAGCAGACCGTCAAAGTCATTTGGCGGAATGCCTCATCACCAGAACTTTCAAACAAGCACTAAGACGTAGCTTGGATGGTGGTAAAAAGGGCCCTCCCCGTCAGATCCTTCATGCACACCCGAAGTCTCGCCCCCTCCGCACATTGCCCCCGTGGTGGCTGTGGTGGGGAAGAGACGGCCACCCACCTCCTCCTGGAATGTGTCTTTGCAAAGCAGGTGTGGAAAGAGATGCAGTGGTTTTTGTCGAGGTTCATCCCAAGCAGCTCTGTAACACAGGAGTCTGTGCTCTACGGGCTGTACCCAGGGACGCACACCGGGACAAGCATCAACTGCTGCTGGAGGACTATCAATTCGGTGAAAGACGCCCTTTGGTCTGCCCGAAACTTGCTGGTCTTCCAGCGCAAAGAGTTGTCCACCACCGAATGTTGCAGACTGGCGCATTCCAAGGTCCAGGACTACGTGCTGAGGGACGCACTAAAGCTTGGGGCAGCCGCAGCAAAGGCTCAATGGGGAAAAACCACAGTGTAAGTTCCCCCCATCAAGCTGAACTGAGGGACTGGATCCACAGGAAACCCCTTGAACTGTATCGTTAATATTTTCATTTGCTGCAAATGTAAAACTGTAATTGGCATGACAATTGTGAAATGGAAGGGTTCTGAAGAAACTCATGATAATATAGAAGGAAACTGATCTCCCTTGCAATGTTTGTATTTTTTGGTGCTGTTTGAAACTGTTTGGCAATGTAAGTTTTACAGATTTTTATGAATAAAGTATATTTTGGAAATAAAAAAAAAATCAATTTCGACACCAGCGCATCCCTCCAGGTGACATTTCCTGTTTGAATAAATACTTTTGAACACTTTGGCTTGCTGTACACATGTGACCTCTGATGTCATCATATGTAGAGAAAGGCTTTTGACAGTAGCCATTTTATGCACCACATGGAACAAGGGCCAGAATTGTATGCCCCTCATGGGAGCAGCCGGAGGTGGGATGGATGTTTAAATTGAGTGGGAGGTGGTGGGTGCCATTCCCTTCGCCTTCCTGCCCCTGTTGCAATTTTACAAGCAACAGGGGAGGTGACAAATGGCCCCCCAGCCCAGGCCAATTAAGGCCCTTAAGTGGCCAATTAATTGCCCTTTAAGGGCCTCCTCCTGCCACTGCTGGTACCTTACTAGTGGTGGACGGGCAGCTCAGCACCTCAGGAGGTCACTCAGTAAAACCTGGTGGCCTCTTTGCGGGCTGGGGGGACCTTTCCTGATTGGGCATCCTGTGCCCCATGGAGGGCCCCCCCACCCCTCATGGCACAAGCTGCCCCTGCTTAAGCACATTCCCCAGCCCCCCCAAATGGCTTCCCCCACCACCGACTCGCCGGGGCCCAGCCGATTGTCCCTGGCAAGGCCCCAACGCTCACCTCAATTCCAGAGCTTCCTTTATTGCTGTTCCTCTCACAGGGTGCAGTCCCAGCAGTGGCCACCGCTCCCGGTGGAACTGCTGGGACTGAAGAGCTGCCGGCCCGCAGAGTAACCGGCAGCTCTTGGAGGTGGGGTGTCCTGCCTCAGAGGGGCAGAAGTCCCACCTGAGGCAAGTTACGGGCCTAGGCTATGTAAAATCACGGCGTGGCTTCCAGGCTCAGCAGAGCTTGCCCCTGACTTTTTGGCCAGTGGGCGAGGCCTCTGCCCTGACATAAAATTCCAGCCATCATGTCGGAAGTGAGTAGAAGGGATTAAAAGAGAATTTTGATATGTGTAAGAAAGTCAGCAGGTGTGCAAAACATCAGAGTTTAAAACAATTCCCGTCTGCAACTTTGCACAGGACATCGACAGCTGGGTAAGACATTGTGTTTTCAAATTTTCCAGTACCTGCTCCTACGACGTGAAGAGAGATTTGAGGGGAATTGACAATTCTTTCAGTCGCAATGATGGAATCATGAGATTGCCACGGGGTTGGACAAGAATTCCAATCAGATAAGAGTAGCAACTCTGTTATCATTGATGGGGAAGGAGTGTTACAAGCTGCATTGTACCCTAGATCTCACTGAGGAGAAGAAAAGCAAGACTTGGGAGATTTTGGAGGTTTTGAAGACCCACTTTGAACTCTCTTCTAATGTCATTTATGAACACTATGTGTTTAACACTAGAGCTCAGAAAGAAAGGGAGAATATTGATCAGTATATGACTGTACTTGGACATCTAGTTGAGTCTTGTGAGTTTGGGCAACTGAAGGATGATCTCATCAGAAATAGGATTGTCTTAGGAACAAGACAGTAGGAAAGCTTCCTCTCAAGAAAGCCATTGACATGTACTGAAGCTCTGAGGTGGCTAATTAACAGCTGAAGAGTATTGATGGGAGAACTGACAAGACTGTGCACGATGCTAAGAGGCAGTCCAAGTCTTCCAAGCACAAGTCAATGGTAAAAAGGAAGGACAACTTTCAGAAGGGGCAGCAGAAAGATCAAGGCCTGAGTACTGGATGTAAATACTGTGGGGGACTCCACCAGTGTGGGGAAAGCAGTGCTCTAACTGTAAGAAGCTGAATCACTTTGTACACAAATGTTTTGCTAGAAAGAAGAAAAGCAAGCTGGTAAAGATAATTGCTGGAGAGATGTCAGGCAATGATTTTGATGAATCACTGTACACCCGAGAACATGTTGGTATATCAAGTGTCAGGTAGAAAATAAGTTGTGACTGTTGGAATGATGACTGCAGAAGGAGAGCACCAAGCTGATGTGAGGTGTCAGATAGACATTGGTTCCACATACAGATTTGTGTGAAATTGCACAAGTTGGTGACCTGAATATGAAGCCATCAAGCATAAAGTTGAGGTTCTATGATAGAACGATGTTCACCTCAAGAAGACAAACCAAGCTGAGAGTCCAATGCAATGGGAAGAAAGAAGAATTTCAGTTTCAGATAGTGGACACAAAGCAAACTCCCCTCATCTCGGCTGAATCAAAGCAAAAGCTTGAACTGGTAACTCTCCACCTACCAGAAGAGATTTGCATGACACCAAGCTATTGACTGCTGAACAAATCCTGACAGATTACAAAGATATTTTCACAGGTCTTGGATGTCTTTCTGGTGAATTTCATCTCGAAGTAGATGAGAGTGTGAGGCCAACTCAACATCTTCTGAGGAGAATTCCAGCTGCCCACAAGTCCAGTCTGAAAGACAAGATAGAGGAGCTTAAAAGATGGGAGTAATCAAGAAAGTGACAACTCCTACAGACTGGATTAGCAGCCTGATAGCAGTGCAAAAACCTGGAAAGTTGAAAGTGTGTATCGGTCCAAAGGACCTCAATAAATCTTTGAAAAATTCAGACAATTCACGAACCATTGGGAAATTTAGCATGACACATGGGGCAGATTTTTATGTTCTCCCCCACATTGGATTTGGAGGCGGGGAGAGCATATAATCAAGCGGCATATTGGTGGGGGTGGGGGGGATCCCTGGCACCTTCCCGCCTCCACTGAAATTAGGTCCAGGGCGGTAAGGCTTGTGAACGGCCTTCCCACCCTGCCACAAATTAAGGTCCATAAGTGGGCAATTAGTGCTTAATTAAGGGCCTCATCCCACCGCTGCCGCAATTAGCCGAGAGGCGGGTTGGCCCGTCGCTGCCAAGAAACACAGAAAGTAAAACGGTGTGGATTGCTTGCTGGATCCGGGGTTGGGATGGGTTGTTAAAAGGCACTTTGTGCCTGAATGAGGGACCCAGTATCGGGAAGGAGGGTACTGAGAGCCAACCCCCTGTCCTTGCTGCCGACCCCCCGCTCCTTCACTGCAAATGGCTGATGAGACAGATGTGAGTTCGCCAGCTGAACAAAAAACTGTACTCCAAACAGTGCAACAGATGAGCAGCAACACTCACCACAGCAATAACATTCCCCATAGAAGGAACACCAGCAACCTCACCCAAGGAACCAGCAGACACCAGACGAAGAGCCAACAACAACTCACATGCATACCATAAAACAACCTGAAGACTGGAAAGATTATGGGCTGGATTTTGTTCTCAGCCGACGTCAGGTTCCGTGGTGGGGGTGTGGGGGGTGGTGGGGGGTGGGGGGGGGGGGGGTGGCTGCCAGAGAATTGGAGTGGCAGTGGCTGCCACAGAGCCAGACGCCTGGATTGCTGGTTCTGATCTTCCCGGTAGCGGTGAGTCTCAATGGGGGCACCTCCTCCGCTCTGCGACGGGACCCTTCTTTAAATATGTTAAATAGTTCTTTCCGTACATTTAAATGTAATCCTCTGTGATCCTACCAGTAGTTTTCAATCTTGAGCTTGATGTGTTGCACTCACGTGCCTTCACTTTCCTGTTCTTGAAAAGCTGGTGCCACTGAGGCGTGAGCTCCAGTGCCTGTAAAGGTTGGTAAGTGATGTCTTGCTCTCCTCCATTTTCTTTGCAACCCGAGTTAAATTACCTGAAGGGGGTTGGAACTCAGTATCCATGCTCCGTGAAGTGTGGAGGGGGTGCTGGGGGGCAGGGTGGAGAAAGGGTTGGAACTCTGCATCCATGCTCCATGAAGTGGGGGGGGGGGGGGCGGGGGGTAACCCTGAATTTTTGTTTCATGTAGGGGATACTCTATATTCGGGCACTGATGTTGGGGGTGGGGTGAGGGGGGCAACACTGGAAGTGGATAAACTGTTTTGGGAGGCGGGTGCGCCCACAAGTGGGAAACAGTATACGTTCCTGTTGCCAGTGGTCCAGTGCAGGCAACTCAAAAGATATAACATTGGTCAAGCTGGCTCACACTTATTTAACTTTTGTGCAGGCAACGTCATGCCATACCATACAATTCATGCTGTTGAAGCAGGAATGAACACAACTCTGCCCAGATAGGTGTCATGGACCTTGTGAAGGAACCCGAATTTACCAGGAGCATAGAGATGGGTATGATCCACCCTGTCCTCCTGATCTTCTGCCATGATAAGGCATCTCCACTGGAGGCAAGACCAAAAGGCAGGTGCAGCCCACATGGAAACTCCCAGATGCGAGCAGAAGCAGCCACCAAGGCCCAGAGTAGCCCAGATGCACCAACGAGTCTATAGGACTCAGATGACATACCTGTAGATGTCAGACAGCCAGTGTCAAAGACGACTGCGGATGACCAGAGAGGTGGTGACACATCTCTGTACACTGCTGAATACTGCCCTGCAGCCACTGGGCTTTGGTGGTCACTTTATTCCTGTAGCCCTCAAAGTTACGGTGGCACTAAACTTCTACGCTTCTGGATCATTCCAGGGATACACCAGCAATTTGTGCAGGGTCCCTCTATCCTCAGTACGCCACTGTATCAAGGAGGATACTGATGCTTTGTACAGGAAGAGCGGCGACTATGTGCACTTCAGGACGGACCCTAAGAGTCAGAACGCGAGAGCCGTTGGATTTGGGACCATTGAGCGATTCCCACAGGTGCAAAAAGTCATCGACTGCACGCATGTGGCCATCAAGGCTCCCACGGAACAACCAACCGCATACATAACAGAAAAGGCTTTAATTCAATCAATGTGCAGCTAGTGTGCAACCACAGAAAGCACTTCCTGCAAGTGTATGCCAACTTCCCAGGCAGCTGCCAGGACTATTACATGCTGCTCCAGTCCCAGGTGCCGTTGCTGTTCACTCCACCCACTTGCCTTCAGGCGTGGATTGTTGGGCCTAAGGGCTACCCCTTGATGACATGAACAAAGAACAAAGAACAAAGAAAATTACAGCACAGGAACAGGCCCTTCGGCCCTCCAAGCCTGCGACGATCCAGATCCTGTATCTAAGCATGTCGCCTATTTTCTAAGGGTCTGTATCTCTTTGCTTCCTGCCCATTCATGTATTTGTCCAGATACATCTTAAAAGACGCTATCGTGCCCGCGTCTACCACCTCCGCTGGCAACGCGTTCCAGGCACCCACCACCCTCTGCATAAAGAACTTTCCACGCATATCCCCCCTAAACTTTTCCCCTCTCATTTTGAACTCGTGACCCCTAATAATTGAATCCCCCACTCTGGGAAAAAGCTTCTTGCTATCCACCCTGTCTATACCTCTCATGATTTTGTACACCTCAATCAGGTCCCCCCTCAACCTCCGTCTTTCTAATGAAAATAATCCTAATCTGCTCAACCTCTCTTCATAGCTAGCGCCCTCCATGCCAGGCAACATCCTGGTGAACCTCCTCTGCACCCTCTCCAAAGCATCTACATCCTTTTGGTAATGTGGCGACCAGAACTGCATGCAGTATTCCAAATGTGGCCGAACCAAAGTCTTATACAACTGTAACATGACCTGTCAACCCTTGTACTCAATACCCCGTCCGATGAAGGAAAGCATGCCGTATGCCTTCTTGACCACTCTATTGATCTGCGTTGCCACCTTCAGGGAACAATGGACCTGAACACCCAAATCTCTCTGCACATCAATTTTCCCCAGGACTTTTCCATTTATGTATAGTTCACTCTTGAATTGGATCTTCCAAAATGCATCACCTCGCATTTGCCCTGATTGAACTCCATCTGCCATTTCTCTGCCCAACTCTCCAATCTATCTATATTCTGCTGTATTCTCTGACAGTCCCCTTCACTATCTGCTACTCCACCAATCTTAGTGTCGTCTGCAAACTTGCGAATCAGACCACCTATACCTTCCTCCAAATCATTTATGTATATCACAAACAACAGTGGTCCCAGCACGGATCCCTGTGGAACACCACTGATCACACGTCTCCATTTTGAGAAACTCCCTTCCACTGCTACTCTCTGTCTCCTGTTGCCCAGCCAGTTCTTTATCCATCTAGCTAGTACACCCTGGACCCCATGCAACTTCACTTTCTCCATCAGCCTACCATGGGGAACCTTATCAAATGCCTTGTGGGAGGAAACCGGAGCACCCGGAGGAAACCCACGCAGACACAGGGAGAACTTGCAAACTCCACACAGGCAGTACCCAAAATTGAACCCGGGTCGCTGGAGCTATGAGGCTGAGGTGCTAACCACTGCACCAATGTGCCGCCCTTGTCTATCAAGAATCTATCTAACTCAGCCATTGAATATATTCAATGACCCAGCCTCTCCAGCTCTCTGGAGACTAATGACCCTCTAGATAAATAAATTTCTCCTCATCTCTGTCTTAAATAGGAGACCCCCTTATTTTTAAACTGTGTCCCCTAGTTCCAGTATTACTCAAGTGGAAACATCCTTCCAGCATCCACCCTGTCCAGTCCCCTCAGGATCCTATGTTTCAATAAGATCACCTCTCATTCTTCGAAACTCCAATGCATGTAGGCCCAACTTGTTCAATCTTTTCTCTTTAGTATGGTGGTCTGGGATATCTAAGAATATCGAGACCATGATCAACAGTCACCTTCACTATCTGCTACTCCACCAATCTTAGTGTCGTCTGCAAACTTGCTAATCAGACCACCTATACTTTCCTCCAAATCATTTATGTATATCACAAACAACAGTGGTCCCAGCACGGATCCCTGTGGAACACCACTGGTCACACGTCTCCATTTTGAGAAACTCCCTTCCACTGCTACTCGCTGTCTCCTGTTGCCCAGCCAGTTCTTTATCCATCTAGCTAGTACACCCTGGACCCCATGCACCTTCACTTTCTCCATCAGCCTACCATGGGGAACCTTATCAAACGCCTTACTGAAGTCCATGTATATGACATCTACAGCCCTTCCCTCATCAATCAACTTTGTCACTTCCTCAAAGAATTCTATTAAGTTGGTAAGACATGACCTTCCCTGCACAAAACCATGTTGCCTATCACTGATAAGCCCATTTTCTTCCAAATGGGAATAGATCCTATCCCTCAGTATCTTCTCCAGCAGCTTCCCTACCACTGACGTCAGGCTCACCGGTCTTCCACATGGCTTCTGACGCCAATGAGGAACCCAGCAATGATGCAGAACATCGCTGCAACACCTGCCACAGATCCACCCAAGCGAACATCAAGCAGGCCATCGCATGCTGAAGATGTGCTTCCGCTGCCTGGATTGATTGGGTGGTGCCCTATAGTAGGGTTGGGCACGTTGTTGTTTTTTATACTTGCTCATGGGATATGGACTTAGCTAGCTAGGCCAGCATTTATTGCCCATCCCTAATTGCCCTTGAGAAGGTAGTGGTGAGCTACCTTCTTGAACCGCTGCAGTCCTTGGGGTGTACGTATACAAACAGTGCTGTTAGGAAGGGAGTTCCAGGAATTTGACCCAGCGACAGTGAAGGAATGGTGATATAGTTTCAAGTTAGGATGGTGTCTGGCTTGGAGGGGAACTTGCAGTTGGTGGTGTTCCCGTGCATCTGCTGCCCTTGGCCTTCTAGTTGGTAGAGGTCTCAGGTTTGGAATGTGCTGTCGAAGAAGTCTTGGTGAGTTGCTGCAGTGCATTTTGTAGATGGTACATACTGCTGCCATTGTGCATCTGTGGTGAAGGGAGTGAATATTGAAGGTGATGAATGGGGTGCCGATCAAGTGAGCTGCATTGTCCTGGATGGTGTCAAGCTTCTTGAGTGTTGTTGGAGCTGCACCCAACCAGGCAAGTACAAAGTATTCCATCACACTCCTGACTTGTGCGTTGTCGATGGTGGACAGGCTTTGGGGAGACAGGAGGTGAGTTACTCGCTGCAGAATTCCCAGCCTCTGGCCTGCTCTTGTAGTCACAGCATTTATATCATGGTCCTGATAGTTTCTGGCCAATGGTAACCCCCAGGATGTTGATAGTGAGGGATTTAGCAATAGTAATGCCATTGAATGCCAAGGGGAGATAGTTAGATTCTCTTTTGTTTGAGATGGTCATTGTCTAGCAGTTGTGTGGCATGAATGTTATTTGCCACTTATCAGACCAAGCCTGGATGTTGACAAGTCTTGCTGCATCTGGACATGGCTGCTTCTGAATCTGAGGAGTCGGGAATGGTGCTGAACATTGTCTGCTATGTTCTGCACTACATTGCAGTACAGAGGAGGGAGGCTTTGCAGGATGAAGATGTACAGGAGCAGGACACATCCTCCGATGATGAGGACACTGAAGGCAACCAGGAACGACCACGCAACAGAGCACATAGAGCAATGATGGAGGGCCAACGTGGCGAGCAGTGAGCAAGGGAGGCAAGGCAATTGAGCACTTTCACAATCCCAGAAGTGCTAAAAATGCTCCTCACACCACATACCACCACCATGTATCTTGTCTGAAGTCTTCTGCCTCTGGAACTTACGTCGCTCCAGCATGACTGGCAGCAGCTAACTGAGCCATTGCCCATATGACTGCATCCATGCAGTGCCACATCATACATATAGGCATAGCAATGATGTCATTGCTTACATTGGCAGTACTGTCAGGCTTCTGATCTCATGGAAAGACACATTATCAATACACAGGAAAGGCTGATAATTGGCAGAAAAGCACATTTAATGAAATTCACATGACATATCTGCCTCACCCGGGCGGCGCAGTGGCGCACCGCAGCCTCAGAGCTCCAGCGACCCGGGTTCAATTCTGGGTACTGTCTGTGCGAAGTTTGCAAGTTCTCCCTGTGACCGTGTGGGCTTTCGCCGGGTGCTCCAGCTTCCTCCCACAGCCAAAGACTTGCAGGTTGATAGGTAAATTGGCCATTATAAATTGCCCCAATATAGGTAGGCAATGTGGTAGGAATATAGGATTAATGTCGGATTAGTATAAATGGTTGGTTGATGGTCAGCACAGACTTGGTGGGCCGAAGGGCCTGTTTTAGTGCTGTTTCTCTAAAATAAAAAACAATAGAATAAAAATGCCCATATGTGTTAAGGTGTCTTTTTGATTTATTTATTTATACAGCACTAAAACAGGTCCTTTGGCCCACCGAGTCTGTGCCAACCAACAACCACCCATTTATCCTATATTAATCCCATATTCCCTGCCACATCCCCACCATTCTCCTACCACCTCCTTACATTAGGGGCAATTTACAATGGCCAATTTACCTATCAACCTGCAAGTCTTTGGCTGTGGGAGGAAACCGGAGAACCCGTCGGAAAACCATGGGAAACACAGGGAGAACTTGCAAGCCTAGGGAAGGGAGTGCAGATAGTCTCAGTCATCTCATTATCAAAAAGGAGGAGGTGTTGGGTGTCTTGCAAAGCATTAAGGTAGATAAGTCCCCAGGGCCTGATGGGATCTACCCAAGAATACTGAGGGAGGCAAGGGAAGAAATTGCTGGGGCCTTGGCAGAAATCTTTGCATCCTCATTGGCCACAGGTGAGGTCCCAGAGGACTGGAGAATAGCCAATGTTGTTCCTTTGTTTAAGAAGGGTGATAAGGATAATCCAGGAAATTATAGGCCGGTGAGCCTTACGTCAGTGGTAGGGAAACCATTAGAGATGATTCTTCGGGACAGGATTTACTCCCATTTGGATACAAACGAACTTATTAGCAAGAGACAGCATGGTTTTGTAAAGGGGAGGTCGTGTCTCACTAATTTGATTGAGTTTTTTGAGGAAGTAACGAAGATGATTGATGAGGGAAGGGCGGTGGATGTTGTCTATATGGACTTTAGTAAAGCCTTTGACAAGGTCCCGCATGGCAGACTGGTGCAAAAGGTGAAGTCACACGGGATCAGAGGTGCGCTGGCAAGGTGGATACTGAACTGGCTCAGTCACAGAAGACAGAGGGTAACAGTGGATGGGTGTTTTTCTGAATGGAGTGATGTGACTAGTGGTGTTCCGCAGGGATCAGTGCTGGGACCTTTGCTGTTTGTAGTATATATAAGTGATTTGGAGGAAAATGTAGCTGGTCTGATTAGTAAGTTTGCGGATGACGCAAAGGTTGGTGGAGTTGCGGATAATGATGAGGATTGTCAGAGGATACAGCAGGATATAGATCGGTTGGAGACTTGGGCGGAGAAATGGCAGATGGAGTTTAATCCGGACAAATGTGAGGTAATGCATTTTGGAAGGTCTAATGCAGGTGGGAGGTATACAGTAAATGGCAGAACCCTTAGGAGTATTGACAGGCAGAGAGATCTGGGTGTACAGGTCCACAGGTCACTGAAAGTGGCAACGCAGGTGGATAAGGTAGTCAAGAAGGCATACGGCATGCTTGCCTTCATCGGTCGGGGCATAAAGTATAAAAATTGGCAAGTCATGTTGCAGCTGTACAGAACCTTAGTTAGGCCACACTTAGAATATTGCGTGCAATTCTGGTCACCACACTACCAGAAGGACGTGGAGGCTTTGGAGAGGGTACAGAGGAGGTTTACCAGGATGTTGCCTGGTCTGGAGGGCATTAGCTATGAGGAGAGGTTGGAAAAACACGGATTGTTTTCACTGGAACGACGGAGGTGGAGGGGCGACATAATAGAGGTTTACAAAGTTATGAGCGGCATGGACAGAGTGGATAGTCAGAAGCTTTTTCCCAGGGTGGAAGAGTCAGTTACTAGGGGACATAGGTTTAAGGTGCGAGGGGCAAAGTTTAGAGGGGATGTGCGAGGCAAGTTTTTTACACAGAGGGTGGTGAGTGCCTGGAACTTGCTGCCGGGAGAGGTGGTGGCAGCAGATACGATAGCGACGTTTAAGAGACATCTTGACAAATATATGAATAGGAAAGGAATAGAGGGATATGGGCCCCGTAAGTGCAGAACATGTTAGTTTCGGCAGGCATCAAGATCGGCGCAGGCTTGGAGGGCCGAATGGCTTGTTCCTGTGCTGTACTGCTTTGTTCTTTGTCCGCACAGGCATTTGCAGGTGTTCCTTTGCGGTGCGACATCTACGCTAGCAGCTGGACTGGAGGCAGTCTACTGATCAGGACGCTCCTTGGCCTGGGATGACTCCGGCGGTCATCCTCTGGGTGCCTTAGGCCTGGAGGGCCCCGGCTGCCTGAGGGCCTCCTGCACCACCGCAGGGCTGTCTTCAGGCTTCGCGGCTGCTGGAGCTAGACTCACTGGCGGAGGGGCTGAGGAGCTCGTGGCCACACTCAATTCACTGTGAGGGGAGACCCCGGATGTGGAGCACTGGCTTCCCTCCTCCCTCTCAAGGCTCATTGGAACCTCCCTGCTCTCTGGAGAAGGACCAGGAGCGGGAAAATTCTCTATGATCCTGGTCCTTCTCTCGATCTGCCACTGCTGAACTGAACTAATGCCTGAGGTGAGGGTTTGCAGGTCTGTGTATATCAGTGGAATCAGGCTCTCCATGAGGGCCGCCAATCTCTCAATGGATGAAGCCATGCACTCACATGCTTGTGACATGGTAGCTCTCACGGCATGGATGGACTCCCCCACTGTCCGTTCAAGCTTGCACATGGCCTCCGGCACCTCCGCCAGTTGTTGCCTTACCTCTCCCTGCAGCTCCAGCATGCCCTGTGCTGCCAACACTAGAGGCTCATCATCAGCCTGGGGCTCAGCCTGGGCCTCAGCCTGGGCCTGGACACCCACAGTCCTCTTACTGTCAGAGGCCTCGGCTTTCTAATCCTCAGCCAGCTGCTCAGATGCATGTGTTGTGCTCTCACCAGCTTGTGACCCCAAATCTAATTCTAAATGGATACCATTGAGGTGAGAGTATCTGTGCTGGTGGAAGGTGCAGGAGTGTCCTGGTATAGTGCATCCTCTAAGTGTGTCTCTTCCTCAGAGGTACTCATCATTTCCTGGATCTCTGGAGCCATTTCCAAGCATCGCCCTGCAAGATACAATGTGAAGAACAGACATTTAGGTGTTATGGTACACATGTCACAATGATGACAGCATAGCATCTGCATTGGAGATGTAATTGCGAATCATTGTGTTTGATAATAATCACTTGTCTTCAACTTGGACCCCGAGAGCTCCATGTCTGAGATGGCACATGCTCCTTGGCTCCCGGCTAACTCCAGGGCCTCCTCCTCAGCTTGCAGCAGAGGCCTCAGGTCAGGTGCACAAACTCCAGGTCCTGGATGTCTCCCTAATATTGTGGGCCCTCTTCTCCTGAAAGAGAAAGAATGCAGCTATAGAACATTGCAATACATCAACATCACGGTTGTACCAACATGGGCACTTCCTCAACAACTGGGGGATGCTTTGTTTGGCATATGGACTCACCCTAGCCTGGGTGCGACTTGCTTTGAGGTACTAATGAGGAAGACTTAATTTGCATGTGCAACCAGTCATCTGCCATCAATCCTTCCTAATCTCCCTGTCTTTGAATGGCAGTGGCACCCATGTGGCATATGGTGTAGTGACAACCAGATTACACCAAACACTTTTGAAACGTGCCACTCAGATCTTCTGAGTTCTGGAGGTAATTGACACTCTTCCAGCACTGGCTCCAGTCTCTTGGGGTGACCCCATGGCTGCTAACCTCCTCTGTGATCTCCGTCCAGAATTTCATGTTCAGGTGCGAGTCCCTCTTTTTTCCATCTCTGGAGCAAACTACCTCCCGCCTTTCCTTTGCAGCCCAGAGGAGAATACGCAGGGAGGCATCACTGAACCGTGGGGCCACCCTTGCTTGGCCCTCTGCCATGGCCAGAGGTGCTAAGTGGTGCCACTTGATGAATGATTGATTTCTGCAACAATCCTCACAATCCAGCAAACTTCAGAGCAATGCAGGCAGAGCTTGAATGCAGGGCTGGCTACCTTTTAAAGATGGCACCAGCACCTGCTCCCGCTTCAGGTGATGCTGTTCACGGCATCGCCGAGCCCGCCCCCGCCATGTGATGTGGAGGGTGGGGGGGCAGCGGGAAAATAAAATCCAGTCTTATGTGTGAAATGCATATGTCAGGACAGACAAGTTTGAAAGGACAAAAAAGAACAGACTTTTTTTATGAATAGGGGATGCTTGGATAAATACTTTTGTACACTTTGGCTTGCCATACATATGTGACCTCTGAGGTCATAATATGTAAATAAAAGCTTTTGGCAGTAGCCATTTTATGCACATTTCCAACATTTCACAGTTGGCTGTGCAGTGTTGCTTCAGGGAAATGACAGAGTCCCTTCTTACCAGAGCGAAGCAGGAGGAGCAGGCATGTGGCTTTGCCAGACTGGCGGGATTCCCAATGGAGTAGGGTACTGATGACTGCTTGAACAAAACTTTACAGGCTTCACGCATGAACAGGGAACTGTACTGCAACCTCAAAGACTACCACTGCAGCAATGCGCAATTGGTGTGCGACCATGCCCAGAAGTTCTATCGCTGAATCCCCAATATCCTGGCAGCAGTCATGACGCATTCATCCTGCACCAGTCAACTGTACCAGTCATCTGTGGGCCACCACCATGAGCCAGAGGCTGGCTGCTAAGTGACAGGGGATACCCACCCCACAACTGGGTCATGTCTCTCCTCTGCCAGCCAAGCATGTGTGGACAGCAAGTGTACAATGAGAGCCATGTAGCCACCAGGAATGTCATGGAGCAAACCATTGGCGTCCTGAAACGATGGTTCTGCTGCCTTAACCGGTCAGGAGGGAGCCCTCCCCAGAGTGTATCTCCAATTTTGTGGCAGCCTGCTGCATTCTGCACAACCTCATGCTCACGAGGGCACAGCCATTGCCACCAGGCCTTTGGAGGGCACATCAGGAGAAGGAGGAAGAAAATGAGGATGAAGAGGACGTGAGGAGGCATTCGGGAACCCTTTGCTCCAGACAGGCTATCTGTGAGTGTTTCATTCAATTCCAGTGCCCCTAAAATCTCATTCCCACATTACCATTGCTCCATATTTCCCCACCTTTCGATCCATCTGCTATGGACCATCACAGCATCCAATTGGTCAAAATCCTGAAATAAAAGCCATCATCAAAAAAAATTCCATAACAGCTTTATCCAACAACACTCCAATAATAGTTATGAAGCTGAACTATTCATCCTTGTGCATTCCCTTAGTCTCTGTCTTGTAGGTGCCAATGCCTGGCCTAGTGTTCCTATGCAGTGCTACCCTTGCAGCTGTGGCATGGCTGGTGACTTCCAATGGGGGAGTCTGCAGATGGCCTTGCAGGACACCCTTTAGCAGCTCTGGACCTTGAGGGCCAGGCTTTGGAATGCAAGAATTCAACATGGGCAGCAGCAGTCTGGCTGTCTGACTGAAAGGCATCACAGGGGCATTGGAGTGAGCATGAATGCTGTCCTGCTGAGAGAGCCACTGTCACTCCCCTGAGGCGACCCATCAACAATTCTAGTCATCTGCTAGAGCACAGATTGCCAGACTGCTATGAGAACCAGCAAGCCCCTTTATAAGCACTGGAATCTGCAGTCTTGATGGTAGCAGTCTAAGCCTACATGGTACCAAGTTGGGCTTGCCAGTATGGATCTCATGACCTCAGTCTGAGCTTTCACTGCAGATACAGCACTGAAACAGGCCCTTCGGCCCACTGCGTCTGTGCCAACCATCAATTTATACTAATCCTACATTAATTCCATATTCCCTACCACATCCCCACCTTCCCTCAATTCTCCTACCACCTACCTACACTCGGGGCAATTTACAATGGCCAATTTACCTATCAACCTGCAAGTCTTTGGCTGTGGGAGGAAACCAGCGCACCCGGAGGAAACCCACGCGGTCGCAGGGAGAACTTGCAAACTCCGCACAGGCAGTACCCAGAATCGAACCCGGGTCGCTGGAGCTGTGAGGCTGCGGTGCTAACCACTGCACCACTGTGCTGCCCTAGGATCTGCAATGAAAAGCTAGAATCAGGAATGATGATCATAAAATTACCCGATTGTGGTTAAAATCAGGGAAAGGAAATCTGCTGTCCTTACCCAGTCTGGCCTACATGTGACTCCAGACCAACAGCAATGTGTTTGACTCTTAACTGTCCTCTGAAATGGCCTAGCAAGACACTCAGTTGTACCAAATTACTACGAAAGCGTTGAATCAAAATAAAACCAGATGGACCACCAGTACAGACCTAGGCACTGGAAATGACAAAGGCACACCCTGCCCAGTCAACCCTGCAAAGTCCTCCTTACTAACATTGGAGGACTTGTATCAAAATTGAGAGAGTTATCCCAATGACATAGTCATACTCACCAAATTATACCTTACAGCCAATGTCCCAGACTCCTCCATCACCATCCCTGAGTATGTCCTGTCCCACCAGAGTTGACAGCACAGGGGTATACAGCTGGGAGGGAGTTGCTCTGGAAGTCCTCAGCATTGACTCCAGACCCCATAAAATCTCATGGCATTAGGTCAAACATGGGCAAGGAAACCTCCTACTGATTACCATCTACCGCCCTCCCTCAGCTGATGAATCAGTCCTTCTCCATGTTGAACACCGCTTGGAAGAAGCATTGAGAGTGGCAAGCATACAGAAAGTACTCTGGGTTGGGAGCTTCAATATCCATCACTAATAGTGGTTCAGTAGCACCATGACTAACCGAGCTGGCTGAGTCCTGAAGGACATAGCTGCCAGGTTGGGCCTGCGGCAGGTGGTGAGAGAACGAACATTAAGGAACAACCTACTTGATCTTGTTCTCACCAATCTACCTGTCACAGATGCATCTATCTATGACAGTACTGGTAGAAGTGACCACTGCACAGTCCTTGTGAAAACTAAGTCATGTCTTCATACTGAGAATGTGTTCCATTGTGTTGTGGATCAAGTAGTTCAAAAGTGGACATCCATGAAGCACTGTGGGCCATCAGCAGCAGCAGAATTTTATTCAACCACAATCTGCCACCTCATGGTCTGGCATATCCCTCACTCCACCATTATCATCCATTAACATCATGCCAGGAGGCCAATCCTGGTTCAATGAGCAGTGTAGCAGAACATGCCAGGAGCAGCACCAGGCATACCTAAAAATGAGGTGCCAACGTGGTGAAGCTACAACACAGGACTTCTTTTCTTTTTCTTTTCTTTTGGGCCTCCTTATCTCGAGAGACAATGGATACGCGCCTGGAGGTGGTCAGTGGTTTGTGAAGCAGCGCCTGGAGTGGCTATAAAGGCCAATTCTGGAGTGACAGGCTCTTCCACAGGTGCTGCAGAGAAATTTGTTTGTTGGGGCTGTTGCACAGTTGGCTCTCCCCTTGCACCTCTGTCTTTTTTCCTGCCAACTACTAAGTCTCTTCGACTCGCCACAATTTAGCCCTGTCTTTATGGCTGCCCGCCAGCTCTGGCAAATGCTGGCAACTGACTCCCACGACTTGTGATCAATGTCACACGATTTCATGTCGCGTTTGCAGACGTCTTTATAACGGAGACATGGACGGCCGGTGGGTCTGATACCAGTGGCGAGCTCGCTGTACAATGTGTCTTTGGGGATCTTGCCATCTTCCATGCGGCTCACATGGCCAAGCCATCTCAAGCGCCGCTGACTCAGTAGTGTGTATAAGCTGGGGATGTTGGCCGCTTCAAGGACTTCTGTGTTGGAGATATAGTCCTGCCACCTGATGCCAAGTATTCTCCGAAGGCAGCGAAGATGGAATGAATTGAGACGTCGCTCTTGGCTGGCATACGTTGTCCAGGCCTCGCTGCCGTAGAGCAAGGTACTGAGGACACAGGCCTGATACACTCGGACTTTTGTGTTCCGTGTCAGTGCGCCATTTTCCCACACTCTCTTGGCCAGTCTGAACATAGCAGTGGAAGCCTTACCCATGCGCTTGTTGATTTCTGCATCTAGAGACAGGTTACTGGTGATAGTTGAGCCTAGGTAGGTGAACTCTTGAACCACTTCCAGAGCGTGGTCGCCAATATTGATGGATGGAGCATTTCTGACATCCTGCCCCATGATGTTCGTTTTCTTGAGGCTGATGGTTAGGCCAAATTCATTGCAGGCAGACGCAAACCTGTCGATGAGACTCTGCAGGCATTCTTCAGTGTGAGATGTTAAAGCAGCATCGTCAGCAAAGAGGAGTTCTCTGATGAGGACTTTCCGTACTTTGGACTTCGCTCTTAGACGGGCAAGGTTGAACAACCTGCCCCCTGATCTTGTGTGGAGGAAAATTCCTTCTTCAGAGGATTTGAACGCATGTGAAAGCAGCAGGGAGAAGAAAATCCCAAAAAGTGTGGGTGCGAGAACACAGCCCTGTTTCACACCACTCAGGATAGGAAAGGGCTCTGATGAGGAGCCACCATGTTGAATTGTGCCTTTCATATTGTCATGGAATGAGGTGATGATACTTAGTAGCTTTGGTGGACATCCGATCTTTTCTAGTAGTCTGAAGAGACCACGTCTGCTGACGAGGTCAAAGGCTTTGGTGAGATCAATGAAAGCAATGTAGAGGGGCATCTGTTGTTCACGGCATTTCTCCTGTATCTGACGAAGGGAGAACAGCATGTCAATAGTCGATCTCTCTGCACGAAAGCCACACTGTGCCTCAGGGTAGACGCGCTCGGCCAGCTTCTGGAGCCTGTTCAGAGCGACTCGAGCAAAGACTTTCCCCACTATGCTGAGCAGGGAGATTCCACGGTAGTTGTTGCAGTCACCGCGGTCACCTTTGTTTTTATAGAGGGTGATGATGTTGGCATCGCGCATGTCCTGGGGTACTGCTCCCTCGTCCCAGCACAGGCATAGCAGTTCATGTAGTGCTGAGAGTATAGCAGGCTTGGCACTCTTGATTATTTCAGGGGTAATGCTGTCCTTCCCAGGGGCTTTTCCGCTGGCTAGGGAATCAATGGCATCACTGAGTTCCGATTTGGTTGGCTGTATGTCCAGCTCATCCATGACTGGTAGAGGCTGGGCTGCATTGAGGGCAGTCTCAGTGACAGCATTCTCCCTGGAGTACAGTTCTAGGTAGTGCTCAACCCAGCGGTCCATCTGTTTGCGTTGGTCAGTGATTATGTCCCCCGATTTAGATTTGAGGGGGGTGATCTTCTTGATGGTTGGCCCAAGAGCTCTCTTCATGCCATCATACATTCCTCTGATGTTTCCGGTGTCTGAGGCCAGCTGAATATGGCTGCATAGGTGTTGCCAGCAGTCGTTTGCGCAACGCCTAGCTGTTCTTTGTGCAGTACTTCTGGCTGCTTTAAGTGCTGCGGATGTTAAATCGCTGGGGGCTTTCTTGTAGTTCAAAAGTGCAATGCGCTTAGCGGCTATGACAGGTTCCAGCTCTTCATTATGAGATTGAAACCAGTCTGCATTTCTCTTCGCACTTTTGCCGTAGGTGGTCAAAGCTGACTCATAGATGGCGTCTCTGATGTGGGCCCACTTGGTCTCAGCATCCCCTGTGGGAGTGTTTTGAAGGGCTGTTACAAGTGAATTTAGAAATTTTTGTAACAGCTGTGGGTGAGAAATTCTGCTCGTGTTGATGCGCGGGTGGCCCTTCTGCTTGGAATGATGCAACTTCTTTGGTCTGAGTCTAACCTTGCTGCACACCAGGGAGTGGTCGGTGTCGCAGTCCGCACTGTGGAAGCTGCGTGTGATTTGAACACTGTTTAAGGCGGCTCGCCTTGTGACAATGAGGTCTAGCTGGTGCCAACGACGTGATCTTGGGTGCCTCCATGAAACCTGGTGACAGGGTTTAGTGTGAAAGAACGAGTTGGTGATGCAGAGGTTATGATAGGTACACAACTCAAGCAGTCTCTGCCCGTTCTCATTCATCCTTCCAACGCCATAGCGCCCAAGGCAGGAGGGCCATGAGTCATGGTCGGCCCCAACCCTGGCATTAAAGTCCCCCAGCAGGAATAGGTGTTCGGTGTTGGGGATGCTGCTAATGATGTTATGGAGTTGTTCATAGAACTGGTCTTTAGCTTCAGGTGCGGAACAGAGTGTTGGAGCATAGATGCTGAGTAGGTGTACTGGACCAGAGGTGGTGAGCAGTCGGATGGACAGTATGCGTTCCGAGCCATTTGAGGGAGGCTCTATCATGCTGAGCAAGGAGTTTCTGATGGCGAAGCCCACTCCATGCTGTCTTGGTTCTTCAGGATCCCTGCCCTGCCAGAAGAAGGTGTAGTCTTGCTCTGCTAGAGAGCCACTCGCGGGGAGGCGAGTCTCCTGAAGTGCTGCAATGTCCACATTGAATCTACTGAGCTCGTTGTTAATGATGGCGGTCTTCCGAGAATCGTTGATTTGTGTAAGGTCTTCCGACAGGCCAGGACACATAGTTCTGACGTTCCAGCTTGCAAAGCGAAGGGCTGGTACCTTCTTTCCTTTTTTCATGTTGTTTGGTGCGGTGTATCAGTCCACCTTTCGGGCAATGACCCTGAGCTCCAAGCACCCATTGAAGCAGGCAGACTGTGGCGGGACAGAACCTTATTGACCGGGGGCTGCCCGGTTTGAGGCGGGCGGTAGCTGTCCAGTGAGGTGCAATGACCTCTCCCACCGACAAAGGCAACCCGTGGCGCCCAGTTTCTACGCCAATTTATCTGGACTTATAACCCGTAACTGCTGCCTTCCGTGTTGTTTCAGTCGCTGTGAGGCAACTATGGAGTGACCTCTCCATGGCGCATGCCTGGGCAAATTTATGGAGGTTGAGAGTTGCCCAGTCGTCAAAACCCCCCTCTCGGCCTTTCTGGTACACTGTCGGATAGGTGCCAGTGTTGTGGCTGTACTGGAACAGCTTGGCTATGGTGCAGGCTAATTCTGGAGCTCAAGTCTTCAATACTACAGTCAAGATGTTTTCAGGGCCCATAGCCTTTGCTGTATCCACTGCGCTCAGCTGTTTCTTGATATCACATGGAGTGAATTCAACTGGCTGAATATTGGCATCTGTGATGCTGGGGACCTCAGGAGGAGGCTGATGTGGATCATCCACTTGGGACATCTGGCTGATCTGACATCTGAAGATGGTTGCAATTGTTTCTGCCTTCTCTTTTGCACTGATGTGCTGGGCTGCCTCATCATTGAGGATGGAGATGTTTTTGGAGTCTCTTCCTCCTTCGGCTAGTTGTTTAATTTTCCACCACCATTCATAAGTGCTTGTGGCAGGATTTCAGAGCTTGATCTGATCCATTGGTTGTGGGATCACTTAGCTCTGTCTCTAGCATGCTGCTTCCATGGTTCACAGGACTACACACATACTAAACCATGGAAGCAGCATGCTAGAGACAGAGCTAAGTGATCCCACAACCAATGGATCAGATCAAGCTCTGAAATCCTGCCACAAGCACTTATGAATGGTGGTGGAAAATTAAACAACTAGCCGAAGGAGGAAGAGACTCCAAAAACATCTCCATCCTCAATGATGAGGCAGCCCAGCACATCAGTGCAAAAGAGAAGGCAGAAACAATTGCAACCATCTTCAGATGTCAGATCAGCCAGATGTCCCAAGTGGATGATCCACATCAGCCTCCTCCTGAGGTCCCCAGCATCACAGATGCCAATATTCAGCCAGTTGAATTCACTCCATGTGATATCAAGAAACAGCTGAGCGCAGTGGATACAGCAAAGGCTATGGGCCCTGAAAACATCTTGACTGTAGTATTGAAGACTTGAGCTCCAGAATTAGCCTGCACCATAGCCAAGCTGTTCCAGTACAGCTACAACACTGGCACCTATCCGACAGTGTGGAATGTTGCCCAGGAATGTCCTGTCCACAAAAAGAGCAAATCTGAACCAGTCAATTAGTGCCCCTTCAGTCTACTCTCAATCATCAGCAAAGTGATGGAAGGTGTCATTGACAGTGCTATCAAGTGGCATTTACCCACCAATAACCTACTCACTGATGTTCAGTTTGGGACCTGTCAGAACCACTCAGCTTCAGACCTCATTACAGGCTTGGCCCAAATCTGGACAAAAGAGCTGAATTCCAGAGGTGGGGTGAGATTGACTGCCCTTCACATCAAGGCAGCATTTAACTGAGTGTGGCCTCAAAGCGTGAGGTAAAGTCAATGGGAGTTGAGGGAAAATTCTACACTGTTTGGAGTCATACCTAGCACAAAGGAAGATGGTTATGGTAGTTGGATGCCAATCATATCAGACCCAGGACATTTTTGCAGCAGTTCCTCAGGGCAGTGTCTGAGGCCCAACTATCTTCAACTGCTTCATCAAACACCTTCCCTCCATCATAAGGTGATGTTTGCTGATGATTGCACAATGTTCAGTACCATTTACCACAGACAACAAAGTAGTCCATGCCCCCATGCAGCAAGACCTGGACAACATTAAGACTTGCACTGATAAGTGGCAAGTAACATTCACACCAGACAAGTGCTCGGCAATGATTATCTCCACAAAAGATGGTCAATGGCATTACCATTGCTGAATCCCCCACCAACATCCTAGGGGTTACCATTGGGCAGAAACTTAACCAGACCAGCCACATAAATACAGGTCAGAGTTTGGGAATTCTGCAGCAAGTATCTCACCTCCTGCCCACCCTAAAGCCTGTCCACCATTTACAAGGGGCAAATCAGGAGTGTGATGGAATGCACTCCACTTGCCTGGATGAGTGCAGCGCCAACAACACTCAGGAAAATCAACACCATCCAGGACAAAGCAGACCACTTGATTGATAACCCATTCACCACCTTAAACATTTACTCCCTCCACCACAGGCACACCGTGGCTGCAGTGCGTACCATCTGCAAGATACACTTCAGTAACTGAGCGAAGCTCCTTCAACAGCCCTTTCCAAACCCGTGATCTCTATCACCTAGAAGAACAAGGGTAGCAGGTACATGGGAATACCACCACAAGTTCCCCTCCACATCACGCACAATCCTGACTTGGAAATATATCGCAGCTCCTTCACTATTGTTGAGTCAAAATCCTGGAACTCCCTTCCTAACAGCACTGTGGTTGTATCTACACCACATGAACAGCAGCAGTTCAAGAAGGAAACTCAATACCACCTTCTCAAGGGAAATTAGGGATGGGCAATAAATGCTGGCCTTGCCAGTGACTCTCACATGCCATGAACGAAGGAAAAAAAATGACATCCCAGCCACCTGCTCCTATTCCCTTCAAAGTGTGTGCCTTAGGCCTTCATGGTCCCCTGTGGAAACATGACCTTTCGCCTCCTTTTGACCTCACGGACTAAGGCCTCCAGTGCAACATCCAAGAACCTGTGGGCCCTCTCTCCGCTTTCCTGCTCCATTACCAGTCTTTTTCCTTGCATCAAAGCCTTCCTGATACTGCTGCACCAGCTACTGAAGAATGACTACACCTTTAAGAGGAGCTGGGTGCCTTTAAGAGGCACACATGCAACTTGGCCCCCCTGATGAGTGTGCGGCCAGTCAGCAACATGTTGCAGGCTACAATCATGTTCGTGAGCAGTCAGCACAGAGTTTGTGTGCTGCCTGCCTCAATGGGACCGGACGCAGGGTCATTGTGCACCGCGATCCCACCCCGATGTTGAGCCTAATTGAATTTTTCCCCCCAATCTCATTTCACATATTTCTTGGGCATAAATCCAGAGACAAGGGTTGGGGGGAGTGGGACAAGTTACAAATTTTGCAAGGCGATATCTCACCCCTCATGTTTGTCTGAAATACATTCAACATCATATTGACTCAGACAATATTGAGGAATCCCTGTCAGCCTTAAACAGCTATTAGCTATTGTTAGTTATGGGCCTAAATTTTGTGTGAGGACCTGGTCCAAATTTGGTCAGAAACTTCACTGGGCATCGTGTAATCAGTTTTTCCACAATGTAGTCATGGATAGAAAAGACCTTGGCTCGGAGTAAATGGTTATTCTGGAAGAAAATGTGGAGATGAGCACTGATTACTGGTCCACTGGCAGAAACCAAAGCGGCAGTGTGGGTGGAGTGAACAGGACCGGAAGAAGATTGTTAATGTAAGCACCCCCGATACACACACACACACACACACACACACACACACACAACCCCCACCACCATGCTGGAGTGCTGTAATGGGAGGTTGAAAGCAATGTGTGCCTCAAATGAGTCCTTTGGAAAATGCTGAGATAGGCCCAGAGGGTAGCTGTGGGGCTTATCTAAAGGGGATTCAAGCCTGGAGCGGTAGCTGGAAAGTAGGAAGGCAGAAGAGTAATGATAGACTGGAGTAGGTATTAGGGGAGGCAAAGTACCAAATAGGGAAGAAAAGAAAGGTGGCATGATTGGATAACAGGTGAGGAGACAGGAGAGAAGGGCCTAAGAGGGGTAGAGAGAAAAAGGTGGGAGATAGAAGTAATGAGCTTGGGTCAAAAGCAACAGCCAAAAGGTACACACAAATAGCCAGAGAAAAATTTCAGGTTTGCAAAGGCACAGTAGAGAACTCAAGGTATATAGAGTACCTACAGCACAAAAACAGGTCATTCCATCCCCCTGACATTGCTGGTAAAAAAAAGTATTATGCAACAAAGAGTAGGGGAAAAAATCCATAATTTGCATGAGTTTTTTTTTGTTTTGTTTACACTGACTTTATTGGAGTTAAGCTTCCCCTGAGGCTCTGCCACATGTAAGATCCACAGAAAAATTTGCATCAAAATGGCTTTCACCCTCTGGCCAACAAAGCAACACAGGTGCAGGAATATAATGGATAAAGCTTTTGCAGCAATAATGTATCATTTGACTATGTTGACCCATATTTAACATCCACCATTACTCTGGCAGGAAATTCTGAAAGTAGCGGCAGGTTGCGAGGAGCTGAAGGAACAGGTCTTGGCCAAGTTTCCTGCCCTGTTAACACCTGAAACCAGATGGTGCTGGTGAGGAAAATATACCCTCATTAACTTTTCACCAATGCTATTTAGGAGTTTGGTAGTTTGGTGCCTACTTTCAGTGAACCTACATAGGGCATTATTCTTCTTGAAGCTTCCTGGTATGAATGGGATTGAAAGCAGGAACCCTTGGTTGAAAGGCTAACACCGCAACACTGGAGTGCATAATTTATCAGTCATAGGTAAGGCTGCAAAAACCGTAAGAGGTAGAAACCAAGAGGAAATGTGTTTACGGGAGACTGATTAATTAATTTATGCAATTTCTTTCTGAGGACCTCACCAATATTTGTAATGGCTGAAATTCAGAGGAACTCTGACCAGTAGATTCAGATGAAACAAAACTCAAATAGAAGAAGTGTTTCCTACTCTTCTTGTGCTATTACCATGATTTATCTTTGGCACTTGCTTTTAGTTTACCCACACCCATTCCAGCCCACACACTTCCTTAATCAGAGTACAGCATGAATGGCCTATACTGGGCTATTATCAATGCTGCATTTAGTTAACCACAGAGCTATGATTTTATATCCTCTCTCCTAACAGGAAGAATGTGGTGGGCATCAGAGGCTCAGCTGTGGAGGGGGGAGTCAAATTTCAATTTCTTCCTTTTGTGGCTCCTTTCTCTTGACTTTTCCAAATCCAGTGGCAAATAGGAGCTAATTATTCAAATGCTTGTTTAAGAAGGGTAGCAGGGATAATCCAGGTAATTATAAACCGGTGAGCCTGACGTCAGTGGTAGGGAAGCTGCTGGAGAAGATACTGAGGGATAGGATCTATTCCCATTTGGAAGAAAATGGGCTTATCAGTGATAGGCAACATGGTTTTGTGCAGGGAAGGTCATGTCTTACCAACTTAATAGAATTTTTTGAGGAAGTGACAAAGTTAATTGATGAGGGAAGTGCTGTAGATGTCATATACATGGACTTCAGTAAGGCGTTTGATAAGGTTCCCCATGGTAGGCTGATGGAGAAAGTGAAGGTGCATGGGGTCCAGGGTGTACTAGCTAGATGGATAAAGAACTGGCTGGGCAACAGGAGACAGAGAGTAGCAGTGGAAGGGAGTTTCTCAAAATGGAGACGTGTGACCAGTGGTGTTCCACAGGGATCCGTGCTGGGACCACTGTTGTTCGTGATATACATAAATGATTTGGAGGAAAGCATAGGTGGTCTGATTAGCAAGTTTGCAGACGACACTAAGATTGGTGGAGTAGCAGATAGTGAAGGGGACTGTCAGAGAATACAGCAGAATATAGATAGATTGGAGAGTTGGGCAGAGAAATGGCAGATGGAGTTCAATCAGGGTAAATGCGAGGTGATGCATTTTGGAAGATCCAATTCAAGAGTGAACTATACAGTAAATGGAAAAGTCCTGGGGAAAATTGATGTACAGAGAGATTTGGGTGTTCAGGTCCATTGTTCCCTGAAGGTGGCAATGCAGGTAAATAGAGTGGTCAAGAAGGCATACGGCATGCTTTCCTTCATCGGACGGGTTATTGAGTACAAGAGTTGGCAGGTCATGTTACAGTTGTATAGGACTTTGGTTCGGCCACATTTGGAATACTGCATGCAGTTCTGGTCGCCACATTACCAAAAGGATGTAGATGCTTTGGAGAGGGGGCAGAGGAGGTTCACCAGGATGTTGCCTGGTATGGAGGGCGCTAGCTATGAAGAGAGGTTGAGTAGATTAGGATTATTTTCATTAGAAAGGTGGAGGTTGAGGGGGGACCTGATTGAGGTGTACAAAATCATGAGAGGTATAGACAGGGTGGATAGCAAGAAGCTTTTTCCCAGAGTGGGGGATTCAAATACTAGGCGTCACGAGTTCAAAGTGAGAGGGGAAAAGTTTAGGGGGGATATGCGTGGAAATTTCTTTACGCAGAGGGTGGTGGGTGCCTGGAACGCGTTGCCAGCAGAGGTGGTAGATGCGAACACGATAGCGTCTTTTAAGATGTATCTAGACAGTTACATGAATGGGCAGGAAGCAAAGAGATACAGACCCTTAGAAAATAGGCGACATGTTTAGGTAGAGGATCTGGATCGGCGCAGGTTTGGCGGTCCGAAGGGCCTGTTCCTGTGCTGTAATTTTCTTTGTTCTTTGTTCTTTTTGTTTGCTTTCATTGATTTGGCTTTGTAAATGAGCATATTACAGGTGATAGGTGATGAAAGATGCTTGGTATTCTTAGCGAGTGCTGTCGGTCACCAGTCTAAAAGAAACTAGGTCATTGTTGGGTTTAGTTGTATTCGTATTATTGTATTGTACAGCATTCTAGAGAATGTCTTAGACTTTGGTAATGGTTAACTAGCTAACAACTCTGATATTTACAGGTACTATATACACTCTACACAAGCCACCTAAGCGAGCATCCTTCGTGCTGCTTTACTTTCTTCTTCTCAAGCTTATCTCATGTGACTGTTACATCACTCATACAGTGGGAGGGGTCTCTCTCACTGCCTTCGTTATTAACACTTTACATCCTTATACTACATCTCCCCCAAGTCTTTAACTGTACAGATTCAGTCTCATCGGAGGTTTAACACCTCTCCCCAATCTGGTTGTAATCTGTCTGGAACAATCAGTGGTCTTCATACAAAGTCTGGCTTGCTGACCTGGCTTTTCGTTTCTACAGGTTGTAACATTCTGTTCAGATTGTGTTTGTTCCTCTTCATCTGGATCTTGCAGATGGATTACTGGCTGTTGCTTTTGCGGAATAGGAATGATATTCCTCAGATTCCTTCATACGTTCCCTTCATTCATTCATATAACATATGATCGCTGATAGTCCTCATGTTTATGCATTACTGTATCTTCTCGTTCCAGGTCACGTATCCAAACTTTTTGACCATTGTTTAATTTTGGTAGGATTCTGACTCAAAACCTCCCACTGTAATTCTTGGTTTGTTTCCTTCTGTCGGAGTTTCTCTTTCTCAAAGTTTCTCATCGTCTTGAGTCTTCAATCCAGACATTAATTGGTGAGGCAATACTGGAGGCTGTGTTCTTAACTTTCTTCCCATTAGTAATTCTGCTGGTGATTATCTGCACAGCAGTGGCATTGAACAATAAACTAGAAGTGAGATAGGAAAATCTTCATTTTTCTTTAGCAAAGATTTTATGGTTCTCACACCTTGTTCTGCCTTCACCATTGGACCGTGGATACCTCAGTGAGCTCGTAAGATGCTAAAAGCCCATCTTCATGGCAAACTGGGTAAAACATTCGTTCACAAACTGTGGTCTGGTGTCTGATAATATTTAATCCTGAATTCCATGTTTCGCGAAGATGTCTGATAACTACCTCGATGGTCATAGAATGTAACCGTCGGATTTCTTTCCACCTGAAAAAGTAGTCAATAATGATGATATATGACTTCCCACCAAACATGAATAAATCCATGCCTAGCCTTTGCAAAGGTCTAGTTGGAAATTGGATGCTGTTCTGGCTTCTGTATCACACATGTCTGACAGTTGTTGATCATGGTCTCGATATTCTTAGATATCCCAGACCACCATACTAAAGAGAAAAGATTGAACAAGTTGGGCCTACATGCATTGGAGTTTAGAAGAATGAGAGGTGATCTTATTGAAACATAGGATCCTGAGGGGACTGGACAGGGTGGATGCTGGAAGGATGTTTCCACTTGAGTAATACTGGAACTAGGGGACACAGTTTAAAAATAAGGGGGTCTCCTATTTAAGACAGAGATGAGGAGAAATTTATTTATCTAGAGGGTCATTAGTCTGTGGAATTCGCTTCCTCAGAGAGCTGGAGAGGCTGGGTCATTGAATATATTCAATGGCTGAGTTAGATAGATTCTTGATAGACAAGGGCGGCACAGTGGCACAGTGGTTAGCACCGCAGCCTCATAGCTCCAGCGACCCGGGTTCAATTCTGGGTACTGCCTGTGTGGAGTTTGCAAGTTCTCCCTGTGTCTGCGTGGGTTTCCTCCGGGTGCTCCGGTTTCCTCCCACATGCCAAAGACTTGCAGGTTGATAGGTAAATTGGCCATTAGCAATTGCCCCTAGTATAGGTAGGTGGTAGGAATATGGAATTAGTGTAGGATTAGTATAAATGGGTGGTTTATGGTCGGCACAGACTCTGTGGGCCGAAGGGCCTGTTTCAGTGCTGTATCTCTAAAACTAAAACTAAAACAAGGGTTATGGGGGGCAGACAGGAAAGTGGAGTTGAGGACACATTCAGATCAGCCATGATCTTATCAAATGTCAGAGCAGGCTCAAGGGGCTGAATGGTCTACTCTGCTCCTAATTCGTATGTTTGTATGTTGGCTGTCCCAATAATGAGTACCACAGTCACCTTCATGTAGGTTAAGACATGCAAGCATCTCTGTTCCCCTCTGGAGGATGCTGCTTCCAGTTTTGCACCACCTTGTCCTGAAGAGAAAGGGAAGTGTGCAGTGAATGTTGTGCCATCTGTTTGGCTGATGTTGCTGTTATGGTTGAATAGCTGGCAGTGTGTGCAACCTGTGAGATTTGCCTGTAAATTTTGCAGCAGTGCTCCGTGTGAGAGGGTGAGGTGAAGCATATGAATATTTTGCATGAGTCCTGATTGATAGAGATTGATGGGAGTGTGGTGAATTGAGCACTAGTGGTGTAGTTGGTGGGATATGTCATTTGAAGATGCATTCACTGACCTTGACTACTCATGTGAGGTCATTGAACTTCTTGCAGCACTGCGTGCAGGTCCTTGGGGCACTCTTGGCATTGGTGTCTGCGGCTATCTGCTCCCACTGTGCGTCTGGAGAACCTCGTGACCCCTGGAGAAATGGATCATCTCTATTCTATGAAGGCCTCCAGTGCAGTGCCCAAAACGCTTGGAGTCCTATTGTGCCATTCCTCACTGTTTCCCAGGTCAGATTCTATTCAACCGTGACTCCCAGCACATATTCCAGCTGTTATGCATTTCCCCTTTTCGAGGTACAGGCTAGCTTTAAGCAGGCAGGCTATCTTAAAGTGGTGATAATCACTCATGATATTGGTCCACAACTGTTGCATCAAGCCAAAGAACAGTGAAGTTAGCGCCGGCTGGCATGGGTTAATTGCGTATCGCAATCTCCTTTTTTTTTAGGGGGCAATCCAACTTAGCACCCCTAGTATTTATTTTAGTTTTGTTTGCTGCATGTTTTCTTCCTCTTTTGTTCTGAGTTTTGCTGAGATGGTACATTCAGATAGATTTAAACTTCAAACAATCAGTGGAAGTTCCCTCGACGATGCTTATATCTCTTTCACGTATGAGTCAGTTCATTTGCAGTAAAATAAGCTGTATAGTGTTTATGTTATGGGCCCCGGTTAGCAAAAACAAGCAGTGACACCCGGCCTCGATCTAAGCAGCCTGTGAACTTTGGTCTTAGAGCTGAGCCAGCAGTTGGCTTCGAACAAAGTGAAACATTAAAAGCAGACAGAAACTCATTTGTAAACAGAAGGGGCATGGCCTCAAATCATTTCTAATGAAATATAGATAGCAACTTATCGAAGGAGCTAAAGAGTTAAATTCAAATAGCTCCATGGCATGCAATGCTGTTTGAAAACTGGACAACAAAGTCTGGTAGGTTTTCTTAGCTCCTGATTAATAGGTCGCTTGAATGTTTTCCTGGGTGGATTCCCATAAATAAACTCACAGCTGACTAGAGCATGAACCGACATTAAAATACCTGTCCAATAACTGATTAAGTTGTTTTACTTCCTCCAAAGCTAAACTGGATAGTTGATCGTTGCAACATTCAAGGAATCATTTGTATAGCTTGTTCTATATGGTTATTGGTACATTTCTGCCATATTTGTATCATTAAAGAGTGACCCTGTGTAAACAAAAGTCGTTACAGACCAGAGTTAGAAAGATTGACTTTGAGCATTTATGACCATCAAAAATGAAAAATACTGATCAACAGATTTAAGACAGCATAATCATTTCAAAGATTCTTCAAAAAAGGCATAGGCCAAGAGATTGGATGGCCTAGTTGTGTGCCTAAGACTCCAAATGGCAGGCAAGCAGCGCGTGCTCATTGTAAAAGAGAAGTGCGCTACACTCCAAATTGGCAAAATATTAGGTATTCAGGGCCCAGACCTGAAACAGGCATTAGACCCTTTGTACATTCAAGTAAGTGACCTAACACCAGTTTGAGGCCCCATCTGCAGTATAGGATTGGCCTGAACCCAGCTGGCATGGATCAGGTCAACATGCAGCCTAACATGTGGTCCTTAAAAGGATCACTGCAGGCTACAATTAACAAGGTAAGTGTTCAAAATATAATTGTCTGCATGTCAAGCCTGGTGGAGCAGGAGTGTTCTTCCCCGCCCTAGGAATAAATGGGTCTTTTTCCGAGTGGCAGGCAGTGACTAGTGGGGTACCACAGAGATCAGTGCTTGGGCCCCAGTTAGTTACAATATATATTAATGACTTGGGTGAGGGAACTAAATGTAACATTTCCAAGTTTGCAGATGACACAAAGCTGGGGGGGAATGTGAGTTGTGAGGAGGATGCAAAGAGGCTCCAGTGTGATTTGGACAAGTTGGGCGAGTGGGCAAATGCATGGCAGATACAGTATAACATGGATAAATGTGAGGTTATTCACTTTGGTTGTAAAAGCAGAAAGGCAGTTTATTATCTGACTGGTGATGGATTAGGAAAGGGGGAGGTGCAACAAAACTTTGGTGTCCTTGTACACCAGTCGCTGAAAGCAAGCATTCAGGTACAGCAAGCAGTTAGGAAGGCGAATGGTATGTTGACCTTCGTTGAAGAGGATTTGAGTACAGGAGCAAGGATGTCTTACTGCAGTTATACAGGGCCTTGGTGAGACCACAGCTGGAGTATTGTGTGCAGCTTTGGTCTCCTTATCTGAGGAAGGATGTTCTTGCCTTGGAGGGAATGCAAAGGAGATTTACTAGGCTGATTCCTGAGATGGCAGGATTGACATATGAAGAGAGATTGGGTCAACTAGGCCTATATTCATTAGAGTTTAGAAGAATGAGAGGGGATCTCATAGAAGGGCCAAATGGCCTACTCCTGCTCCTATTTTCTATGTTTCTATGTTTCACACAGGCCACTGACATTTGTTCACCTGAGCACTGCTACCACCCCTGCCCATCCCAGCCTCTACCCTCCCCGTCCTGGCCTCCACCCCCCACTATCACTGTCTCTACCCTCCCTATCATAGCCACTAACATCCCCTTCCCAGCCTCTACCTTCATGGTCTTGGCCTCTACCCTCCTCATCCCTGTCTCTAGCCTCCCCTTCCCAGCATCTACCCTTCAGGTCCTGACTACCATCCTCATCCCGGTCTCTATCCTGCCCTTCCCAGTTTCTACCTTCCACATCCAGGTCTCTACCCTCCTCTTCCCAGCTTCTACCTTCCATTTCCCAGCCTCTATCTCCCCCCCACCCCCATCCAGGTCTCTACCCTCCACTTCCCAGCGTCTACCCTCCCCTTCCTGACCTATATCCTCCCCATCTTGATCTCTACTCTCCTACTTGCTGCTTACCATTATTCACCCTCCTAGTCATCAATATCTCCCTCCTGACCACCACTATCCTTCCTCCCAATCACTCACTTCCAGGTCACATCCCCTCTCCCTTCTCTGGTCCCCTCTCTGGGCCCCTCTTTAAGAAGTTAACTCAGGGTTGCTGCTATCATTGCTGCAGCCCGATTTTTGAACCCTCTTCTCCAGTGAGCTGCCTTGGGATACCCATTAGGTTTCCGCAGCTCACTAGTTCAATGATATTGAGGCCCAATATTACCTGCACCTCAGGCCTATTCATTTAGATGCCAATATCTGATCTTAGACATGCTCAACTTCCTAAACCAATTCTGGGGAGTGGGGTGGGGAAAACCTAGGTCAGCAAAGGTCTGGGCTTTCCTTGTGGGGCCCAGAGGAGCACTCCTTTCATGAAGCAATGTTTTTAATTAACTTATTGTAATGAACTTCAGGGGCTTTCCAACAGCTTTACCTGATGGGCTAGCTACAGAACAGTGCCCTGCACAGCAGCAGGTTAAAATGCCATCAGGGTTTTAGGTATGTCATGAAACCCTGATATGTATTTATTAATGAGGCTCCCACCGGACTTCTGCTAGAGATTTACTTACCACCAAAACCATTGGAACCAGCGAGAATAGAGCAGACAAAGGAGGCATTCCATTCATGCTGAGCATGGAGGGCTAAAACTTTACTCCTGTCTGTGATAATACTTTAACTTTCTGGTTGAATCCATCAGATATAGTACAGAAGTACACAGAAATATAAAGTTATTCTAATGTACATATTAAATGAACTCCAAGACCATTTGCTGAAAATGGATAAGCCTACAAGATCTATTCTAATTTTGTTCTGTTTTATCTTACCTTTTATTATTTCATCCCTATTTTCTTCATTTAAAAACAATATTTTGAGGGTTGCTTCTAGATACATATGCAGTATACACTGTCCATTTTTAATATGAAAAGCAGAATATTCTTATGTTTAGCCTGTAATCTATTTGAACGATCTGTGTCTCAGGTAAAGTACATGCTAAATGTGAGATGTGGAAGCAAGATCATTTAATCATAGTCAAATTCACGGTGTTTATTCATTCTTATCACATCAGGGTAGATCATTTTTGGCAAGAATATAATTACCACTATAAATTAACCATTATTTCGTAACAAAAAGGGTCCAGAGCTTGCTTTTCAAAACATCATTCTACCACATCCATTGCTGCACATGAGGGCATTTGTATCAAGCTGGCAAGATGTGCATGATGTATCATGAAGCACAAAATAAAACTTAATAAAATCTGTTCTCTCCACTGCCTTTCATTCTCTCATCCAGAACTAGCAACATAACATCCAGGGAGACGCCGAAATATTGTCCTTACTGAATTGAAGGGTAATCTTTTTGCTATGAGGTGTTACTCCTGTGGCTACAACATAAAAGAAGGAAGGCTGCTGATAATCTATTGAAGGCACTTGAGATGACCATGGAAGGTGACCTCGAGGAGCTCTGGCCTGAGACAGCGCAAATGCAGACTGCTAATTCTCAGCAACAGCTAGGATTGTCTGACCCAGCTGGCTGTCTGTCACCAAAATAGGGACTGGTTGAGAGGCTGGTAGGGAAGCATGCTGGTTGTCATGCTTACTGTGACTTGCACGGAGCTGCACCATAGCACACCCAGTGCTCTGCACAAGAATATTGTGCAGGAGTGATGTAACACTTAGCTAGTTGGAGGAACCGACAGTCTGAATGGCAGCTTTCAGATGTGTAGCCACAGAGCCCTGTTGGTATAGAGTTTGTCACACACTCCATGGTTGACTGCATTGAGTTGTTGTCCCCCATGATGACCCCACGTAAGTTGGAATTGGACTGCTCCATGTTGTCCACCATTGTGTGCAAGCTCCCTGGAAAGCAGTTCAATGCACCAAGCATCCTATTCCTGTTATCCTTGCTTTTGTGCACTGTGAATCTCTCCATGTAGACCCCTCAAACTGACCCTCTAAAGGATAGTGGGTGTTGATTTCAGAGTTGGTGCTTGCAAAGGTGAGCTCAAGTGATGGTGTACCTTCAAGAGGACTGTGCTTTTCTTCCTCTACTCTGACAGGGCCCGTGACTTGTGATGGATCTTGAAGGAGGAGTGAGTGACAAAGGTTAGCAGAATTAGATGAGTGGCAGCTCAAATCAACATCTGCTCGTCATGCAGAGTGTGTGAGACAGAGAAATCAGTGAGAAGATAAAAGGACAGTATGGAGACCAAACATCCTACAAAATGTATCCTTCAGCTTTGCCACTTGTTATGCTTCTGGCCTGCCCTCTGCCCACTACATCAATGGTAGCCACTTCCGTTGGGGACAACACTTAACATGATGCACTTTAGCAGCGCTTTGGGGATGATGTACTGGTGTCAACCACCATGTATAACCACCTTGTCACCCAGAATCCATCTGTCCACTTCAGCTGGTTCCTTCGAAACTGCTGGCAGCTGGGAGTTTCTCAAAATGTAGGAATCATGACAGCTCCCTGGGAAACATGCTCAAACATGCATGACTCTTCTCCTGTGATCGTAAACCAGCTGTATGTTTGAAGAGTGGAAGCCTTTGAGATTGACAAAGACAGCAGGCTGGTCCCAGGGAACTCTAATGACCACATGAGTACAGACAGTCAATCACCCCTTGCACTGCAGGGAAGGCAGCGATGGAGCTGAAGGCCTCAGACCTTGCTACCTGGCTGTCCTTGTCTATAGGTAAGTAGATGAAATCATTGGCACCTCGAAAAATGGCATTGGTCACTTCTTTGATGTACCTGTGGGTCACAGATGGTGAGATGCCACACATGTCACCCGTGGATCCCTAGAAGAAGCCGCTGGAGAAAAATAAATTGAGTGCAGCAGTCACCTTGAGGGCAACTGACATAGGATTCCCACCAAAGCCAAGTGGCTGCAGGTCATACTGCAGGATCCTACAATTTTCTGTGACTGTGACGGAAACCACACCTGCCAAATAGAAACGTATGAATTTCGTCATATGTGACACTGCTTGAATCTTTTACTGGACACTACAAAATGACTTTTTAAAAGAAAAAGCAGAACTGAACAGCTAAAAAAATGGTTGCACATTTGCACTGAGAAGACAAGGGCTGGCTGAGAGACATCTGAATAGAGAGACAATGGGAGTGCTCCCTGATTCAATTAGCAAGATTGGTTTGGCCAATAGGGGTAATCAAAAGTCATCAATACCCCTTTGACTTTGAAAGAGCCAAACTCCCCACTACCGAGTATGTCTGATGGACTCTGAAGTTCAAAGACCCCCCTAGAAGTTGCTGTTTCAAACAAAGAGATGGTCACATGACATACCTGCTGGTAATACTGAGGTCTTTTGAATTGTGCCTCAGAGTGAACAAAAGACTGCAACTGGACTGGCAGAAAAAGGTTTCTCTCTGTCTGTCTCCCTTTCCAGCAAAGTCCCAGGGAAACCACGGTGGCAGCTTTTAAAACCTCAAGGCTACAGAACTTCACAGGTGACCACCAAGGAGACAGTTGAAACCTATCTTCAGCCTTCTGGTACCAGAAAAGTAAGCCTGAAATTGTGCGCGTGGCCCCAGCGAGGACTCCCAGATTTTAACTTCAATCAAGGACATTATATCAAGGACACGAAGGACAGTATCTGTATTCCATTTATTGCCAACTCTACTTCAACCTCACAATTCTTTCTTCCCCTCTGTATCTATTTGTATATGTGTGTGCATCTGAGTATGGATGCATCAAGTATTTTAGTGATTTTAAACCAGGTTAGTGTGATAAGGTCAATAAACTTACATCTTTCTTATCTAAACTCAAGAAAACCTGACTGACTGGTTGATTTGCAATTGCAATTAGAGTGCAATGAGCAAGGGCTTACTCAGGTGGTAAGCTAAAATCATTGTGTTTCATAAAATAAACCCTGTTATGGCCAAACCAGAGAAAGGGCGAGAGAGGAGACTGAGATCCCTTCCTCACCTGGTCATAACAGTGACTATATCGTGTGACATCCTTAGGTGTCTCTGGTATAGCCTCTCAGATATTTGAAGGTAATTTGTCCTGAGGATGCAATGACATGCCAGTGCCCGTCCTCGATAAGGCCATTCATCGATGTTATCATTCAGAGCATCCTCACCTTCCTGTTCTGCCTGTTTCTGGTGCTTAGGCATCATGAACTGAGGGAAAAGAGCCCTCCTGTGTCTCTTTCTTTGTTCATCTTCCCGTGGTACTAGACAAATTGGGTATATGAGACCCATGGCACTGTGGCTTTTCTCAACAATAAATAAGCAGAGCGTGGTGATCCAGCCCTCTGTTTCTAGTGAGCTGAAACATCGATGCAATGAACATCTCCCTTATATTTACCTACAAATTGTAGCCAGGTAGAAGACACACTCACTGTCATTTTCCTCCTCCCACTCTCCATGCTATCCTTGCGTGTCCACATGGTTTCCATTATCCTTGGAGAAGATGGTGTGTGTGGAATTCAGGGCATGTGCCTGCACCTTCCAACCTCCCAGCTTGAACCCATCAGCCTCGACCCACCCAATGTTACCATTACCCTTCCCTCCATTACCATTGAGCCTCCCCCCATTACCGTGCACAGTGTAATCATCAATGTCTTCATGCCATCCTTGAACCTCCTCACATCGACCTGTGCATTGTTGTCGAGTCCGTATGAAGTTGTCGAATACCCACCGATTAGTCTTGACCTTCCCCATTACAGAATCCACTTGCCCCCATTGACTGTGACCATTCCCTCTGCTAGTCAGTACCCTCAATTTGCCCCACAACTCCCTGGCTTTGACAGCACTCATCTCTCCCTTTAGGCCCATTGCCAAATATGTTCACACAGTACTGATCTAATCCACCCACCACCCTCACAGCCAACAAAATGCATCTTCATCATCAACATCAACCATTCAACAACATAAATGCTCCCACCCTCCACCCTCCCCTGCTCATCCATGCACCCAATCAACCCTACCCTTCCCTCCCAACTACCTTCCCCTGCTTCTCCATGTAGTCCCTGCCCACGCCGTCGCCGCCATATTCTGAGCTGATTCACCCTTGCTGTGCCGAACCTGCAGACAAACATCCATTCCAATACTGGTGTTAGTTTAGCGGCTGAGTTAAAGAGAGAAGAGCACAGTCCTGAGACTCAACTGCAAAAATCTATCTGTCGCATGCTACATTGAAGCATTCGTGAACCGAGTGGCACAGGAATATTGCTCGCCGTTCACTTAATCTGGCAGGTAGGACAAAATCGTAACTATGCGTAGGGTAATGAGTATTCATGTTATTTAAATGAATGCAAAGCTGCAATCCACCACCGCGCTAGGGAAGCCCCAGAACGCTGCAAAGCTGCTGCCGATTTAATTCCTCTAAAATATCCCACCGTCAGGAATCCGCAAAAACATCTCCTGCTTAATTATATGGGCCAAAAAATGCCACCAAATTAGCTGTGGTGAGTTTTAGCTATACATACCTATCCAGAAAACTGGCAAAAGCTGCCCCAAAAATTTCATAAAAGATAATCACAACAGAGTTGAGAGCTCAGAAAAATAGCCCTGAATAGAGGCACAATGACATGTGCAGATGATGAGTTGTATTTAATGTTCTGTGGGACCCCAGAACTTAAGTCAGAGTATGTCCAATATTTGATCATTTTTACTGTAGGGGGAAGAATCCTTAAGTGCACAGTGGTGAAATTAGAAATTACTGAATGGGAATGTGTGTGATGAAGACGTGAGATTGATTATCTAGGGGAATCAGAGTCATTTCCATTGGATATTTGACAGTTTATTTGGTGCAATTTCTGGCATTTTCAGTTTACCCTCTTTCAAGCCAAAAATAATTTCTGCTGGACAAGGTACAGATACCATAAATGTGAAAATAAAAACAATAGGAATTGCAATCGAAATTTGAAGGGCAACATTCAAATAGTGGGTTGGTGCCCACCAGTATTATCGTCAACAGTCATTTCTGACTAATGTTGTTCTTTTGACCTTGTCAAAGCGGTTTATTCTCTATCTGGAAATCAAAATTTTACACATTCCAATCATTTTTTTAAAATGAAGTCGATAAAGATATAGTTTACAGGAACAGGCAAGGTGGAGCTGAACTCTATGGTCTCAGGTTCATCTCAAGTCTTAGCTTAAAAGTCTTTCATAACAACTCAGAATCATAGAATTATTGAAGCTGGCAATCACAATTCAGAGCAAGTTTAAAAAAAAGGTTCTCATTTAATTGCTGGGTTAGCCTAAATAAAAGCTCCAAAACAATACAACAGCTGAGCAACACTGGGGGTAATTTTACCCTTCACTTTGGACAGTAAACTGGTAATTTAAGTGGGATGGGGTCTAAATTTGGCAGACCATCCAGTCCATTCACTGTCCAAGTGGGGAAGGTGAAAATCAAACAGGTTCTGTATTGGGTGGACAATCTGCTCTGCGAGTTTATCAGTGAAGATGAAAATGTAGCTTTCTAATTGTTATCTTTCTTCCAACTGCACTAAAAATAAATCCAGCCTTTAGTTACAAAACTAAAGCGGGTAAATGACAGACTACTGGGTTCAAGAAAAAACAAATAATTGTATCTGCTAAAACATGACTGGTCTAGACAACGTAGCAGATGACTAGTAATATCTTAAAGTAAAAAATGTACAGACTTAAAAATGAAGTCTTACCACCAAATTACATAATGTCACTCATAGCTCAATTTCCTGTCAAAGATCAGTCACACTCAGATTAAAGACAATTTAAGAATTCAACCAAAATATTTCCTTCAGGAAATTTAGTTTCAATAGATGAATTTCCTGTTAAAAAAGGTCTTGTGTCAAACTGCATTAAAGTCAAAGACATGGATTCTGCTTTTGGTTGACATCAGTGGCTTCCTGGTGTCAAATTGCAATGTTGCCATTGTTCTAACATTCTAACTGCAACTTCTCTAGGAGTATTATTGCTGCATGTGGAGCTTAGTTATCAGAATTCCTTATTAGTGCCTCTTACCAGGGCATTCCAACGTTAGCAGTTACAGCTATGGCCAATCCCAATATTCTTGATGAGAAGTTGCTCTGACCTAATGTGGCAGTAGCACATTGACAGATCGTAATGAGTGCGTGCTTTCTGCTTGTCATATTGGATGCTAGGCTGCCTGATTAGCACCTGAAAAATGGGCATGGCACCATCAAATTTCCAAATGTTCTTGTTGGGCAGAAAAAGTAAGAACATAAAATGACAGTAATATGAGATTTTCATGAACCTGCGCTACCATCCATTTTGTGGAATGTGCTCAATAGGAATTGAGTGCTTTGTTAAGTTACTTTCAATTATCTTTAAACAGCTATAAAAATGGATACTTGAATGCACTTCTTCAAAAATATTATAAACATATGTGTAAGTAATTTCCCTACGTAGAAAGAACTTCCCCAATTACATCAAATATTTAAAATCAGAAGCAATGCAATTCTGTTTTGCATCTCAATACTATCTGCACATACCAGGTCTGAAGATTTCACAAGTCATTTAAAGTTGAGCACCCACATCTGGGGGATTTTAATGCACAACAGCATTAAAGTGGAAGTCCTGACTTATGTTCTCCAGTTTTTCTCAATTTATATACAAGATAATGGCTTTGAACTTAATCATTGGAGACCCATGCAAAATACTGAATTTGTTTTTAATGATCAAGTTATATCACTCGGGTTGCTACGATAACTGGTGAAGATGAGAATAATAGCTAACTTGATTTGGAACCTGCATTTAGGAGATTGCAATGAAACTTTGGTGTAGTTTGAGGAGTGAAAGTTTCATCAGTACTTATTCTCAGCACATAATACAAAATAAAATTTATTGACGTCAGCATACTTCAGTAGGATTTTTAAAACATTGTATTGTGTTTTTTTTCTTAGGTCTTGACGGCAGAGGTTTTATAATAGAATACTTGAACATGCCAGGCGATATTGTTCACCCTCAAGAATCTCCAAAGATGCAAAGATTTTCATGTCTATTTGGCTGTCGATCTGGGAAAACATTCCATGAGAAACAAACATGATCATCTTGTGCAAAAGCTGAATGGCCTTCCGCATAAAAAGCCATAGCCCCAGGCCAGAAAGATAAACAGGAGACAGTTATGAATCTATTCTTATCGACAGTGTTTTCCTTGCCATTCTATTGTAATGCTGATTCGGTTTCTTGTAACTAATTACACAACCTCTGTTTATAAATTTATATCATCACAAGTATTCAGAACAGGATTTGCATGAGGAACAGCGGAAACTCAGCCATCCTGTAAAATCAAAGGTTAAAAAAGTCTATAAAACAACACGTCAAGTATTTTCGGTAATGTGACAATTTAAGATTTTCTATGAATGAACAATAGATCAGCTCCCCAAGTGGCCCAAGTGTAAGTGCATTGCTTAATGTGGAAAGAGTAATGCAGACCAGGAAGATTCACAATTTTATTCCCGATCTGTGCTAAATTAGCTGGCCCCAATTTAGTTGGTGGGGAGTTGTTACTCTTAGATTTAGTGTTGCCAGCTTAGGAAAGGAAAAGTATTCAACCAGAATTCCCCATCCTATTGTTATATAGTGGAGCCTGTACTAGGAAAGTACTTGTATGTAGACATCAGGAGCTGAATTTTCAGTTCCCGCTGGGGGCGTGAACGGAGATGGATGGGGCCTGAAAATACCAGTGAAGGTGGCATGCCGGTTTCCCGATGTTGTTCCCAGCACTGGCCATGTTCACCAGGGCAAGGGGAGGGCAGGAAGGTGGTCCGTCCGATCCTTGATTAGAGGCCAATTAAGATGCTTGAAGAGCTCATTAAGAGCTTGTTAATGGGGTGAGTTGAGATTTTCAAAGGGTACGCAGGCAACACGCACTGTCTGGGGCAGACCAGGCGAAAGGAGACGGGTACAGAGTGGGGAACCAGTCATGTACGTCCAGAGGAATTACCCTGGATACAAAAGTTTAAACAGTGCAGAGGGGGACTCGGCCATCGATTAGCGTAGGATTAGTATAAATGGGTGGTTGATGGTCAGCACAGACTCGGTGGGCCGAAGGGCCTGTTTCAGAGCTGTATCTCTAAAAAAAAACAGGTCCTTAGGCATTACACAGGTGCCCAGGAGAGTGGGCAGCAAGTGCTCTGCCAATGCGGGGATGGGTGGGGTGGGGAGGTCGTCACCCTCCTGGCATCACAGGGGCAGAAGAGTAGGCGGCAAAGGTTTCCAAGGACAATTGCACAACCAGCTAAGTACAAGGAAGGCAGCAGCTGGCAATGGGGGCACGACTCTCAGATTTTGGGTCCAGTGACAATGAGGAGCGGCACCCTTTTCAGGAAGGGCAAAGCCCCAGGCATCAGGAGGGCAGAGGAGAGGAACAAGGGGCAGGGAGGACATGGAGGCTATTCCCTCCACATAGGATCTACCACCAAAGAAGGGGCTACCTGGAGATGACCGAGACCCAGTGCCACGGGAGACTGCAACTTACAGACATCTGTTCTGTCATCCGAGGATCTCGCACCTTACAGTACTGGTCGCTATGCCCTGCCTGTAGCCATCAAATTCACTGTGGCCTTGAACTTCTTCATTTCTGGCTTCTTCCAAGGATCAGCTGCAGACCTCAGTGGCAGCTCGCAAATGGCAACACAACACTGCACCTCACAGGTTACTGATGGCCTCTTTGCCAGAGCTGGACAATACATTCATTTCATGACAGATGAGGCCTCGCTAAGCACGGAGACAGTGGGTTTCACAGCCAGTGCTGGATTCTCCCAGGTGCAGGGCATCATCAATTACACCCATGTGGCCATCAAGACACCAGCGACTGGCCAGTGAGATCCATCAACAGGAAGGGCTTCCACTCCCTCAATGTTCAGCTGGTCTGCAACCACAACAAGAACTTCCTGCATGTGTGGGCTCACTTTCCTGGGACCTGCCATGAGTACTTTCTCCTCCACCAGTCCAGGCTGCCGCAGCTCTTCACTCCAACCCCAAGTCCCTGAATGGATACTTGGGGACAAGGGAAGAGATGGCCACATATGCCTTTACAAGCACCCCAGACAGAGGCACAGAGGCAATACAACCAACGCCACCTGCTCACTAGGACAACCATTGAGCAGGCCATTGGGTTTCTCAAGATGCAATTCTGGTACCTGGACCGGTCGGGTGACATTCTCCAATGCAGTCCTGCAAGGGTTTTGGTCATTGTGGTCGTCTGTTGCGCTTTCCATAACATGGCCCTCCTGAGAGGTGTGGACCTCAAGGACGGTGAGGTCCTGGAACCAGATAGCTTATCAGAGGAAGAGGAGGAGCAGAAGGTGAGAGAGGAGGAGGAATTGGAGGTGGAGGGGAAGGATGCAGAACACCAAGGAGCCCCGGCTGCACATGAAGGTGGCCGGGCACGGCACGGAGCACGCATGTCCCGTCAGGATGCCATGAATGCCAGGGATCATTTGATTCTAGAACATTTTAACTCAATCCTTGTGACCCAGAATGAAGGGTATGGTATGGAAGTCACTCTGAGGTACCTGTGCTAATACATCCATTGAAGACGCAGCCTGAAACATCCAAACAGTGAAGGATGTACATCTGTCCAAAGGCTTTGCTTTCTCTGTGGAGGAAGTCTTGATCTCCTTCACCACCTCATACCAATTTTCTTCTCATGTCAGCAATAAATGGAGTCCCATCCTGGCTATCTCCATCACTCAGTCTTTCATTGATGTGATCCTCTGGAAGTACAGCACCTCTCCACCTGTTTGTGCCCTTTTCCGGACATTATGGGCCAATTTCTCCTGCAAAGACAAAGGTGAGTGAGGTAAGGCACTCCTGTCCTCTGTGGCCAATGGCATCTGCCCCTATTCATTAGCAGCTGCATGCCTCAGTGGCGACAGATCCTCAGCAGCACAATGGCACTGAGCTATTCTGAGGGGTGAGTAAGTGCCCTGGGAACATACCGCTCCCATGTACAGGAGCAGCATGTGCCTTCAGGCTCCTTAGCTGGAGTGTCTGCCGGAGGTCTGTCCTGAGGATTAGAGGTTGCACTCACCTTGCCAGAGTGCAGGAGGTCACTGAAACTTTTCCTGCACTGAATCCAGGATTGTCTAATGACAATTCTGCCACTGATAGTTCCACCTTCTGGGGAAAGGACCTCCCTCTTCTCCCTCATGGCCTCCAGCATCACTTCAAGTTCATTGTCTGAGAACCAAGGGGCTGCCCTGCCTCAGGTGCCAGGCCTTCAACTTTCCTGCGACATCATGGTAGACTGCAATCCAAGTCAAGGCTCAAAGGCGAATTTCTCTGTGCTTCTTCAATACTCACACTCATGGTAATGGCTGCCATGGGGAGTTTAAATCGGGCCTGCACTTCATCTGGCCCGCATCCGTTCCCACCCCAGCAGATGCTAATTGGCTGCCAAAGCCATCTCCAAACCAATTAAGGGGTTTCGCCAATGAAAATCATGACTCAATTCTGCTTCTTCCCGGGAGTGGGTTTGGGAGCGGGAAACAGTCCCGACTTCCATTTCCCACCCCAATGCAAACATTCAGCCTAAATTGAGGAAACAGCTCAGCTATGATTCTCCTCCCAGGGTTAAAAATGCTCACAACAACCTGTCTAAGGCCACATTTGGGGAATAGCCATCTGGGAAAGGTACTGGAGGGTTGCTAAGCCCACAGGATTGTACACTGGCATGAATTAGTTCCTTTTAGGAGTTGAGGGAAATAAGAAATAAAGGTCCAGGGGCCAAACTCTGCTGATTTTGGTGAGATTACGAGTGGTAATGCTAAGACAACATTTTGAGGGTCTAGTTTTTCAGCAGAACACTTTATAATCAATACTACACCCATTCTTCTTTGCATCAAGATGGAAGGGTCCACTTCCTAATATATACAAACATACGAATTAGGAGCAGGAGTAGGCCATTCGGCTCCTCGAGCCTGCTCCACCATTTGATAAGATCATGGCTGATCTGATTGTGGCCTCAATTCTACTTTCCTGTGTACCCCTAAACCCTTTGACTCCCTTGCCTCTTCACCATGCACATTCAAATCAGATGCATGGTGCAAGGTATCAGAATACCCATCAATTATGCCCCCTTTAGACATCATTTCTATCAGTGCAACCTATAAGGAGCTCACATTCTCATGAGTTGATCTGTTCAGTGAAAGTGATCCATTTAAACATGGCTACTCCCCAGATAATTTATGCCCATTTTGCAGATCTGTCGACTTATTTACTTTTTTGCCTTAAGAAGTTGCTAAGCTGCACTTCAAACTGCCAGAGTGAGGGACTGTGGTCACCAGAATATTTGATCCTCATCCATGGTAAGGGATACGAGAGCCACTTGGATTTCCCAATGGAAAGTTGTCTTTTTGCTATCTTCATGGCAAAGGAGCAGAACCAAAGACAGCAAAGGAGAGAGAAGCAGTATAAAGAAGCTATTACCCCTGTAGTGTATATATAGGCACTGGAAATATCATGAAGGACTGAGCGAGGAGCTCTGCTTTTGGTGACCTTATTGCACTGGGTGAGCTATGCCACTTTCTTCATGATGACCAGCAGCTTAGATCAACGAACAAAACAGATCTGTCTGTGCCTGTAAAAGTCAGCACAATTCTCAAATTTGATGCCACAGGCACCTTCAACGCTACAGGCAGAGATTTATGCAGTACCATCCAGGGAACCATTTGAACCACCTCTGCCAGGACATTGATACCAAATGTAGGACAGGCAGCAGATTCATTTCGTGGGAATCATAGGCAGATGAATGAAAGGGCTGTTCAATTTCATTATGTTGTTGGATTTCCAGGAGTTCAAGATGCAAAAGATGGCACCCACATTGCACAGCAGGCTCATATTGTGGGAAAACAGAGCTTCCTGCATAAGAAGACATTCCACTAACTTATGGTTCAAGTTGTCTGATCAGCTATAACGAATCCTGTAGGTCAATGCCAGATTTGCAGAGAATTCTTAGAATGCTTCCATTAGGACAAACTCCAACTTTCAGTTCTATAGAGGGAAGACAGTGAAACGTTGGAATGACTTCTAGAAGATAAAACCTTGCGTTTATATCTATTCCTGCTCATTACCACAATTCAACCATTAAATTCACCTGTGGACCATTATCACAATTAGACCACATTCATCCAATTGGTCATTGAAAGGACTACAAGGATTCTGAAGGACAGATGTCACTGCCTTAATAGATTGTAAGAACATAAGAAATAGGAGCTGGAGTAGGCCATTTGGCCCTTCAAGCCTGCTCCACAATTTGATAAGGGCATGGCTGATCTTCTAGCTCAACTCCAGCTTCCTGCACTATCCCCATATTCCTTAGTATCCAAAAATTTATCGACCTCTGCCTTGAATATACTCAATGACTAAGCATTCTGGGGTAGAGAATTCCAAAGGTTCACAATCTTTAAGTGAAGAAATTTCTCCTCATCTCAGTACTAAATGGACAATGCCTTATTCTGAGTCTGTGACCCCATGTTCTAGACTCTCCAGACAGGGGAAACATTTTCTCAGCATCTACCTTGTCAAGCACCTTAAAATCTAAGATCTAAGGAATGTAGGCCTAGTCTACACAATCTCTCCTCATAAAGCAAACCATTCATCCCACAAATCAGTCTAGTGAACCTTCAATTCCCCCTAAAGCAAGTATGTCCTGCCTTAGGTAAGGAGACCAAAACTGCACACAGGGGCGGCACAGTGGCGCTATGGTTAGCACCGCAGCCTCACAGCTCCAGCGACCCGGGTTCAATTCTGGGTACTGCCTGTGTGGAGTTTGCAAGTTCTCCCTGTGTCTGCGTGGGTTTCCTCCGGGTGCTCCGGTTTCCTCCCACAGCCAAAGACTTGCAGGTTGATAGATAAATTGGCCATTGTAAATTGCCCCTAGTGTAGGTAGGTGGTAGAAGAATGGTGGGGATGTGGTAGAGAATATGGGGTTAATGTAGGATTAGTATAAATGGGTGGTTGTTGGTCGGCACAGACTCTGTGGGCCGAAGGGCTTGTTTCAGTGCTGTATCTCTAAATAAATAAAATAAAGGGTCAGCAGCTCAATTCACCAACCGGCAGAAGTCCTGCCTTGCTAATGTCACTGAAATGTAACATTCCTTTTCAGAGCCACATTCTTTTAGTTTAGAGAATATTCCATAAGTGAATGATGTTGCATAGTTCATTTTACTTTTTCATATCTGATGCCACAAATAAGTAATTATCTCTACAACTATCACAAATTCATTGATCCCTGTAGTTCACTTCAGTAATGGAAAGGTCATGTTCAATGAATGCGTATTTGAAGTTGAGCAGGAGTTTACCAGCATAGATATGCTCTGTACTTAAACACTTAGTCTGTGTTTAACTCTCAACTATGGTGCTCTGCGGGTCATTGTAACTTGAATAACTTTTACAATGTCAGTACAGTCGTGGAAACTGCTCCACAGCTATGGTGTGTATTTTTTAAAATAGGATTGTTTCTAAGTCACTTAGTAAGATTGTCTATTATAATTTTCACATTACAAACCCTTCTTATCGCATAAAGTCTGGAAAAAAATTTTCAGCAATTCTGAATACTGGAATGCAAAATATTTAAAATTATCTTTGAAAAGTCTACAGAAATACAACAAAGCATCACAAATTTGCAATTTGTAAGCATTAATAACGTAAAAGAAAAAATAGAATTTTTTACATTCTTGCTGAGATCTTAAATGTCTCAGAATTAAAAGCCCCTGAAAACATGTTCTCATTCTCTGAAATTATTTTTTTCAATACTAAGATAGGCTGTGATGATTAATAGAAGATAATGGAGGGAAAAGTGAAGTTAAACACCATGGGGCTCATTTTAGTCAACGGGTGAGAAAAGTTCCTGAAAGGGTGCCATGCTGATAAGACACGTTTGTTTGAAAGTCTTGATTTAGTACATAATTTTGGTCCTAATTATTATTTGCCAACATTTGAGTTTGCCTGGAACTGCTAAACCAGAAAGCTGCAGGTTTAGCATTCAAGTGCTGATTAGACACAATTTTCATAGAGCAGTACATGTGGGTTCCTCAAACCCACTTCCATTGAAGGTGTGGAGTGCACTGGCTGGCACACAGCGACATGTTGTCGGATTGCTCAGGGAACAAGGGAGAGGACACACATGTTCTTGTACATGACACTAGAGGTCCTGATGGAAGAGGTCCAGAGAAGGAGGGATGTTCTGTACCCACATGGGGGAAGGATGCCACCTCATCCTTCTCACCATCCTCTCCCTCTCTCCTGCAGAAGTTGGTGCTGCTCTGCCTGGACTCAAGTCCATTCTCCCTTTCCTCATCCAGACCAAGAGGTACCCCTAGTGAGATACCAATGACCAAGCATTCCCTTTCTCCTGATATCTCCAACAAAGTAAAGTAGCACAGCACTTACTCTTCTTCAGTGAAGATCGCCGAGAATTTGTGGAATAAATGTTAATAGAGCATGAGTAAAGTCTTGACAAAGTGTCCAAGAAAGTTTCCCAATGCCTTTCAGAGGTCCTCTTCTCAGTTCCAGCAGAAAGTGAACATGAAATGATAAGTATTCCTTTAAATAACGCTTTAAATTGACATCAACACCTCGTTTAATTCCAAACAACTGGTTGGCTTTAGGATGAAGGCTAGCTGTACAAATGCAAAGCAGCCTCTGTAATGAGCACTAACAGGCATTTAAACTGGCACTCTGCCCCTTAATAAGCCTCCAAGTGGCTATTCCTAGCATAGGCTTCAACTCCTTTACCAAGGTGGTGTCTTTCGCAAAACGGGGGCTAAAGTGGCCTTTCAGCTCAAGATCCTATCTTAGCCACCTTGGTGACTCTTAAATGCCCGTAGATGCTGCTGAAATTGCAACTGCAACCCCCACCCCCCCACCCCGCTGGTGATACCTAAAGTCTAGTAAGTCCTCAAATTAAAATCAGCCATAAAACAGTTAGCCCTTACAGTGCTGCAGACAAGGACTGTCATGTTTCAGGGACTGCCAATGAAGCGGCACAGTGGTTAGCACCGCAGTCTCACAGCTCCAGCGACCCGGGTTCGATTCTGAATACTGTAAGTTCTCCCTGTGACCGTGTGGGTTTTCTCCGGGTGCTCTGGTTTCCTCCCATAGCCAAAGACTTGCAGGTTGATAGGTAAATTGGCCATTATAAATTGCCCCAAGTATAGGTAGGTGGTAAGGGAAGATGGGGATGTGAGAGGGTAATGGGATTAATGTAGGATTAGTATAAAATGGGTGGTTGATGGTCGGCACAGACTCGGTGGACCGAAGGGCCTGTTTCAGTGCTGTATCTCTAAATAAAAAAGTAATTGCTCAATAGAGGCACTTCTGTTTCTGGCATATTTATAGCTTCAAAGGTCGAACTGGATGCATTTATAAGAATATAAGAAATAGGAGAAGGAGAAGACCATATGGCTCCATGAGTCTGCTCTGCCATTCAATAAAATCATGGCTGATCTTCAATCACAATTCCACTTGCCCACCTCATTCCCATATCCTTTGATTCCCTTAGAGACTAAAAATCTATTCATCTTAGCCTTGAATATATTCAATGATTGAGCATCCACAGCCCTCTGGGTAAGAGAATTCCAATGAGTCATAAAGCTCTGAGGGAGGAAATTTCTCCTCATCTCAGTCCTAAATGGCTGACCCCTAATCCTGAGACTATGCCCCTTAGTTCTAGACTCTCCAGCAAGGGAAACAGCCTCTCAGCTTCAAACCTGTCAAGCCCACTCAGAATCTTACATGTTTCAATGAGATCACCTCTCATTCTTTTCAACTCCAGAGAGTATGGGGCCACTCTACTCAATCTCTCCTCATAGGACAATACCCTCATCCCAGGAATCAACCTAATGAACCTTTTTTGTACTGCCTCTAAGGCAAATATATCCTTCTTTAGGTTTAGAGAGCAAAACTGTTCATAGTACACCAGGTCTCACCAAAGCCTATACAATTGCAGCAAGACTTTCATACTCTTGTACTCCAACTCGCTTGCAATGAAGATTGACATACCATTGTCTTCCTAATTGCTTGTTGTACCTGTATGTTAACTTTCTGTGTTTCATGTACAAAATCCCAAAACCCTCTGACAACTAACATTTAAAGAAAGATGTGCATTTATATAGTGATATTCATGACCTCAGGACATCTCAAAGTACTTTACAGCAATGAAGAACTTTTGAAGGATAGTCACTGTTGCAATGTAGGAAACGCCGCAGCCAATTTGCACACAGCAAACTCCCAGCAATGTGCAAACGACCAGATAATCTGCTTTTGTGATGTTGATTGATGCATAAATATTAGCCAGGTGTCTGGGATAACTTCCCTGCTCATCTTCAAAATAGTGCCATGAGATCTTTTACATCCACCTGTTTAACCTTTCATTCAAAAGACAGCACCTCCAACAGTGCAGCACTCTCTCAGTACTGCACTAGAGTGTCAGCTTTGATTTTTGTGCTTAAGGCCTGGAGTGGGACTTGCAAGCAGAATTGCTTGACTTAGAGGCAAGAGAGCTAGCAATGGAGCCGCTTCAGAGATACAGCACTGAAACAGGCCCTTCGGCCCACCGAGTCTGTGCCGACCATCAACCACCCATTTATACTAATCCTACACTAATTCCATATTCCTACCACATCCCCACCTGTCCCTATATTTCCCTACCACCTACCTCTACTAGGGGCAATTGCTAATGGCCAATTTACCTATCAACCTGCAAGTCTTTGGCATGTGGGAGGAAACCGGAGCACCCAGAGGAAACCCACGCAGACACAGGGAGAACTTGCAAACTCCACACAGGCAGTACCCGGAATTGAACCTGGGTCGCAGGAGCTGTGAGGCTGCGGTGCTAACCACTGCGCCACTGTGCCGCTTTAGTAGCTGCTTTGCATTTAACTTTTTTTCTTAATCTTTCTACCAAAGTAAATAACCTCACACATCCCCACATTATGCTCCATCTGCCACCTTCTTGCCCAATCACATGACTTGTCTAGATTTTTTTGCAGACTCTGTGTCCGCTTCACAGCTTACTTTCCCACCTGGGTTTGTATCACCAGCAAACTTAAATACATTACACTGGGTCTCTTCATCTTGTTAATATTGATTGTAATATTGGGCGGCACAGTGGTGCAGTGGTTAGCACCACAGCCTCACAGCTCCAGTGACCCGGGTTCAATTCTGGGTACTGCCTGTTTGCAAGTTCTCCCTGTGTCTGCGTGGGTTTTCTCCGGGTGCTCAGGTTTCCTCCCACAAGCCAAAAGACTTGCAGGTTGGTAGGTAAATTGGCCATTAGAAATTGCCCCTAGTATAGGTAGGTGGTAGGGAAATATAGGGACAGGTGGGGATGTGGTAGGAATATGGGATTAGTGTAGGATTGTTATAAATGGGTGGTTGATGGTCAGCACAGACTCGGTGGGCCGAAGGGCCTGTTTCAGTGCTGTATCTCTAAACTTTCTTTTGGGCCTCCTTATCTCGAGAGACAATGGATACGCGCCTGGAGGTGGTCAGTGGTTTGTGAAGCAGCGCCTGGAGTGGCTATAAAGGCCAATTCTGGAGTGACAGGCTCTTCCACAGGTGCTGCAGAGAAATTTGTTTGTTGGGGCTGTTGCACAGTTGGCTCTCCCCTTGCGCCTCTGTCTTTTTTCCTGCCAACTACTAAGTCTCTTCGACTCGCCACAATTTAGCCCTGTCTTTATGGCTGCCCGCCAGCTCTGGCGAATGCTGGCAACTGACTCCCACGACTTGTGATCAATGTCACACGATTTCATGTCGCGTTTGCAGACGTCTTTATAACGGAGACATGGACGGCCGGTGGGTCTGATACCAGTGGCGAGCTCGCTGTACAATGTGTCTTTGGGGATCCTGCCATCTTCCATGCGGCTCACATGGCCAAGCCATCTCAAGCGCCGCTGACTCAGTAGTGTGTATAAGCTGGGGATGTTGGCCGCTTCAAGGACTTCTGTGTTGGAGATATAGTCCTGCCACCTGATGCCAAGTATTCTCCGAAGGCAGCGAAGATGGAATGAATTGAGACGTCGCTCTTGGCTGGCATATGTTGTCCAGGCCTCGCTGCCGTAGAGCAAGGTACTGAGGACACAGGCCTGATACACTCGGACTTTTGTGTTCCGTGTCAGTGCGCCATTTTCCCACACTCTCTTGGCCAGTCTGAACATAGCAGTGGAAGCCTTACCCATGCGCTTGTTGATTTCTGCATCTAGAGACAGGTTACTGGTGATAGTTGAGCCTAGGTAGGTGAACTCTTGAACCACTTCCAGAGCGTGGTCGCCAATATTGATGGATGGAGCATTTCTGACATCCTGCCCCATGATGTTCGTTTTCTTGAGGCTGATGGTTAGGCCAAATTCATTGCAGGCAGACGCAAACCTGTCTCTAAACTAAACTAAACTAAATTGCTAAGGTCCTGCACTGATCCGTGCAGCATCCCACTAATAACATGCTGCTACCCTGATAATAACCTGTTTATTTCTACTCTCTGCTTTCTGTCATTTAACCAATACTCTATCCATGCTAATATATTATGGCCAAATCCATGAGGCTTTGTCTTGCATAGCAACCATTCATGTGGCACCTGATTGAATGGCTTTTCAAAATCCAAATATTCTGCATCCACAGACTCCTCTTTATCTACCCTGCTAGTTACATCTTTAAAAAAAACTATAATAGGTTTGCCAAATGTGATTTCCTTTTTATAAAACCATACTGGCTTTTCCCAATCATATGATGATTTATTAAGTGCTCTGTTACCACTTCCTTCATAATGGATTTAAACATTTTTCTGATGACTGATGACAGACTAACTGGTCTGTAGTTCCCTGTTTTCTCGCTCCCTCCAATCTTGTGTATCAATATTACTTACAGTTGCTACCTTCTAATCCACTGGGACCGTCCTTGAAGTTCAACAATTTTGGAAGATCACCACAAATGCATCCACTATCTCTGCAGCCACCTCTTTCAGAACCCTAAGATGTAGGCCCAAGGGATCTGACTTTTTTTAGGCCCTTTAATTTCTCCAATACTATTCCTTTACTAATACTAATTTCTTTAAGTTTCTCATTCTTGCTGGACGCTTGGCTTACCACTATTTCTGTATGTTTTTTGTGTCTTCTACTGTGAAGATATATACAAAATATTTGTTTAACGTTTCTGTCATGTCCTTATTCCCCATTATAATTTCTCCTCTCTCAGCTTTTAAGGGGCCGAGAGTTACTTTCACCACTCATTTCTTTTTAATATGTAGAGGCTCTTGCAATCTGTTTTTATATTTCTAGCTAGTTTGCTCTCATATACTATTTTTTAAAATGTTTTTCATTTTGGTCATCCTTTGCTGGTTTCTTAAATTCTCCCAAACCCCAGGCTTACTACTTTGCTTGGCAACATTATAAACAACTTCTTTCAATTGAACACTATTCTTAACCTTTTTAGTTAGCCATGGATGGATGATATTTTCATTGGCGTTTTTATTACCCAATCGAATGTATATTCATTGAGAATTATGAAATACTTCTTGAAATGTTCACTTGTGCTTATCTACCTTTTAATCAAATTTCCCAATCTACCTTAGCCAACTCTCCCATTGTGCCTATAAAATTGACATTGGGCTGATTTTTACCCTCGGCGAAAGGGAGCCGCCCACTAACTGAAAAGTCAGTGGCGAACCTGCCTCTGCCTGGCCTGGGGATCCAGACCGCATTTTGCGGTCCCCAGGCCTTTAATTGGTCTGAAGCGGGACTTCCACACCCTTGAGGCAGGAAGTCCCACCAAATGGAGCTGCCGGCCAATCAACGGGCTGGCAACTCTCTGTCCCAGAAGCGCCACTGGCAGCGGTGGCCACTGTTGGGACTGCAACCTCGATGAAGACAGAAGATGTCAAGGAGCCCAAGAAAACCGGTACTTATTTGGGGCCTCACCTGGGCCAATCAGTCAGGCCCCGGCAAGGTAAGGGTGGTCGATTGGGGGGACAGAGAGCGTGTTGGGTGTTGAGGATGGTTGCAGCATTGGGGGCGTCACTCCATCGGGCACGGGGTGCCTGATCATGAGGGCCGGCCCCCCCAGGCCGTTAGAAAGCCGCCTGCTTTTGTCAGGCAGCTTCTCTCGGGCCTGGGCCACCCGACCAACCAAGGGTAAAATCCTCGTGGCAGCGGGCGGAGACCCTTAAGTGGCTATTAACTGGCCACTTAAGGCTTTGATTGGCCTGGGAATGGCGGGCCATTTTTTGCTGGCGCCACCCTACGTAATGTGGCGGCAGAGGCAGGAGCAGGTTGGAAAGGGCCCCCCGAGCCTCCCGCTCCATTTTATACCCCCCCCCCCCACTTCACCTTCCCGATCTTTGGGGAGGGGGTAAAATTCAGCCTATTATTTACATTTAAGGCTCTAATTTCAGACTTAAGTATGTCAATCTCAAATTCAATGTGAAAATCTATTATATTATGATCACTTTTCCCAGCAGATCTCCTATGATGAGATTACTAATTTACCCTGTCTCATTACACATTCAAGATCTAAAATAGCCTGTCCCCTGGTTTGATCCATGAAATATTGTTTTAAGGGAACTGTCTTGATCACATTACATGAACCTATCCTCCAAATTTCTTTTGTCAATTTGGTTTGGCCAGTCTGTATGAAGATTAAATTCCCCCACAATTATTGCATTACCTTTGGTAACAGCTTCTCTTATTTCTTAGTTAATACTCTGTCCAACAGTATAGCCACTGTTGGGGGCCTATAAACTACTGCCACCTTTTTTTTATTCTCCAGTCATACTGATTCCACTTCCTGATCTTCTGAGCCAAGGTCCTTCCTCACTACTTCTATCATCCTTTATGATCAGGACTCCTTCCACCGACAAGCACCACCACAACCGCCACCCCCCCCCCCCCCCCCCCCCCAACCCCCACCACCTCCCCATCTCCCCACCCTAACATCTTTTCTATTTTGTCTGTCTTTTCAAAATGCCAAATATCCTGGAATATTTAATTTCCAACCTTGGTCACCATGCAAACACATCTCTCTAATGGCTAGTATATCAGACACATTTATCTCTATTTGTGCCATTAATTAATTTACCTTGACACAAATATTTCATAGAATCATAAAAAGTTTGTGGCGCAAAAAGGGGCCACTGTGTCTGCATTGATTTCGTGCACTCAGATAAAGTATCTTTCATTTTAACTTTTTACCATTTTCCTTAATTTGACCTACTCCACTGAGGTACTATTACCATGAAACTCACTGCATTAAAAATTCGATAGTCCCTGAAGACTTTGTGCTGCCTACTCAGTAAATGATAGGAGTGTGTAGTCCAGCGCTAAACGTGCTGCTAAGTGGCTGCATGCCTCACCAGCGGCCTAAGTTTGTGTGAGGTAAGCGCAACTAAAAGCTTTCTTAAAGGGGAGGTGCATTCTGGCTGCCGCTGATAGGGGAAGTTGTTGTTGGAGTCTCTGACCTACAGGAACAGTCTGGATGACACAACATGGCAGAGAATGGATTCCCAGATTTTCTGATACAGCACTCAAGGCCCTGCTGTAGGAGATGAACAGGAGGCCCTCCATATCGAAGGGAATGGGAGAAGAAAGCCACTGACGTCAATGCGAATAGTGTCACTCAGAAGTTTAATGCCCTCGCACAAGTGGTTAAGGTCAGTGAATTCAGCTTCAAATGCCATATCCTTACAACTGAACCATTAGCCTACAGACGACATGTGTCGGGTTCGGGTTGGGTTGGGTCGCACTTCCAGGTCTGGCACTCGGGATCAGCTTGGGTCGGGCCAGGTCGGACACGCTCTATCACAATCTCAAGTAATGGCTCCACTGTTAATGTAATTTTTGGACTAGAAAGGTGATTTTGTTACAGTTACTTCAAGCTTGTACAGATCAGCAACAAAGTGAAAAATGGACGGTAAGATGGTCGGGTCGGGTCGGGTCGGGTCGGTCGCAGAAAAAAATGGAAGGATTTGGGCTGGGTCGGGCTCGGGGTCAGATGTGGTTTTGTCGGGCTCGGGTCGGGTTTCGTTTGCAGACCCGATCCAGCCTTTACCTCACATACTGCTCAATTCACCAGAATGCCTTCACTCACCTGTCAATATTCTCTGTCAAACATGACTCATATCCCAAATTCATAGCTTCCTATCGCCCTCACATACTTAAGACTGCTGCAAACCTTACACCCACATATCCTAGCTTGCACACACTACCAGCTATTAAACCAGGACAGGCACATCACCCAAGCACATTGCACCACACACACCGATGCACTTCCCTTTCTCTTACAGAACAAGGTGGCGCACAACCGGAGGTAGCAGCAACTAACCAGCAGGAGATGGGCACGGTTGTGTGTCCTCACCCCGATGGAGGAGAAAGTGGTCTGTTGCTGAGGACATGGCCAACATCAGGGCTGAGACCATAGAAGATGGTGGTATGTTCCTATCTAATCCATGTTCTCACCTCGCACTGTCCCTCATCCCACAGTCTCTTCCGACATACAAGCTTAAACTAGTATCAGCATGCACCTCATACGTCCCCCACCCCACACTCACTCCTCTCAGCACAACCCTTGTGCCTTTCTCCTTTCCGATGCCCAAAACTGTAACCTGGACAGGCAGTGTTGCGCCAGAAGAAGGGCCAAGAGGAGCAGGACACTGATGATCAGGAAATACTATCACTCAATCTCACACTCACAGCCACCAACTCAGATACTGGCACTGTGCACACTTTAGAGGGTATCATAGAGATGGGGTCTGCAAGTGGTGAGTTGCCATGCATGAGTGGATGGGCTGCAGCCAGGGCAGGGACTTAAGAACATAAGAAATAGGAGCAGGAGTAGACTATTCAGCCCCTCAAGCCTGCCTCGCCATTCAATAAGATCATGGTTGATCTGTCCCAGGCCTTAACTCCTCTTTCGGGCCTGCTCCGCATAACCCTCAACTGCCCGAGATTTCAAAAGTCTATCTACCGCCTCCTTAAATACATTTAGTGACCTAGCCTCCACAACTCTCTGAGGTAGAGAATTCCAGAGATTCACCATCCTCTGAAAGAAGAAATTCTTTCGCATCTCAGTTTTAAATGTGTGACCCCTTATTCTGTAACTATGTCCCCTAGTTCAAGATTCCCCCACCAGTGGAAACATATTCTCAACATCTACCCTGTCAAGCCCCCTTAGAATCTTATATGTTTCATTAAGATCACCCCTCATTCTTCTAAACCCCGTTCTTGATAAGACAACCCCTTCATCCCAGGAATCAGCCTAGTAAACCTTTTCTTAACTGCCTCCAATGCTAGTATATCCTTCCTTAAATATGGGGACCAAAACTGTACGCAGTACTCCAGGTGTGGCCTCACCGACACCCTGTACAGTTGTAACAAGACTTCCCTATTTTTAAACTCTATCCCTTTAGCAATAAAGGCCAAAATTTCATTTGCCTTCCTAATTACTTGCTGCACCTGCATGCTAACTTTTTGTGTTTCATGTACAAGAACACCCAGATCCCTCTGTACTGCAGTATTTTGTTCCACTCTGCTTGTTATATCATCAAAGAACTCTAACAAATTTGTCAAACATGATTTCCCCTTCATAAAACCATGTTGACTCTGTCTGATTGCATTATGTTTTTCTAAATGTCCTGCTAGAAAGGCTAGCAGGGATGCCAGCTCCCCAGAGGGCAAGGTCACACATGAGTTCTGCTGCAGAAGACAAACATGTGAACTTCAATGGGGTGGTGTACTCAAAAAGGCTGATGAGCATGCTTGGCTGACCTGCCTGAAAGCCTACTGTCACAGTCTTGGAACATGGAGGAGTCAGGTTCCAACTTGGCACAGGGCTTTGCACAGAGCTTGGAACTCATCCTTTCTAGCATGGAAGTGGTAAACACTTGTGATCCCAACCATAATACAGCAGCTGATGGTCGATGTCTCAGCTACCATTGGAGCACAGGCAGAAGCCACCCAACATCTGAGTGCTGCATTGGAAGTTCAGACTGAGGTCATGATATCCAGCTTGCAACTGTACAGGCTTAGACTGCTGCCATCATGGCTACAGGTACCAGGGGCTTTCAGGAACTCATAGCAGCCCAATAATCTGTGCTCCAAAAGACTACACGGATCTCTGAGGATCTACCCTGGGGCAGTACCAGTGGCTCCCCACAGCACAAACCTGCTGTTCTCTCTCAGGAATACAGTATTTGTGTTTCCACCACTGCCACTCCACCAGCACCCCTGCTGTTGCCACCCATGCTCAGATGGTACAGTCTGAAGCTGGGCCCTGAAGGCCCAGAACTGCTCAAGGGTGTCCTTAGGGTGTCCTGCAAGGCCATCTGCAGTCTCTCACAGTGAAAGTCAAAAGCCGTCCACCTGCCATGCTGCAGCCACTGGGGTAGCACTGCGTACAAAGAACAAAGAACAAAGAACAGTACAGCACAGGAACAGGCCATTCGGCCCTCCAAACCTGCGCCGATCTTGATGCCTATCTAAACTAACACCTTCTGCACTTCCGGGGCCCATATCCTCTTGTCACAAAACAGAAATGATGTTTCTGGTAAGTTGTTTTAAGAAGGGATATTCTGAGCAGACAGGGGCAGAAACATCGATGCCAATGAAGAGAAAGGACCCTGCCTAAGACCAGCAGCTTTAAGCCACATGTAGGCAGAGTCTCGAGTTGGCCTTGAAATATCCACCTGAGGAACCGTACCAGGGCTTCGCCATTGAACCTTGACTGGAATATAAGAGAAATCTGCTACTGCGAATATGAAACAAAGAGCAAAGAACAGTACAGCACAGGAACAGGCCATTCGGCCCTCCAAGCCTGCGCCGATCTTGATGCCTGTCTAAACTAAAACCTTCGGCACTTCCAGGGACCGTATCCCTCTATTCCCATTCTATTCATCTATTTGTCAAGATGCCTCTTAAACGTCGCTATCGTACTTGCTTGCACCACCTCCCCCAGCAGCAAGTTCCAGGCACTCACCACCCTCTGTGTAAAGAACTTGCCTCGCACATCCCCTCTAAACTTTGCCCCTCTCACCTTAAACCTATGTCCCCTAGTAACTGACTCTTCCACCCTGGGAAAAAGCTTCTGACTATCCACTCTGTCCCTGCCACTCATAACTTTGTAAACCTCTATCAGGTCGCCCCTCCACCTCCGTTGTTCCAGTGAAAACAATCCGAGTTTATCCAACCTCTCCTCATATCTAATGCCCTCCAGACCAGGCAACATCCTGGTAAACCTCTTCTGTACCCTCTCCAAAGCCTTCTGGTAGTGTGGTGACCAGAATTGCACGCAATATTCTAAGTGTGGCCTAACTAAAGTTCTGGACAGCTGCAGCATGACTTGCCAATTTTTATACTCTATGCCCCGACCGATGAAGGCAAGCATGCCGTATGCCTTCTTGACTACCTTATCCACCTGCGTTGCCACTTTCAGTGACCTGTGGACCTGTACACCCAGATCTCTCTGCCTGTCAATACTCCTAAGGGTTCTGCCCTTTACTGTATACCTCCCACCTGCATTAGACCTTCCAAAATGTATTACCTCACATTTGTCTGGATTAAACGCCATCTGCCATTTCTCCGCCCAAGTCTCCAACCGATCTATATCCTGCTGTATCCTCTGACAATCCTCATCATTATCCGCAACTCCACCAACCTTTGTGTCGTCCGCAAACTTACTAATCAGACCAGCTACATTTTCCTCCAAATCATTTATGTATACTACAAACAACAAAGGTCCCAGCACTGATCCCTGTGGAACACCACTAGTCACATCCCTCCATTCAGAAAAACACTCATCCACTGATACCCTCTGTCTTCTATGACCGAGCCAGTTCTGTATCCATCTTGCCAGTTCACCTCTGATCCCGTGTGACTTCATCTTTTGTACCAGTCTGCCATGGGGGACCTTGTCAAAGTATTACAACCGAGGTTTGAGGCGTGAACTGTCTCCCTCTAGTCTCACTACTCCACTGGTCACAATGTATATTTAAAAATATTTTAACCAGTTATGGATATGGCCAATTGTATACTTTTATCTATCCTTTTCAGAATACAAATCCACCAACCAGGTTTCTTTAACAAACAGCAAAATGATTATTTTATTCTCAAACAAGACTTATTCAATAAAGATGAAAAGCTTATTACAGACAGGTTGAAATATGAAAGTGTAAATATATTCCCTTCTATATAACCCAACACACACACACACACACATACAGACACCAGTTAAAGAAAAAATAAAGAAGGTTTCTCAACTTTACAAAAACAAAAATACTTTGGCCAGATACTTGCTAATTCTTGAAGAAAAAAAAGGATGATATGAAATGTTCCAGGTAACTTTCAGTCTGGTGTCCGGGTACACATAGACGGCAGACACTGGGATCTTTCTGGAGCAGTTCTGTTCAGGAGACGTCGCAGAGTAGTCTTGCATCAGCTATCACTGGATTCTCAGAAGATTTTTCAACACAGGTGGCAAAGGATGAGTTGGGTGACTTCTCTCTCAGCAGGATACATACCAACTGAACTCCAAACAACAACCAAAAACAAAAACAAAACTCCTGAAACATAAACCCAGACATATGAATTCTCGAAGTCCAAACAGTTCCATAGTCCATAAGGCTCTGGCTGTTTACTTCGCTTAAGACATGTGACTTCCAGTAAGTGTTGGTTTTTAAACAAAGTCCCAAGTGTCCTTCCAGTGACCCTTAAAAAACAAAAAGTCCAGCCTCTCCTCAGGTATTTTCCACAGTCTTTTAAATGCAAGTCCTCAAACAATGGAAGCACCTTCATAGCAATAGGAACACTAGGACAGGTAAAGGCACTAGCAAGACAGCCACTAAGGGTGATTTGTTCAGTTTTGTATCGGATTTCGGATATTTTGTTGGATAAAACTGGCAGAAAATGGTTGTTTCAGCACCCATTGTGCTGAAGAGTACACTGTGATGGTCTCAAACAGAGAGATGGTCATGTCTGGGACTATTGTACAATGGATATTTGGGGTTGTGTTCACTGGAACTGGAGTCGAATGAGGCAATCATGGACAGCCCAACCAGAACATGGATGTGCCAGCTGCCTTCACCCTTCCTCCTCCTCCTCCTTCTCTTCTTCCTCCTCTTCCTCCTCCTTCCCCTCCTCCTGAGGTGCTTGCTATATACCTGGTGGCAAGTGTTCATGATGGCCAGGTTGTGGAGGATGCAGCAGAACACCATGAATCGGGCACCCATTCCAACAAGTTCTGGAACACTCATCCAGCGCAGTCGAGGCAGCAGTAATTGCTTCAGCACCACAATCGTCTGCTCGATGATGTTTTTCATAGCAGCATGGCTGCTCACTTCTGGTTGAGTTGCAAAGTGGAGACACATGCCAGGTGTAAAGTTGATAGCTCTTGTTGCCCAGCAACCACACTTGCAATGTTCTGCAACTGAGATGATTGGGCCGCCAACAACCACAAAAGTCTTACTTTGTGCTAGGTATGATTCTAGCCAATGCAGAGATTTTCCCCTGATTCCAATTGACTTACATTTAATATGACTTCTTGCTGCACTTGTTAAAATGCTGCCTTGATGTCAAGGGTAGTCTTATCTCACTTCTGGAATTCAGCTCTTTTGTCCATGCTGCAATCAGATCTGGAACCAAGTTGCCCTGAGAGAAATCAAACTGAGCATCAGTGAGCAGGTTACTTTAAGAGGACAGAGACAGGCAGGTGGAATGGACGGGCAAGTGGCAGATGAAATTTAATGTAGAGAATTGTGAAGTGACTCATTTTGATAGGAAGAACGTGAAGAGGCAATATAAATTAAAGGATGCAATTCTAAAGGGGATGCATGAGCAGAGGGACCTGGAGGTTTTTATGGACTGGAGAGAGTTGATAGGGATGGCTCCCCTTTTGTCAGCTCTCAACTGACCGAAGACAGCGTGTTTTGAAAAAACAAAGTTTTTTAACCCCTGAGTGCTTTAATTGCCAGGAACAGACAAATGACAGGTTTTAAAAGAAAAATAAATATTTATTATATATGCACAAGAAATGCTGGAAATACTCAACAGGTCTGGCAGCATCTGTGGAGAAAGAAGCAGTGGTAACGTTTTGGGTCAGTGACCCTTCTTCAGAACTGGCAAATATTAGAAATGTAAAAGATTTTAAGCAAGTAAAGCGGGGGTGGGGCAAGAAATAACAAAAGAGAAGGTGTTGATAGGACAAGGTTATGGAGAATAACTGACCATAAGCTCATGGAACAAAGGCAAACGGAATGTTAATGGTGTGCTGAAAGACAAAGCGTTAGTACAGAGAGGGTGTGAATAGACTGTGAAGCACAAAGCACTCAAAGCACAAACATTAAAAAAAAATTTAAAAATAGGAATAGTGGGTAGGCATAGTAGAAACAAACTAAATACACTAAAAAACCTAAAATAAAATAACCAAATAAAAAAGAAAAAAGAAAAAATAACTAATCATAAAAAGGGGGGCCCGTCATGCTCTGAAATTATTGAACTCAATGTTCAGTCCGGCAGGCTGTAGTGTGCCTAATCGGTAAATGGGATGCTGTTCCTCGAGCTTGCGTTGATGTTCGCTGGAACACTGCAGCAATCCCAGGACAGAGATGTGAGCATGACAGTGGGGGGGGGGGGGTGGTGGTGTGCATGGGGTGGGGTGGGGGTGTGTTGAAATGGTCAGCAACTGGAAGCTCAGGGTCATGCTTACAGACTGAGCGGAGGTGTTCCGCAAAACAGTCACCCAATCAACGTTTGGTCTCCCCATTGTAGAGGAGACCACATTGTGAGCAGCGAATACAGTATACTACATTGAAAGAGGTACAAGAAAATCATTGCTTCACCTGGAAGGAGTGTTTGGGCTCTTGGATAGTGAGGAGAGAGGAGGTAAATAGGCAGGTATTACAGCTCCTGCGATTTCAGGGGAAGGTGCCGTGGGAAGGGGACAAGGTGGTGGGGGTAATGGAGAAGTGGACGAGGGTGTTGCAGCGGGAACAATCCCTTCAGAATGCTGACGGGGAAGGGAGGGGAAGATGTGTTTGGCAGTGGCATCACGCTGGAGGTGGCAGAAGTGGCGGAGGTTGATCCTTTGGATGTGGAGGCTGGTGGGGTGGAAAGTGAGGACAAGGGGAACCCTGTCACAGTTCTGGGAGGGAGTAGAAGGGGTGAGGGTAGAGGTGCGGGAAATGGGCCGGTCACGGTTGAGGCCCTGTCAACCACAGTGGGCGGGAATCCTCAGTTGAGGGAAAAGGAAGACATATCAGAAGCACTGTCATGGAAGGTAGCATCATCAGAGCAGATGCGTCAGAGACGGGGAAACTGGGAGAATGAAATGGAGTCCTTACAGGGGGCAAGGTGTAAGGAAGTGTAGTCGAGGTAGCTGTGGGAGTCAATGGGCTTATAATGAATATTAGTAGACAGTCTATCCCCGGAGATGGAGACAGGGAAGTCAAGGAAGGGAAGGGAAGTGTCAGAGATGGACCGGATGAAGGTGAGAGAAGGGTGGAAATTCGCAGTTTTCTAGTTCTGGGCGGGAGCAGAAAACAGCACCGATACAGTGATCAATATATCGGAAGAATAGTTGGGCAAGGGGGTCTGAGTAGGACTGGAACAAGGAATGCTCGACATATCCCACAAAAAGACAGGCATAACTAGGACCCATATGGGTTCCCATAGCAACTCCTTTTACTTGAAGGAAGTGAGTGGAGTTGAAGGAGTAGTTGTTCAATGTGAGAACAATTTCAGCCAGGCGGAGGAGGGTGGTGGTGGATGGGGACTGGTTGGGCCTCTGTTCAAGGAAGTAGCGGAGAGCCCTCAAACCGTCCTGGTGGAGGATGGAGGTGTGGAGAGTTTAGTATGTTTAGTTTGTTTATACTGTGCCTACCCACTGTTATTGTTTTTTTTTATTTTAATGTTTGTGCTTGGAGTGCTTTGTGCTTTACAGTTTATTCACACCCTCTCTGTACTAACACTTTGTCTTTCAGCACACCATTAACATACCGTTTGCCTTTGTTCCATGACCTTATGGTCAGTCATTCTCGATAACCTTGTCCTATCAACACCTTCGATTTTGTTATCTCTTGCCCCACCCCCACTTTACTTGCTTAAAATTCTTTTACATTTCTAATATTTGCCAGTTCTGAAGAAGGGTCACTGACCCAAAACGTTACCACTGCTTCTCTCTCCACAGATGCTGCCAGACCTGCCGAGTACTTCCAGCATTTCTTGTTTTTATTTCAGATTTCCAGCATCTGCAGTATTTTGCTTTTATTAGAATAAATATTTATTGTTCAACACCCGAATATACACAACTACAACCACTCTCACACTCACACAGATACAAGGAAAGATTGCATTTATAAAAGTAACAAGCCTTTAAGTCTTATGATTTCAAGAGTGCTCTGTTGCACTTGATTTTCCCTGGGGTGAAGACTTGTAATAATGCTGGCCTGTAATCCTTTCTTTGTCCACTGTAGAAAAGCTCTGGATGTTTAGAAAGATGGATTCAATGTTGGATTCAGCTCCTCACAGACCGCATGGATCGGTTGGAGCAGCAACTAGATGCACTTAGGAGCATGCAGGTGGCAGAAAACGTCATAGACAGGAGTTTTAGAGACGTGGTTACACCCAAGGTGCAGGCAAATAGATAGGTGACCGCTAGAAGGGGCAGGCAGTCAGTGCAGGAATCCCCTGTGGCTATCCCCCTCTCTTACAAGTATACCATTTTGGATACTGTTGGGGGGGATGGCCTATCAGGGGAAAACAACAGCAGCAGCCAGAGCATGGCTGGCACTGTTGTTCAGTAGGGAGGGACAAAGCATATAAGAGCAATAATTATAGAGGACTCTATAGTCAGGGGCACAGATAGACACTTCTGTGGACGTGAAAGAGACTCCAGGATGGTATGTTGCCTCCCTGGTGCCAGGGTCAAGGATGTCTCTGAATGCACAGGGGGCATTCTGAAGGGGGAGGTTGTGGTACACATCGGTACCAACAACATAGGCAGGAAGAGTGACGAGGTCCTGCAGGGGGAGTTTAGGGAGTTAGGTAGAAAGTTAAAAGACAGGACCTCTAGGGTTGTAATCTCGGGATTATCACGTGCCAGTGAGGCTAGAAATAGGAAGATAGTGCAGCTAAACACACGGCTCAACAGCTGGAGTAGGAGGGAGGGTTTCAGATATCTGGATCATTGGGATCTCTTCAGGGACAGGTGGGACCTGTACAAGAAGGACGGGTTGCATCTAAACTGGAGGGGCACAAATATACTGGCTGCGAGGTTTGCTAGCGTCACTCGGGAGGGTTTAAACTAGTGTGGCAGGGGGGTGCGAACCAGAGCAGTAGAACAGCAGGTAAAATAAATGAGGGGGAACTAGTAAATAAGGCCAGTAAGACTAAGAGGAAGAGCAGGCAGGGAGATGTTGCTGAGCACAGCGGGACTGGTCTTCTGAAGTGCATTTGTTTCAATGCAAGAAGTATAACTGGTAAGGCAGATGAACTTAGAGCTTGGATTAGTACTTGGAACTATGATGTTGTTGCTAATACAGAGACTTGGTTGAGGGAAGGACAGGATTGGCAGCTAAATGTTCCGGGATTTAGAAGATACAGGCAGGATAAAGGGGGATGTAAAAGGGATGGGGAAGTTGCATTACTGGTTAAGGAGAATATCACAGCTGTACTGCAGGAGGACACCTTAGAGGGGTCATGCAGCGATGCAATATGGGTGGAGCTCAGGAATAGGAAGGGTGCAGTCACGATGTTGGGGGTTTACTACAGGCCTCCCAACAGCCAGCGGGAGGTAGAGGAGCAGATATGCAGACTTATTTTGGAAAGATGTAAAGGTAACAGGGTTCTGGTGGTGGGTGATTTTAACTTCCCCTATATTGACTGGGACTCACTTAGTGCTAGGGGCTTGGATGGGGCAGAATCTGTAAGGAGCATCCAGGAGGGCTTATTGAAACAATACGTAGATAGTCCAACTAGGGATGGGGCCGAACAGGACCTGGTATTGGGGAATGAGCCCGGCCAGGTGGTCGAAGTTTCAGTAGGGGAGCATTTCGGGAACAGTGACCATAATTACATAAGTTTTAAGGTACTTGTGGATAAGGATAAGAGTAGTCCTCGGGTGAAGGTGCTAAATTGGGGGAAGGCGAATTATAACAATATTAGGCAGGAACTGAAGAATTTAGACTGGGGGCAGCTGTTTGAGAGTAAATCAACATCTGACATGTGGGAGTCTTTCAAACATCAGTTGATTAGAATCCAGGACCGGCATGTTCCTGTGAGGAAGAAGGATAAGTTTGGAAAGTTTTGGGAACCTTGGATAACGAGGGATATTGTGAGCCTCGTCAAAAAGAAAAAGGAAGCATTCGTAAGGGCTAGACGGCTAGGAACAGACGAAGCCCTTGAGGAATATAAAGACAGTAGGAAGGAACTTAACCAAGGAGTCAGGAGGGCTAAAAGGGGTTATGAGAAGTCATTGGCAAACAGGATTAAGGAAATTCCCAAGGCTTCTTATACGTATATAAAGAGCAAGAGGGTAACCAGGGAAAGGGCTGGCCCACTCAACGATAGAGGAGGGAATCTATGTGTGGAGCCAGAGGAAATGGGCGAGGTACTAAATGAGTACTTTGCATCAGTATTCATCAAAGAGAAGGACTTGGTGGATGATGAGTCGAGTAAGGGAGTGTAGATAGTCTGGGCCATGTCGTTATCAAAAAGGAGGAGGTCTTGGGCGTCTTGCAAAGCATTAAGGTAGATAAGTCCCCAGGGCCTGATGGGATCTACCTCAGAATACTGAGGGAGGCAAGGGAAGAAATTGCTGGGGCCTTGACAGAAATCTTTGTATCCTCATTGGCTACAGGTGAGGTCCCAGAGGACTGGAGAATAGCCAGTGTTGTTCCTTTGTTTAAGAAGGGTAGCAAGGATAATCCAGGAAATTATAGGCTGGTGAGCCCTACATCAGTGGTAGGGAAATTATTAGAGATGATTCTTCGGGACAGGATTTACTCCCATTTGGAAACAAATGAACTTATTAGCGAGAGACAGCATGGTTTTGTGAAGGGGAGGTCGTGTCTCACTGACTTGATTGAGTTTTTTGAGGAATTGATGAAGATGATTGATGAAGGAAGGGCAGTGGATGTTGTCTATATGGACTTCAGTAAAGCCTTTGACAAGGTCCCGCATGGCAGACTGGTACAAAAGGTCACACGGGATCAGAGGTGAGCTGGCAAGATGGATACAGAACTGGCTCAGTCATAGAAGACAGAGGGTAGCTATGGAAGGGTGCTTTTCTGAATGGAGGTATGTGACAAGTGGTGTTCCACAAGGATCAGTGCTGGGACCTTTGCTGTTTGTAGAATATATAAATGATTTGGAGGAAAATGTAGCTGGTCTGATTAGTAAGTTTGCGGACAACACAAAGGTTGGTGGAGTTGTGGATAATGATGAAGGTTGTCAGAGGATACAGCAGGATATAGATTGGTTGGGGACTTGGGCGGAGAAATGGCAGATGGAGTTTAATCCGGACAAATGTGAGGTAATGCATTTTGGAAGGTCGAATGCAGGTGGGAAGTAAACAGCAAATGGCAGAACCCTTAGGAGTATTGACAGGCAGAGAGATCTGGGCGTACAGGTCCACAGGTCACTGAAAGTGGCAACGCAGGTGGATAAGGTAGTCAAGAAGGCATACGGCATGCTTGCCTTCATCGGTCAGGGCATAGACTATAAAAATTGGCAAGTCATGCTGCAGCTGTTCAGAACTTTAGTTAGGCCACACTTAGAATATTGCGTGCAATTCTGGTCACCACACTACCAGAAGGACGTGGAGGCTTTGGAGAGGGTACAGAAGAGGTTTAGCAGGATGTTGCCTGGTCTGGAGAGCATTAGCTATGAGGAGAGGTTGGATAAACTCGGATTGTATTCACTGGAACAACGGAGGTGGAGGGGCGACATGATAGAGGTTTACAAAGTTATGAGTGGCATGGACAGAGTGGATAGTCAGAAGCTTTTTCCCAGGGTTGAAGAGTCAGTTACTAGGGGACATACGTTTAAGGTTCGAGGGGCAAAGTTTAGAGGGGATGTGCGATGCAAGTTCTTTACACAGAGGGTGGTGAGTGCCTGGAACTTGCTGCCGGGAGAGGTGGTGGAAGCAGGTAAAATAGCGACGTTTAAGAGGCATCTTGACAAATACATGAATAGAATGGGAATAGAGGGATACGGTTCCTGGAAGTGCAGAAGGTTTTAGTTTAGACAGGCATCAAGATCGGCGCAGGCTTGGAGAGCCGAATGGCCTGTTCCTGTGCTGTCCTGCTCTTTGTTCTTTTTTTTATATTCGCAGTAGCAGATTTCTCTTCTTTTCCAGTCAAGGTTCAATGGCGAAGCCCTGGTACTGTTTATCAGGTGGATATTTCAAGGCCAACTCGAGACTCTGCCTACATGTGGCTTAAAGCTGCTGGTCTTAGGCAGGGTCCTTTCTCTTCATTGGCATAGACGTTTCTGCCCCTGTCAGCTCAGAATATCCCTTCTTAAAACAACTTACCAGACACATAATTTCTGTTTAGTGACAAGAGCATGTCTTTCCATTGTCCTCATAGATAGTTTCTAATGGTTAAGGCATTGTCAGACAATGGAGTCCGGGTATTACTCATCAACATACCATCTTGACAAAATACAACGTTCACACCGATTTTCTGAATTTCAATGTCGGAGTCAAAGAGTCTGCAACAGTATTGTGAACCCAGTTTGTTTTAATTAGTTGGAGAAATGCAGCCACTACCACAGGAATGGTCGTTTGCATTTTAATGACTTTGTCAAGACTTGCCCCGACAATGAAAATTAGCTTGTGGTTCTGGCAGTTTCACATTTATTGGCAGGAAAGAAAACGTCACCTGACTTATTAACTCCATTTTGTATTGCAGGAAAGTGTCTGTTTCGGGTTGATACTTCATAAGTTCATATTTAGTTCTTATTGCATGAGAGTGGCAGGATATATGTGTACAAATCATTGAAGATGGCAGGGCAAGTTGAGAAAGAGCTAATAAAGCAAATCGGATCCTGGGCTTGGTAAATAGACGCATCAAGTACAAAAGCATGATGAACCTGTTTAAAACACTAGTTTGGCCTCAATTGGAATATTGTGTCTCGTTCCAGGCATTACACTTTAGGAAGTATATGAAGGCATTAGAGAGGGTGCAAAAAAGATTCACAAGATCAGTTCCAGAGATGAGAAACTTCAGTTATGTGGATGGATTGGAAAAGCTGGTGCTGTTCTTCTTCGAGAAGTGAAGATTAACAGGAGATTTGATAGGGGTGTTCAAAATCATGAGGGGTTTGGACAGAGTAGATAGGAAGAAACTGTTCCCATTGGCAGAAGGGTCAAGAACCAAAGGACAGTGATTTAAGGCGATTGGCAAAAAAAGCAACAACAACATGAGAAAAACCTTTTTTACACAGTGATTTGTAAATATATGGAATACACTGCTTGAAAGTGTGGTGAAGGCAGATTCAATCAAGGTTTTCAAAAGGGAATTTGATAATCATCTGAAGAGAAAAAATTTGCAGGGCTATAGGGAAAAGGTGGGGGCATGGGATTAGGTGAGTTGCTTTTGCAAAGAGCCGGCACAGACAAGACAGGCTGAATGGCCTCCTTCTGCACTGTAACTATTCTATGATTCTATGATATTGGTGAGTAAGTGCCCCTTGATTGCATTGTTTGTGACCCTGTCCATCACTTTGCTGATGATTGAGAGTAGGCTGATAGGGCAATAATCGGTCAGGTTGGTTTTGTTCTGTGGACAGGACGCTGGGCAATTTTTCACATTGTCAGGTAGATGCTGCACTGGAACAGTTTGGTTAGAGGTGCAGCTAATTCTGCAGCACCAGTCTTCAATACTACAGCTGAGATGTTATCGGTGCCGGTAGCCTTTTCTGCATCCAGTGTGCTGAGCTATTTCTTGATATCTCATGGAGTGAATCACTGATGACTCATTTCTAAACTTGTGGGGTCTTCAGAAGGACTCCAAGATGGATTGCCCACTTGGCACTTCTGGCTGACGATGGTTGGAACTGCTTCAGCCTTGTCTTTTGCACTGAAGTGGTAGGCGCCACCATCATTTAGGATGGGGATGTTTATGGAGCATCCTCCTCCTCTTATGTGCTTAATCATCCACCACCATTCAGGACTGGGAAGTGGCAGAACTGCAGACTTTGATCTGCTCTGTTGTTTGTGAGATCACTGACCTTTGTCTATATCATGCTGCTTCCACTGTTCAGCATCCATGTAACCCTGTGTTGTAGCTTCACCAGGTTGACACCTCATTTTTAGGTCAGGCCTCCACTGCTTCTGGCATGCTCTCTTACAATCCTCATTGAACCAGAGTTGGTCCCCTGACTTGATGGTAATGGCAGAGAGAGGGTTATGCCAACCATGAGCTTATGGATTCCCAGTTTTGAGCTGCTAGATCTCTTGTGAATCTGTCCCATTTAGCACAGGTGTCTGTGCCACGCAATAAGATGGAGGATGTTCTCAGTGTGAAGACAGGACTTTGCCTTCACAAGAACTCTTACCAAAACTGTCAAGGACAGAAGTGATAAGTAGATTGGTGAGGATGAGGTCAAGTAGATTTTTCCTTTGTGTTGGCTGTTTCACCGTGTACCTCAGGTGCCCATCAGGACTTGGCCAGCTCGCTCAGTAGTGGTGCTACCGACATTGAAGACTCCACCCAGAGTACATTGTTGCCCTTGCTTCACTCAGTGGGATTCAACATGAAGGAACACTGATTCATCAGCTGACGGAGAGCAATAAGTGATAATCAGCAGGAGGTTTCCTTGCCCATGCTTGACCTGATGCCATTGGCACAGTCAATGTTGAAGACTGCCAGGGCTACTCCCTCCTGTCTGTCTACCACTCTCCCATCACTTCCTGTGAGTGTGATCCTGCTAGTGGGATAGGACATACCCAGGGATCATGATCGAGCAGTTTGAGACATTGGTTGTAAATGCTGTGTTTGATTGCTCAGTGATTGATTGCTCTGTGCTGTATTTGTAAGACTGCTTACTAAGCTATCAGTCAACCCTGAGGGGGCATGGTTCCAAAAGCGAAACTAAGACAGATCCAGGCAGCCAACTGAATAAAAGCTACACACACAGAAATCTTGAGTCTAATTTCTTCATGTTTGGTGTATGGAAAATAACAGTAAGCTATGATTCTGTCAGACTGTTGCTTGACTGGTCTCTGGGCCGGTTGTCCCAACATTAACTCAAGTCCCCAGTAGTGTGGAGGACTTTACAGGGTTGACTGGGCTGGTTGTGCCTTTGTCATGTCCAAATCTGGTGTTTAGGCCGATGGCAGATGGTCAACCCGGTTTTATTCTTATTATAATTTTTTGTAAAAGTTTGGTACAACTGAATGGTTTGCTCAGCCTTTTCAGATGGAAGTTCACATTGCTGTGGGTCTGCAGTCACATATAGGCCCGACCAGCTAAGATCGACAGATTTCCTTCCCTGCAGGGCATAAATGAATCAGATGGGTTTTTATGACAGTTCAGTTGTTACATGGTCATATACTGATACTAGTTTTTTATTCCAGATTTAAATTCGCCAGCTGTGGTGCTGGGATTTGAACTCATGTCCCACATTTGTTCAACCAGGCCTCAGGATTGCTAGTCCAGTAATATAACCACTATGCTGCAAAATAAAAATGCAATATTCAAAGCAATAAAATGGCCATCTCAGCATCTAATTGTGATAAAAATCATCTGCATATTGGGGCTCTGCCTTGCCATGTCTATTACTGAAACGTTCATTAAAAAAAAGTAAATGGAACAACTTTACCACAAAATTTGATGGAAATGACACTAAAATATGAAATGATTTGTGCTACATAAATGATTTGGAATTGGAAATCAGAAGTACAGTTTCAAAATTTGTGACAAACCAAATTGGGGGGTATGGTTAATACAGAGGAGGACTGCAACAAAATACAGAAAGACATTCATAATCTTGCAGAATCCATATATAATTGGGAAATGAACTTGAATTCAGGTAAGTCTGAGGTGGTACATTTTGGTGGGAAGAATACAAAGTCCACATACTCCTTGGAAAATAAATGTCTAAATGGAGTAGAGGAACAGAAGGATCTGAAGGTACAGATACGCAAATCACTAAAAGTAACAATGCAGGTTAAAAAGGCCATAAAAAAAAGAAAACAATGCACTGGGGTTCATTGCTGGAGGGATAGAATTGAAGACTAGAGATGTTATGTTAAATTTGTCCAGAACCTTGGTTAGACCATACTTAGATTACTGTGAACAGTTCTGATCTCCATATTATAAAAAGGGATATATAGGCACTGGGGAATGTGCAAAAAAGATTTACTAGAATAGCAGAACATAATTGTTCAGGAAAGACTGAACAGGCTGGGGCTCTTTCTCTCAAAAACCTGATAGAGGCCATTAAGATTATGAAAGGGCTTGCTAGAATAGATATAGAGAAAATGTTTCCATCTGTGATGAAAACAGAACAAGGTCATAAATATAAGATAGTCATGAATAAATCCAATAAGGAGTTCAGGAGAAAGTTCCTTACCCAGAGAGTAGTTAGAATGTGAAACTCATTGCCACAAGGAGTGGTTGAGTGACTCGCATAGATGCATTTAAGAGAAAGCCAGATAAAAACATGAGGGAGAAAGGAATAAAAGGATATGTTGATAGGATTAGATGAAGAAGGGCAGGAGGAGGCTTGTATGGAGCATAAACACTAGCTTGAATCTGTTGTGTTGAATGGCCTGTTTCTATGTTGTCAATATTATGTAATTCTATGTAGTTTGAACCTTATCATGTTGAATCAATGGCAGTGTTGCAGTTAATTATCATAATGTGTTAGAATCTCTGGAACACTTCATCAGAATGTTGACTGCAGAATTATTATTGTGTCTTCTGCATGTCTCTACCGCAAGACTTTTCTCAGAGTCAATACAAACACTGCAGACTGTTTAATTCTGTTTAAAGCTTCAGTCTCAATTGACTTCTCTGCCAAAATCTACCTCGTTTTCTCTTGAATTTGAATACACTGCCTCTCCTATTTTAAAACAGTTACCTTAAAACTTGTAATTAATTTTATACAATAAAAATCATAATTAAATATACATAAATAAAAGTATATAAAAACATAGATACAGCTGTTGCAGGCTTTCATTGAATGATTTCCATTGTTCTGTATAATTCCAAGATATGTGGAATGAATACCAATGATTTATTTGCAGATTATTTTTGAAAGTAGTCCCATTTTTAGCTCACATCATAACATATGACGCATGCACATCAACACTCAGTGAGGCTATCCTTTCAAATTGTTCTCTCCAGTGCTAAGATTATGGAGGTAATTTTCTAAGTTCATGCTGCTGACAGTCAATCTCAGCTACCAGCATGCTGCCCACAATTTTCTACTATGTGCCACTAGTGGCCGAGATTCCTTACTGAATATTAGCCCCTTAAATGCCAGTTATTTTTGTTACATTAATTATGGGATAGAATGGGATTTCCACTGAATTTATGTCGGGTGATTGGGACGGGCCTCACAGAAATACTGATATATTTCTTGAACTTACTCTATATTTTATTCATTCTTAGAAGTTGGGCATTCCTAGCACGGCTGGCATTTATTGCCTATGCATGGTTTCACGATAAAGATAGTGATGGGCTATGTTCTTTTTTAGTAGTGGCATGGTACAACTAAGTGGCTTGCTACATCACTTCAAAAGGCAGTTAAAAGTCAAACACTTTGTTGTGGAACTGGGGTCACATATAGGCCAGACCAAATAAAGTTGACAACAGCCAGTTTCCTTCCCGAAAGAGCAATTATTTCCAGATTATGTCAAATTGAACTCAAATTCTCAAACTGCCATGTTGGGATTTGAAGTCACATTGTCCAGATTACAGATGCAATACTCTGGATTTTTCAGTCCACACATATAACCATTATGCTACCATACTCAATTACTCACATGGCCAATCCATCTCAAGCGCTGCTGACTCAGTAGTGTGTACAAGCTGGGGATGTTGGCCGCCTTGAGGACTTCTGTGTTGGAGATACGGTCCTGCCGCCTGATGCCAAGTGTTCTCCGGAGGCAGCGAAGATGGAATGAATTGAGACGTCACTCTTGGCTGACATACGTTGTCCAGGCCTCGCTGCCATAGAGCAAGGTACTGAGGACACAGGCCTGATACACTTGGACTTTTGTGTTCCGTGTCAGTGCGCCATTTTCCCACACTCTCTTGGCCAGTCTGGACATAGCAGTGGAAGCCTTTCCCATGCACTTGTTGATTGCTGCATCTAGAGACAGGTTACTGGTGATAGTTGAGCCGAGGTAGGTGAACTCTTGAACCACTTCCAGAGTGTGGTCGCCAATATTGATGGATGGAGCATTTCTGACGTCCTGCCCCATGATGTTCATTTTGTGGCACAGTGGCGCAGTGGTTAGCACCGCAGCCTCACAGCTCCAGTGACCCGGGTTCGATTCCGGGTACTGCCTGTGTGGAGTTTGCAAGTTCTCCCTGTGTCTGCGTGGGTTTTCTCCGGGTGCTCCGGTTTCCTCCCACAAGCCAAAAGACTTGCAGGTTGATAGGTAAATTGGCCATTAGAAATTGTCACTAGTATAGGTAGGTGGTCGGGAAATATAGGGACAGGTGGGGATGTTTGGTAGGAATATGGGATTAGTGTAGGATTAGTATAAATGGGTGGTTGATGTTCGGCACAGACTCGGTGGGCCGAAGGGCCTGTTTCAGTGCTGTACCTCTAATCTAATCATTTTCTTGAGGCTGATGGTTAGGCCAAATTCATTTCAGGCAGCCGCAAACCTGTCGATGAGACTCTGCAGGCACTCTTCAGTGTGAGATGTTAAAGCAGCATCGTCAGCAAAGAGGAGTTCCCTGATGAGGACTTTCCGTACTTTGGACTTGGCTCTTAGACGGGCAAGGTTGAACAACCTGCCCCCTGATCTTGTGTGGAGGAAAATTCCTTCTTCAGAGGACTTGAACGCATGTGAAAGCAGCAGGGAGAAGAAAATCCCAAAAAGTGTGGGTGCGAGAACACAGCCCTGTTTCACGCCACTCAGGATAGGAAAGGGCTCTGATGAGGAGCCACCATGTTGAATTGTGCCTTTCATATTGTCATAGAATGAGGTGATGATACTTAGTAGCTTTGGTGGGCATCCAATCTTTTCTAGTAGTCTGAAGAGACCATGTCTGCTGACGAGGTCAAAGGCTTTGGTGAGATCAATGAAAGCAATGCAGAGGGGCATCTCTTGTTCACGGCATTTCTCCTGTATCTGACGAAGGGAGAACAGCATGTCAATAGTCGATCTCTCTGCACGAAAGCCACACTGTGCCTCAGGGTAGACGCGCTCGGCCAGCTTCTGGAGCCTGTTCAGAGCGACTCGAGCAAAGACTTTCCCCACTATGCTGAGCAGGGAGATTCCACAGTAGTTGTTGCAGTCACCGCGGTCACCTTTTTTTTTATAGAGGGTGATGATAGTGGCATCGCGTATGTCCTGGGGTACTGCTCCCTCGTCCCAGCTCAGGCATAGCAGTTCATGCAGGCTTGGCACTCTTGATTATTTCAGGGGTAATGCTGTCCTTCCCAGGGGCTTTTCCGCTGGCTAGAGAATCAATGGCATCACTGAGTTCCGATTTGGTTGGCTGTATGTCCAGCTCATCCATGACTGGTAGAGGCTGGGCTGCATTGAGGGCAGTCTCAGTGACAGCATTCTCCCTTGAGTACAGTTCTAGGTAGTGCTCAACCTAGCGGTCCATTTGTTTGTGTTGGTCAGTGATTATGTCCCCTGATTTAGATTTGAGGGGGGCGATCTTCTTGATGGTTGGCCCAAGAGCTCTCTTTATGCCATCATCCATTCCTCTGATGTTTCAGGTGTCTGAGGCCAGCTGACTATGACTGCATAGGTGTTGCCAGTAGTCGTTTGCGCAGCGCCTGGCTGTTCTTTGTGCAGTGCTTCTGGCTGCTTTAAGTGCTGCGGATGTTAAATCGCTGGGGGCTTTCTTGTAGTTCAACAGTGCAATGCGCTTAGCGGCTATGACAGGTTCCAGCTCTTCATTATGAGATTGAAACCAGTCTGCATTTCTCTTCGCGCTTTTGCCGTAGGTGGTCAAAGCTGACTCATAGATGGCGTCTCTGATGTGGGCCCACTTGGTCTCAGCATCCCCTGTGGGAGTGTTTTGAAGGGCTGTTACAAGTGAATTTAGAAATTTTTGTAACAGCTGTGGGTGAGAAATTCTGCTCTTGTTGATGCGCGGGTGGCCCTTCTGCTTGGAATGATGCAACTTCTTTGGTCTGAGTCTAACCTTGCTGCACACCAGGGAGTGGTCGGTGTCGCAGTCCGCACTGTGGAAGCTGCGTGTGATTTGAACACTGTTTAAGGCGGCTCGCCTTGTGACAATGAGGTCTAGCTGGTGCCAACGACGCGATCTTGAGTGCCTCCATGAAACCTGATGACAGGGTTTAGTGTGAATGAACGAGTTGGTGATGCAGAGGTTATGATAGGTACACAACTCAAGCAGTCTCTGCCCGTTCTCATTCATCCTTCCAACGCCATAGCGCCCAAGGCAGGAGGGGCATGAGTCATGGTCGGCCCCAACCCTGGCATTAAAGTCCTCCAGCAGGAATAGGTGTTCGGTGTTGGGGATGCTGCTAATGATGTTATGGAGTTCCTCGTCGAACTGATCTTTAGCTTCAGGTGGGGAGCAGAGTGTTGGAGCAGCGATGCTGAGTAGGTGTACTGGACCAGAGGTGGTGAGCAGTCGGATGGACAGTATGCATTCCGAGCCATTTGAGGGAGGCTCTATCATGCTGAGCAAGGAGTTTCTGATGGCGAAGCCCACTCCATGCTGTCTTGGTTCTACCATGTGAGCCGCATGGAAGATGGCAGGATCCCCAAAGACACATTGTACAGCAAGCTCGCCACTGGTATCAGACCCGCCAGCTGTCCATGTCTCCGCTTTAAAGACATCTGCAAACGCGACATGAAATCCTGTGACATTGATCACAAGTCGTGGGAGTCAGTTGCCAGCGTTCGCCAGAGCTGACGGGCAGCCATAAAGACGGGGCTAAAATGTGGCGAGTCGAAGAGACTTAGTAGTTGGCAGGAAAAAAGACAGAGGCGCAAGGGGAGAGCCAACTGTGCAACAGCCCTGACTAACAAATTTCTCTGCAGCACCTGTGGAAGAGCCTGTCACTCCAGAATTGGCCTTTATAGCCACTCCAGGCGCTGCTTCACAAACCACTGACCACCTCCAGGCGCGTATCCATTGTCTCTCAAGATAAGGAGGCCAAAGAAGAACTCAATTACCGTTATAGAATAACACAATGGTCAAAATGCACCAGCTATTTGTTAGAGCCACTTCACAAGCCATACACTAGCAGTCTGGCACTTCATTGAATTCAGCAACTGCTGCATGATCATATCACAGTGTGGCAGCTGCAAAATGAAGCAGTCTTGTGCAATGGTCTTTGTCCTTTCGAAAATCTGTGCTGTTATCTGAATGTTAAAAACACTAGTAAAATCATTCAGCGCGTAATTAAAGCAAGTTGCATGGGAATTGGTAATTCATGGAAAAAGAATTAAGCTACAGGGGGATAAATCCTGCACTCCCAGGTTGGAGGATGGTTTCCCAGTCACCCAGAAAATAGAGCAGGGCCCCCACATTATGTGCCAATAAAGTAAAACTGATTTCAGTTGGGTTTTATCATCCCTTACATCCTTTCTGTGTCAACATTGGAACATAACAGGCATGAGGGTGTCATTGCACTATCAATTGTCTCTACATGAATTTGACTTTGTCATCTATGTCACCAGTCCTACCAGAACCCTCAACGAACCCTCAAAGAAATTTTCATCCCCAGTACTGTGGTGAGCTGGGCCAGCTGATCATCCCCAGGCTCCTCATTGGTGAAGACAATTTGCAGTGGCCCGCAGATAGGTCTTGGAAGGAGAAGAAGTTTTCAAGAATGAGTTGTTCGTCAGAAGAGGGAGAAAAGCGCTCATGGGAGATGGTGAGGGAGAAACTGGAAGAGGAGGGGATACAATCGGGAGGGAGGAGGGTGACCAGAAGAAGCATTTGGGAGATGTAGGGAGACAGCAACCAAGAGAGGGAGAGAGGCAGTGAACAGGAAAGGGAGGGCGACAGTGAATAGGAGAAGGAGGGAGGCAGTGAATAGGAAAAGCAGGGAGGCAGTTAAAAAGTAGAAGGAGGGAGACAGTGATCTGGATTTGTGCAAGAGGCAGGGCTCCTGACACCGGGCCGAAAAGGCGGAGGGAACCACACCTCTGAATTTTTTTCAGCCCTGGAGCGATCTTCTGGTCTTTTGGGGTCAAAGTTTAAGGAGGCAGGATCCCCATCCCTTTAAAGACTTTATAGGGACAGGGACCCCGCCCCCCTCCCCCAAGGGCTGCCGACCAATCACAGGGCCAGCAGTTCAGCAGTATCAGCAGCACCACCGAGAGCGGTGGCCACTGCCTATACTGCAGAAGCTTCAAACCCAGGCCCAGCGGTGGAACCCTGGAGAAGAAGTAGGTGAGGCAGGGTCGCTGGGTCAAGTCCGGAAGACCCCAGGGAGAGGGGGTGGAGGGCTGGGCATTCATTCCCAGGGGTTACAATTGTTCCCGGGGTGGGGTGTAGGGGGGGGGGTTCTTCTGTTAGCCACAAATGGACTACGAAGGAGGACCCTCCCCCAATCCCACAGGGATGGTGCCTTGTTTTACAAGGCGTCCTCCCCGTGCAGCGGAGGCCCCCTCTGCCATTGGTAAGATCCCAGTGGTGTCCGGAAGAGGCCCTTAATTGGCCCTCAATAGGCCACATAAGGACCTTAATTGGCCTCTGGGTAGGAAGGTCGTCGTCAGCCCATCCTGACCCCGGGTGAATCAGAACCGGGAATCCCAGCGTCGAGCTCCGTGGCAGCCAATTCTGCCCCATTTCTCCAGCAACCATGAAACCTACGGGCGGGATGAGAACAAGATCCAGCCCAGTGATTGGGAGGTATGGAGGCAACAATTGGGAGAGGAAGGAAAGCAACGATCAATTCAGTAGAGAAAGGGAGCAATGAGGAAGAGTGGGAGTGAGGCAGTGATTAGGGGAGACAGAGAGGCAGTGATTGGGAGAGGAAGGGAAGCAGAGAATGGGAAAGGGAGGGAGGCAGAAACTGGAAGAGGAAGGGAGGCAGCAGCCATGAGAGAGAGGAACGCATGACCGGGAGAGAGATGGAGGCAACGAACAGGAGAATGAGGGAGAGAGTGACTGGGAATAGGAGGCAGGCAGTGAATGGGAGAGGGAGGGAGGCAGTTATCAGGAGAGGGAGGAAGGCAACAATCAGGAGAGGGAGGGAGGTAGAAACCAGAAGAGGGAGGGAGACAGTGACCAGGAGAATGAGGGAGGCTGCGATCAGGAGGGCAAGAGAGGCAGCAATCGGGAGCATCAGGGAGGCAGCGATCAGGAGAAGGAAGGAAGCAGCACTGGGAGAGGGAGTGAGGCAGTGACTGGGAGAGGGAATGAGGCAGCGAATGGAGAGGGAGTGAGGCAGCAGCTTGGAGAGGGAGGGAGGCAGTGGCTTGGAGAGGGAGGGAGGCAGTGACTGGGAGCTGATTTCAGTTCCATCTGAGAATCGCACCATTGGGTATCTGGACCTTGCATGATCTGGGCTGGTCACATATCCTTGCAACCTCTACAGGATACCAGGTTACCGACGCATGATTCAGGACTCTGACCTTCTGTCCTACTCGCAATCGAGCCACTTCTGGTCCTGCTTGCCTGTCATACGATGCCTTCATCTTCTCTTGTTTAGATAGAAGTGTATTCTTTACTGTGGAAAACTTAGAGAGATGATGACTGGGCAAGGTAGTTTTTACTTGCCTTCCAAACATCAGTTCTACAGGTGACGGTAAGCCCATGTCCGATGGAATAGCTCGGAAGTGCAGCATTGCAAACCTGAGATCTTGTCCCGTCTGCCTGCACTTTAAATTTAGCAGTTTGATGGTGCACACCATGCATTCAGCCATGCCGTTGGACTTTGGATAATGTGGCGATGATGTCACGTGATGGACACCCCAACTGGCACACATGTCTTGGAATGGTATTCCTGCATGCTGGTGGCCCATTATCGGAGATGATTTCTTCCGGCACGCCAAATAGGCTGAACAGAGCACTGACCATATCCGCGATCATTGCACTTGACGTATCTTGTGGCTGCCTGATGATCGGAAACATGGTGAAGTAATGCATAACAAGGAGGAAATCGCCACTTTGAATGTGAAATAACTCTGTGCGATCTTTGCCCATGGATGTGAAGGTGTTTCATGTGGAATCAAGGATTCCTTCTGTTGATTTGGCTGAGAACTTTGACATGCCTCACAGGATTTCACCACCGTCTCAACGTTACTGTTGATTCCTGGCCAGCAGACCGTATCTCTGGCATGTTCTGGTATGTTCTATTCCCAAATGCTCTGGATGCTGTTGGGCTAGGATATCAGAACACAGAGCTTCGGGTATCAGGACTTGTTTCCCTTTGAAAATCACCCCTTGTGAAATACTGAGCTCGTCTTGATATGAACAGAAGTAGCGTAGACATTCGGTTACTTCCAGGGTGCCAGGCCATCCTTCCACAATCACCTTCCACAACAATGATAGGGTAGGGGCATGTGCTGTCTCATCTCTTAGTTGCTTGTATTTGTGGCATCCAAAACACATAAGGTTGATCTGGAGGACATCCTCAATCTCAGTATCCACACTGTGGAAATGCAAATCCAATGAGACAGCTGCATCTTTATTTGAGTTAGGCAACCTACTCAGGATGTCCTATGTGACCATTTTGCTGCCCAGTTTATATTGGAAGTCACAGTTGTAGCCCTGAACACTCCCCAAAAGCCTCTTCAACTGCAGAAGAGCACTCTTGAGCAGGTTGTACCATATGGTTTGTGGTCAGTGTCCATGGTAGAATGTTTTCCGAACAAGTAGGTGTGAAACCTAACAATGCCAAAGCGAAGGTTTCATGTTCGATGTTAGAATATGTAGATTGGGTTTGTGACAATCTTTTCGGTGCAAAGGCGATTGAGTTCCCTTCCTACATGATGCAGGTGCCTAATCCCTTCTGGGGCACGCAACCTCAAGTGTGATCTCTATGGTCAGGTCGTAATACTGTAGCACTCTGTGTTGACTTGACAGAGTTAACTTTAAGGACTTAAATACCTGCTCGTGGTTTTCCTGCCATAAGTAAAGGGTATCTTTATGCAGCATTTCCCTAAGCAGTGTTACTCGCTCAGTAAAATTGGGAATATACAGGGACAAATGTTGAACAGCCCGAGACACCATTGCACGTCTTCCTGGTGCTGAGAAGTTGGCATGGCTCTGATATCTTCGATCTTATCTGGGTCTGGGCATATTCCTGTGGTGGAATATATTGACCCAAAGAAGTTGATGTACCCAATGTTGACGTAGCACTTCTTGCTATTAGACACAAGATCCTCACAACAAGCAGCCAGCATTAGTAAGTTTCGGTCATGCTCTGCCTTGGTCCGCCCCATCACCGCAATATCGTCGACTACACAGATACAGCCCGGAACATTTTCTGTTATCCTGTCCATGTATTCTTGGAAAATGTCCTGGCTGATGCACAGGCCAACAGTAACCATCAGAAACAGTATCCCCTGAATGGTGTACTAAAGTTGTGAGTAGCTGGGTCTTCTTGGCTAAGTGGACAGACCAGTAGCCATGTTTTGCTTCAAGCTTTGAAAAATACTTATCACCAGTAAACTTAGGATTCTGCTCCTCTAGGGTGAAGATTTTATGCAGGCATCTCATGAGGGCTAAATTCAGTCATTGAGGGTCTAAGCACACCTGAGATTGCAGTCTTAATAATCCTGATTTTTTATAAATATAGAATTTTTTCAGAGGTTTTGTTTTCACAGGCACAACTTCTTTCTGTTTTGTTTTTAAGAAAGATTTGTTTTTATTGCAGCCCTGCCCCTTTTAAGCGTGCGAGACTGCATCTTTTTTTAATCTGTGAGACAGCTTGTTTACACAGTTTGCTTGTTTTGTTTTAATTGCGAGAGATCAGATTTTGTTGGTACAGCTGTTTGTTTTTTTAAAAATTCGGAGAGCTTTTTTAGGCAGCACAGCGGTGCAGTGGTTAGCACCACAGCCTCACAACTCCAGTGACCCAGGTTCAATTCTGGGTATTGCCTGTGCGGAGTTTGCAAGTTCTCCCTGTGACCGTGTGGGTTTTCGCCAGGTGCTCCGGTTTCCTCCCATAGCCAAAGACTTGCAGGTTGATAGGTAAATTGGCCATTATAAATTACCCCTAGTATAGGTGGCGATGTGGTAGGAATATAAGATTAGTATAAATGGGTGGTTGTTAGTGGGCACAGACTCAATGGGCTGAAGGGCCTGTTTCAGTGCTGTATCTCGAAATAAAAACTAAACTGTTAGAAAGTTTTTTTAAAGAGGGCTGGAGCTTGCAGTACTGGCAGTTGCCACAACCAGCCTTTCTCACTGTGCTGAACCTCCAGTAGAGCTGTTTGGTTCTTCCTGCTCCTTTTGGCTTAAGCCCTGCCCACAAATCAAAAAAAGGAAAGCTAAGACAGTAATGCCTTTAGCTCCTGCTTTTCAAATTTTTCAACACGCTGCCAGATAGATGAAAGCTCCGGTCTCAAGGCAAATTTCCTAATGTACTCTGAGAGTTTCAACACCTCCTGGGGTCCTTTCTGTAGCCTATCTCACTGCAGTGTTGTTGTGTCTCCTGCTGGTTAATCTCTGGATTATTACCTGAGCCATGTACAAATTGGCATAGGACAAATAAAATTAGAGAAATTAATGCATGGCTCAAAGACTGGTGGGGTAGAAGTGGATTTTGGTTCATGGGGCACTGGCACCAGTACTGGGGAAACTGGTGGCGGTACCATTGGGACGGTCGACACCTGAACTGTGCTGGGGCCGGTGTTCTAGCGAGCTGCATAGTAGGGAAGTAGAGAAAGTTTTAAACTGAATAGTGGGGGCAAGAGATCAAATTTTGGAAGATATAGTAAATGAAGGAGTAGAGACAAGGCAAGAGAGAAAGGCATTAATATGGGAAATAAGAACAAAACAAAGAACAAAGAAAATTACAGCACAGGAACAGGCCCTTCAGCCCTCCAAGCCTGCGCCGATCCAGATCCTCTATCTAAACATGACGCCTATTTTCTAAGGGTCTGTATCTCTTTACTTCCTGCCCATTGATGTATCTGTCTAGATACATCTTAAAAGACGCTATCGTGCCCGCGTCTACCACCTCTGCAGGCAACGCGTTCCAGGCACCCACCACCCTCTGCGTAAAGAACTTCCCACGCATATCCCCCCTAAACTTTTCCCCTTTCACTTTGAACTCGTGACCCCTAGTAATTGAATCCCCCACTCTGGGAAAAAGCTTCTTGCTATCCACCCTGTCTATACCTCTCATGATTTTGTACACCTCAATCAGGTCCCCCCTCAACCTTCGTCTTTCTAATGAAAATAATCCTAATCTACTCAACCTCTCTTCATAGCTAGTGCCCTCCATACCAGGCAACATCCTGGTGAACCTCCTCTGCACCCTCTCCAAAGCATCCACATCCTTTTGGTAATGTGGCGACCAGAACTGCACGCAGTATTCCAAATGTGGCCGAACCAAAGTCCTATATAACTGTAACATGACCTGCCAACTCTTGTACTCAATACCCTGTCCGATGAAGGAAAGCATGCCGTATGCCTTCTTGACCACTCTATTGACCTGCGTTTCCACCTTCAGGGAACAATGGACCTGAACACCCAAATCTCTCTGTACATCAATTTTCCCAGGACTTTTCCATTTATTGTATAAATGATAAACATACTGTGACAGGAAGGGACATAGAGTACAAATCTAAGAGTAAATCAACAGATGAGGCTAGAAACTACAAAAATAATAAAAGTACACAACTAAAGGCTCTGTATCTGAATGCATGCAGCATTCAAAACAAAACAGATGAATTGAGAGCAAAGATAGAAATAAATAGGTACGATCTGATAGCCATTACAGAGACATGGCTGCAGGATGACATAGATTGGGACCTGAATATTGAAGGGTACATGGCATTTAGGAAGGACAGAAGCTAGGACAAGGTGGAGGGGTAGCTCTGTTAATTAATGATGGTATTAGCGCAGTAGAGAAGGATGACCTAAGTTCAGGAGACCAGGATGTAGAAGCAGTTTGGGTAGAGATGAGAAATCATGAAGGTAAGAAGTCACTTGTTTGAGTGGTGTACAGGCCATCTAACATAAACCACACTGCAGGACGGGGTCTAAAGGAAGAAATAATAGCAGATTGTCAGAAAGGTACAGCGATAATTAACCTACATATAGACTGGAAAAATCAGATGGGCAGAGGTAGCCTAGATAAGGAGCACATAGAATGTTCACGGGATAATTTCTTGGAACAATACATCTGAAACCAACCAGAGAACAGGCTATACGAGACCTGGTATTGTGCAATGAGATAGGATTAGTTAATGACCTCATAGGTAGCAGCGAACATAATATGATCGAATTTTACATTCATTTTGAGGGAGAAAAGAGTGGGTCCAAGACTCGAATTTTAAACTTAAATAAGGGCAATTAGGAGGGCCTGAAAGCAGAGCTAGCTAAAGTGAACTGGCAAATCAGGTTAAGGGATAGGTCAATAGAGATGCAGTGGTAGACATTTAAGGGGATAATTCAGAATACACAGAATAGTTACCACTGTACAAGGTGTTGGTGAGGCCACTCCTGGAGTACTGCAGACAATTTTGGTCCCCATATTTAAGGAAGGATATACTAGCATTGGAGGCAGTTCAGAAAAGGTTCACTAGGCTGATTCCTGGGATGAAGGGGTTGTCTTATCAAGAATGACAAAACAGGTTAGGCCTCTATTCATTGGAGTTTAGAAGAATGAGAGGTGATCTGATTGAAACATCGAAGATTTTAAGGGGGCTTGACAGGGTAGATGTTAAGAATATATTTCCACTGGTGGGGGAATCTCAAACTAGGGGATACAGAATAAGATGGCACACATTTAAAACTGAGATGCGAAGGAATTTCTCCTCTCAGAGGGTAGTTAATCTCTGGAATTCTCTACCTCAGAGAGTTGTGGAAGCTCGGTCACTAAATGTATTTAAGGAGGAGGTAGATAGATTTTTTAAATCTCGGGAAGTCAAGGGGTATATGGAGCAGGCCCGAAAGAGGAGTTGAGGCCTGGGACAGATGAGCCATGATCTTATTGAATGCCGGGGAAGGCTTGAGGGGCTGAATGGCCTACTCCTGCTCTTATATCTTATGTTCTTATGTTCAATGAGAAAGAAAAATTCCAAGGGTGGGACCTGCCATCCGTGGTTAACTAAAACAGTTAAAGATAGTATCAGAGAAGATGGTAAAAGACGGGGGGGGTGTGGCATTGTTAATCAAGGAGAGTATTACAGCGACAGAAAGGACGTTTGAGGACTCGTCTACTGAGGTAGTATGGGCCGAGGTTAGAAACAGGAGAGGTGAGGTTACCCTGTTGGGAGTCTTTTATAGACCTCCAAATAGTTCCAGAGATGTAGAGGAAAGGATAGCGAAGATGATTCTCGACAGGGGCGAGAGTAACAGGGTAGTTGTTATGGGGGACATTAACTTTCCAAATATCGACTGGAAATACTATAGTTCGAGTACTTTAGATGGGTCAGTTTTTGTCCAGTGTGTGCAGGAGGGTTTTCTGACACAGTATGTAGACAGGCCAACCAGGGGCGATGCCACATTGGATTTGGTACTGGGAAATGAACCCGGCCAGGTGTTAGATTTAGATGCAGGTGAGCACTTTGGTGATAGTGATCACAATTCGGTTAGGTTTACCTTAGTGATGGGCAGGGACAGGTATATACCGCAGGGCAAGAATGAAAGCTGGGGGAAAGGAAATTATGATGCGATTAGGCAAGATTTAGGATGCGTAGGATGGGGAAGGAAACTGCAGGGGATGGGAACAATCGAAATGTGGAGCTTATTCAAGGAGCAGCTACTGCGTGTCCTTGATAAGTATGTACCTGTGAGGAAGGGAGGAAGTTGTCGAGCGAGGGAGCCGTGGTTTACAAAAGAAGTTGAAGCGCTTGTCAAGAGGAAGAAGAAGGCTTATGTTAGGATGAGACGTGAAGGCTCAGTTAGGGCGCTTGAGAGTTACAAGCTAGCCAGGAAGGATCTAAAGGGAGAGCTAAGAAGAGCAAGGAGAGGACACGAGAAGTCATTGGCGGATAGGATCAGGGAAAACCCTAAGGCTTTCTATAGGTATATCAGGAATAAAAGAATGACTCGAGTCAGATTAGGGCCAATCAAGGATAGTAGTGGGAAGTTGTGTGTGGAATCAGAGGAGATAGGGGAAGTGTTAAATGAATATTTTGCGTCAGTATTTACAGTAGAGAAAGAAAATGTTGTCGAGGAGAATACTGAGATTCAGGCTACTAGGCTAGATGGGATTGAGGTTCACAAGGAGGAGGTGTTATCAATTTTGGAAAGTGTGAAAATAGATAAGTCCCCTGGGCCAGATGGGATTTACCCTAGGATTCTCTGGGAAGCTAGGGAGGAGATTGCAGAGCCTTTGTCCTTGATCTTTATGTCGTCATTGTCGACAGGAATAGTGCCGGAGGACTGGAGGATAGCAAATGTTGTCGCCTTGTTCAAGAAGGGGAGTAGAGACAGCCCTGGTAATTATAGACCTGTGAGCCTTACTTCAGTTGTGGGTAAAATGTTGGAAAAGGTTATAAGAGACAGGATTTATAATCATCTTGAAAAGAATAAGTTCATTAGAGATAGTCAGCACGGTTTTGTGACGGGTAGGTCGTGCCTCACAAACCTTATTGAGTTTTTCGAGAAGGTGACCAAACAGGTGGATGAAGGTAAAGCAGTGGATGTGGTGTATATGGATTTCAGTAAGGCGTTTGATAAGGTTCCCCATGGTAGGCTATTGCAGAAAATACGGAAGTATGGGGCTGAAGGTGATTTAGAGCTTTGGATCAGAAATTGGCTAGCTGAAAGAAGACAGAGGGTGGTGGCTGATGGCAAATGTTCATCCTGGAGTTTAGTTACTAGTGGTGTACCGCAAGGATCTGTTTTGGGGCCACTGCTGTTTGTCATTTTTATAAATGACTTGGAAGAGGGTGTAGAAGGGTGGGTTAGTAAATTTGCAGATGACACGAAGGTCGGTGGAGTTGTGGATAGTGCCGAAGGATGTTGCAGGGTACAGAGGGACATAGATAGGCTGCAGAGCTGGGCTGAGAGATGGCAAATGGAGTTTAATGCGGAAAAGTGCGAGGTGATTCACTTTGGAAGGAGTAACAGGAATGCAGAGTACTGGGCTAATGGGAAGATTCTTGGTAGTGTAGATGAACAGAGATATCTTGGTGTCCAGGTGCATAAATCCCTGAAGGTTGCTCCCCAGGTTAATAGGGCTGTTAAGAAGGCATATGGTGTGTTAGCTTTTATTAGTAGGGGGATCGAGTTTCGGAGCCACGAGGTCATGCTGCAGCTGTACAAAACTCTGGTGAGACTGCACCTGGAGTATTGCGTGCAGTTCTGGTCACCGCATTATAGGAAGGATGTGGAAGCTATGGAAAGGATGCAGAGGAGATTTACTAGGATGTTGCCTGGTATGGAGGGAAGTTCTTACGAGGAAAGGCTGAGGGACTTGAGGTTGTTTTCGTTGGAGAGAAGGAGGAGGAGAGGTGACTTAATAGAGACATATAAGATAATCAGAGGGTCAGATAGGGTGGATAGTGAGCGCCTTTTTCCTCGGATGGTGATGGCAAACACGAGGGGACATAGCTTCAAGTTGAGGGGTGATAGATATAGGACAGATGTGAGTGGTAGTTTCTTTACTCAGAGAGTAGTAAGGGCGTGGAATGCCCTCCCTGCAGCAGTAGTAGATTCGCCTACTTTAAGGGCATTTAAGTGGTCATTGGATAGACATATGGATGAAAATGGAATAGTGTAGGTCAGATGGTTTCACAGGTCGGCGCAACATCGAGGGCCGAAGGGCCTGTACTGCGCTGTCATGTTCTAATTCTAATTCTAATTCTAATTCTATCAAACTTAGAGAAAAAGCCTATAATTGCGCAAAGATGGGAGGCAGGTCAGATGATTGGACAGAATATAAAAAAAGCAAAGAATGACTAAAAGATTGATAAGGAAGGTAAAATTAGTGACAAGAGAAAGCTGGGTAGAAATATAAAAACAGATAGCAAGAATTTCTACAGATAGTTTAAAAAGAAAAGAGTTTACAAAGTGAGCGTTAGTCCTATAAAAAGTGAGTCTGGGGAATTAATATTTGATAATAAGGAGATGGCAGATGAATTGAACATATATTTTGCATCAGTCTTCACTATTGAGAATACAAGTAACATCCTAGTATTAGATGTAAGTCAGGAAATGGAAGGGAAGGAGGAACTCAAGAAAATTACAATCACCAGGGAAGTGGTACTGAACAAATTGTTGGAGCTGCGGGCTGACAAATCCCCAGGTCCTTACGGACTTCATTCTAGGGTGTTAAAAGAAGTGTCCAGTGAGATAATTGGTGCATTAGTTTTAATTTTCCAAAATTCCCTAAATTCGGGGAAGGTTCCATTAGATTGGAAAATAGCAAATGCAACTCCTTTATTCAAAAAGGGGGGAAGACAGAAAGCAAGAAACTATAGACCAGTTAGCTTAACATCTGTCTTCGGGAAAATGTTAGAAGCTATTATTAAAGATGTTATAACAGGGCATTTAGAAAAATTCAAGGTAATCAGGCAGAATCAACATGGTTTTGTGAAAGGGAAATCATGTTTAACCAATTTATTGGAGTTCTTTGGGGGAGTTACATGTGCTGTGGATAAAGGGGAACCGGTGGATGTATTGTACTAAGATTTCCCGAAGGCATTTGATACGGTGCCACATCAAAGGCTATTTCAGAAAATAAAAGCTCATGGTGTAGGAGGTAACATATTAGCATGGTTAGAAGATTGGTTTAGTTTTTAGTTTTAGTGATATAGCACTGAAACAGGCCCTTCGGCCCACCGAGTCTGTGCCAACCATCAACCACCCATTTATACTAATCCTACACTAATTCCATATTTCTACCACATCCCCACCTGTCCCTATATTTCCCTACCGATACTAGGGGCAATTTATAATAGCCAATTAACCTCCCAACCAGCAAGTCTTTGGCATGTGGGAGGAAACCAGAGCACCCGGAGGAAACCCACGCAGACACAGGGAGAACTTGCAAACTCCACACAGGCAGTACCCAGACTTGAACCCGGGTCGCTGGAGCTGTGAGGCTGCGGTGCTAACCACTGCGCCACTGTGCCGCTAACAAGGAACAGAGAGTAGGCTTAAATGGGTCATTTGCTGCTTGGCAAGATGTAATGAGTGATGTGCCATAGGGATCTGTGCTGGGGCCTCAACTTTTTTATACAACTGACTTAGATGAAGGGACAGAAGGTATAGTTGTAAGTTTGCTGATGACACAAAGATAGGTAGGAAAGTAACTTGTGAAGAGGACATAAGGAGGCTACAAAGGGATATAGATAGGTTAAGTGAGTGGGCAAAGACCTGGCAAATGGAGTCTAATGTGAGAAAGGGGGAAATTGTCCACTTTGGCAGGAATACTAATAAAGAAGCATATGATCTAAATGGTGAGAGATTGTAGAGCTCTGACATGCAAAGGGATCTGGGTGTCCTAGTGCATAAATTGTGAAAGGTTAGTATGCAGGTACATAATTAAGAAAGCTAATAGAATGTTATCGTTTATCGCAAAGGGAATTGAATACAAAAGTAGGAATTGAATACAAATTCAGCTATACAGGGCATTGATGAGACCACATCTGGAGTACTGTGTACAGTACTAGTTTCTTTATTTAAGGAAGGATGTAAATGCGTTGGAGGCAGTCCAGAGAAAGTTTACTAGACTAATACCTGTATTTAATACCTGTCTTCCGAGGAAAGATTGGACAGGCTAGGCTTGTATCTGCTGTAATTTAGAAGAGTAAGAGGTGATTTGATTGAAACATATAAGATCCTGAGGGTCTTGACAAGGTGGATGTGGAAAGGATGATACCCCTTGTGGGAGAATCTAGAACTGTTTAAAAATAAGGGGTTGCCCATTTAAGACAAAGATGAAGAGAATTTTTTTCTCTCAGAGGCTCGTGAGTCTTTGGAATTCTCCTCCTCAAAAGGCAGTGGAAGTCTTTGAATATTTTTAAGGCAGAGGTCGATAGATTCCTGATAAGCAAGGGGGTGGAAGGTTATCGGGGGTAGGTGGAAATGTGGATTAATCAGTTCAGCCTGAACTTATTGAATGGTAGAGCAGGCTTGAACGGCCAAGTGGCCTACTCCTGCTCCTAATTCGTATGTTCCTATGTTGGATCTTCAGCCAATCGTAGGTAGCCTGCGATTCTTTGTTCTCTCTTTGTTGGTGTGTTCTTCAGAAAAAGTTCAACATTGCCACGCTGTAATTTTTGTTGGTCTTCAATAAAAAAAAATCCCAAACTTTGCCACCATGTAATATTTCTTGATCCATTGATGTGTGATCTATTGTAAGACTCACAGGTCTACAAGTAATATCCAAGTAAATGTGGGTTTTATTTGAACTTAACTGGAACATATATAGACAAACAGTTACTGCACAAGCTACATCTAAACACCTCTTACTTTGTTGGGCTCCACCCACAATTGACTGCTCATGTGTGACATGACATCTCTTCCTCCAGTGATCTTCACTTACATCTCCTTAATGTGGTCCACTGTTATGGTCGTGACCGGGACAATGAGGGAAATATTGATCAGGAAAGGGAGGGGAGGCAGTGACCTGGAGAGGGAAAGAGCAGTGATCAAGACTGGGAGGGAGGCAGCAATCCGGAATAACATTATAAGTAGCATGGATTTCTGCTCAACTTGAGTGGTGTGAGACAGAGTACTTAACTCTGGAATTTGGTAAGTGTGGGAATTCAGTGCAGTAAGGGAGAAGGTGCTGTTCTTGTCTTTTACAGAACAAGCAGTGATCCGAAAAAGGGAGAGGGAGACAGTGAGTACTGAGAGCTGAATCCCAGAGGCATTAATTAGGCCAGCAGGTGATTAGTTGGTGAGCATAAAGGGTTTTTTTTCTAAACTAGGGCAGCAGTTTAAATTGGTACTGGGGAGAAATAAGTATTATATTAAATTTGTAGCTTAACTAGTTAAACTGCTTAATATAACTACAAATTTTCAGTGATATTTCTAAGCTTGAAACCTAATCAGTTAAAACACAATAGAGATAGCAGGGCGGGTGATGTGTTGCAGCTGTAATATGTGGGAGCTGGAGAACACCAGTGTGATCCACTGCAACCACTTCTGTAATATGTGTCTACAGCTCGAGGAACTTCAGCTCAGAGTTGATGAGCTGGAGTCTGAGATTCAAACACTGTGATACATCAGGGAGGTGGAAAGTTACCTGGACACTTTGTTACAGGAGGCAGTCATGCCCCTTAGGCTAGGTATTTCAGTTTTGTTCCATGGACAGGGTACAGGAGAGCTTGACTGCAAGTGAGACAGGTATGGGAATCCAGAAGGTAGCACTGGAGGAGCCCCAGCCCTTTCACTTGTCCAACAGGTTTGATGTTCTTGCAGCCTGTGTGGATGAAAGCAGGGGCGGCAGGGAGAATGAGCAAACTGACCACGGTACCATACTGCACTGGCCATTCAAGTCAGGGGAATAAAAAGGGATGTAGTAGTAGGGGAGAGAATAGTTAAGGGGATAGATACTGTCCTCTGCAGCCGAGCACCTGAGTCCTGCCCGGTGTCAGGGTTAAGGACATCTCCTCAAGGTTGGAGAGGAACTTGGAGTGGGAGGATACCAAGGAAATAGGTAGGGCTAAGAAATAGGTTCTGCTGAGGGAATATAAGCAGCTAGGGGCTAAATTAAAAAGCAGAACCACAAAGGTAATAATTTCGGGATTACTACCTCAACAACGAGCAAATTGGTGTAGGGTAAATAAGATCAGAGAGTTTAGTACGTGGCTCAAAGATTGGTGTGGGTGAAATGGTGGTTTGATTCATTGGGCACTGGCACCTGTACTGGGGAAAGAGGGAGCTGTACCACTGGGACAGCCTGCACCTGAATCGTGCTGGGACCAGTGCCCTGGTGAATCATATAACTAGGATGTAGAGAGATCTTTAATCTAAATATTGTAAGGGGGGAGGGTTCAGGTGAGGGCAAATTTAGAAAATTAACAAGAAAGGACAAGGCAATAGTGCAGGGTAGTAATAGGGGTTATGATAACCAGAGTGTGACAGAAAGGACAAAGCATGAAAAATAAGAGTGCACCAATAAATAAAGTCAGAGTAGGGAAAATGGTAAAAAAAGACAGAATTAAAGGCTCTTTATGTAAATACATGCAGCATTCATATGAAGATGGATAAATTGATAGCAAAAATAGAAATTAATGGGTATGATATGATAGCCATTACAGAGACATGGTTGCAAGGTGACCAAGGCTAGGAACTAAATATTCAAGGTATTTCACATTTTGGAAGAATAGGAAGAAAGGAAAAAGAGGTGGGTTAGCTCTGTTAATAAAGGATGCGATCAGTACAGTAGTGAGAAATGATCTTGGCTCAGAAAGTCAAGATGTAGAATCAGTTTGGGTGGAGATAAGAAATGACAAAGGAAAGAAGTCACTGGTGGGAGTAATTAATAGGCCACCTAACAGTAGCTACACTGTAGGACAAAGTATAAATCAAGGCTTGTAGAAAGGTACTGCAATAATCGTGGGCAATGTTAATCTTCATATAGATTGGACTAATCCAATTGGCAAAGGTAGCCTGGAGAATGTGTTCATAGAGTGTATTCAGGACAGTTTCTTAGAACAATATGTTCTGGAACCAAACTGGGAGCAGGCTATTTTAGACCTAGTAATGTTGAATGAGACAGGATTAATAAATGACCTCATAGCAAAGGATCCTCTAGGCAAGAGTGATTATAGCATGTGTCATGATCCTGTAGTTTTTTTTCCTTTTCCAGTAAGTATGCAGTGTGCCTTTAAGGTTGTAAAAGGATCAGTACTGCTTGAAGAACCAGCAAGGCTCAGGAATTACTAAGAAGATGTATTTTGGTTGCCATTGGATACAACCATATGGAAAGGGAACCAACCAGCTTCAAAGAATGCATCCTGGTTACCCGGCAACAGCCATTCAGAGAACAAGGACAAAATATACAATGTTGCAATTACATTTTTTGAACTGGCTTTTGAGACATAGTTAACAGACACAGAGACACAACTATCTGCTGGCAAATACTGAAGGAAATAGGAGAGTTCTCCCTCAGTTTATTTAACCCTTATTTATTATACTCTCTCAAAATTTTAAAGAAGCTTCAAGCCTTTTAATTTCTTAAAAGAAAATATCCAATTACTTTAACTATTGAACTGTAATTGCTGAATTCATCGCTGGAAAAGAAAGAAGAACATCACTTCAGCTGTTGAACTAGACTACAGACTGTTCTACTGTTGAAGAACTTTTTTTCCCCAGCTGTGAAGACTTCAAGCAACCTTGGGCTGTTCCACATTGGAAGATTCCACTTCGGCAGGAGCAGAAATCTTCAAAAACACTAGTTTTTCGATTTTAAATGTTGTTTATATCTTGTTTATAGTTGTGTTTAAGAATTTAGTTTTTCAAATTAAACAGTTTATTTGTTGATCTAAAGACACTTGGTTTGGTTAGCCTCATTCAGGGGTTAATAGATGGTCAATTTGGTTGTGGCTTTATTTAATTTGGAAAGTTTAAAGTGATATATTAGGTGATCTGTGGAGGGGCAGGACTGAATCAACAGTGCGTTTCTCCCACCACAATCAGAATCATATATTTTGATTGGGGGCTTTGTCTTGAGCGGTCGGTCGTAACACATGATGGAATTTAATATTCAGTTGGAGGGTGAAAAGTTGGGTCTGAAACTTGAGTTTTAAACTTAAATAAAGGGAATTACAAAGGTATGAAGACAGAGTTGGCTAAAGTGGACTGGGAAAATAAGTTAAAAAGTAAGACAGTGGAGAAGTTTTAAGGTGATATTTCATAACTCTGAACAAAGATATATTCCATTGAGAAACAAAGACTCTATGAGAAGGATGCACCATCCATGGCTAAATAAGGAAGTTAAGGATAGTATCAAATTGAAAGAAAAAGTGTACAATGCTGCAAAGATTTGTGGTAGACCAGAAGATTGGGAAAATTTTAGAAACCAGCTGAAGATGACGAAAAAAATTGAAGGAGAAATTCAGGAGTATGAGAGTAAACTAGCAAGAAATATAAAACAGACAAAAAAGCTTCGACAAATATATCAAAAGGAAGAGAGTAGCTAAAGTAAGTGTTGCTCCACAAGAGGATGAGACTTGTGAATTAACAATGGGAATATCAGAGGCTTTGAACAAGTATTTTGTATTTGTCTTTGAGGATGTAGCAAGCAGGGTGGATAAGGGGAACCAGCAGATGTAGTGTATTTGGATTTCTAAAAGGTAATTGATAAGGTGCTCAATAAAAGGTTACTGAACAAGATAAGAGCACATGGTGTTGGGGGTAATACATTAGCATGGATAGAGGATTGGCTAATTAACAGGAAACAGAGAGTGGGGATAAATGGGGCATTTTCTGGTTGGCAAACCGTAATTGGAGTTTTTTTTATTCTTTCATGGGATATAGGTGGCAGAGACAAGGCCAGCATTTTCATGGGATGTAGGTGGCAGAGACAAGGCCAGCATTTGTTGCCATATTTGCCCTTGGGAAGGTAGTGGTGAGTTGCCTTTTTGAACCGCTGTAGTCCATCTGGTGCAGGTACACTCATAGTGCTGTTAGGAAGGGATTTCCAGGATTTTGATCCAGCAACAGTGAAGGAATGGCAATATATTTCCAAGTCAGGATGGTATGTGACTTGAAGAAGAACATGCAGGGTGTAGTGTTCCCATGCATCTGCTAACCTTGTCCTTCCAGGTGGAAGAAGTCATGGGTTTGGAAGGTGCTATTGAAGGAGGCGTGGTGAGTTCTGCAGTGCATCTTGTATCTGGTTTACACTGCGATCACTGTGCATCGGTGGTGGAGAGAGTGAATGTTGAGGGTTGTGGATGGGGTGCCAATCCAGTGGGCTGCTGTGTCCTGGATGGTGCTGAGCTTCCTGAGTGTTGTTGGAGCTACACTCATCCAGGCAAGTGGAGAGTATTCCATCACACTCCTGACTTGTGCCTTGTAGATGGTGGACAGGCTTTGGGGAGTCAGGACGTGAGTTACTCGCCACAGAATTCCCAGCCTCTGACCTGCTCTTGTAGCCACAGTAATTATGTGTCTGCTTCACTTCAGTTTCTGGTCAATGTTGACCCCAGGATATTGATAGTGGGGGTTTCAGCAATGACAATGCCATTGAATGTCAAGGGGAGATGGTTAGATTCTCTCCTATTGGAGATGGTCATTGCCTGGCACTTGTGTGGCACGAATATTACTTGCCACTTATCAGCCCAAGCCTGGATATTGTCCAGGTCTTGCTGCATCTGAACACGGACTGCTTCAGTATCTCAGGAGTTGCAAATGGTACTGAACATCATGCAATCATCAGTGAACATGCCCATTTCTAACATTTTGATGGAGGGAAGGTCATTGATGAAGCAGCTGACGATGGATGGGCCTAGGGCACTACCCTGAGGAACTCCTGCGGCAATGTCCTGGGGCTTAAATGATTGGCCTCCAACAACCACAACCATCTTCCTTTGTACTCGATATGACTCCAACCAGTGGAGAACATAGAACATAGAACATAGAACATAGAACATAGAACAGTACAGCACAGGACAGGCCCTTCGGCCCACGATGTTGTGCCGAACCTTTAACCTACTCTAAGATCAAACTAACTACCTACCCTTCATTCTACTATCATCCATGTACCTATCCAAGAGTCGCTTAAATGCCCCTAATGTATCTGCCTCTACTACCACCGCTGGCAGCGCATTCCACGCACCCACCACTCTCTGTGTAAAGAACCTACCTCTGACATCTCCCCGAAACCTTCCTCCAATCACCTTAAAATTATGCCCCCTGGTGATAGCCCTTTCCACCCTGGGAAAAAGTCTCTGACTATCCACTCTATCGATGCCTCTCATCATCTTGTACCCCTCTATCAAGTCACCTCTCATCCTTCTTCGCTCCAATGAGAAAAGCCCTAGCTCCCTCAATCTTCCTTCGTAGGACATGCCCTCCAGTCCAGGCAGCATCCTGGTAAATCTCCTCTGCACCCACTCGAAAGCTTCCACATCCTTCCTATAATGAGGCGACCAGAACTGAACACAATATTCCAAGTGTGGTCGAACCAGGGCCTTATAGAGCTGCAGCATAACCTCGCGGCTCTTAAACTCAATCCCCCTGTTAATGAAAGCCAACACACCATACGCCTTCTTAACAACCCTATCCTGTCTTTAAGCCTGTATGCCGCATTCAAATTCGACATTCCAAAATGAATCACTTCACACTTTTCCAGGTTGAACTCCATCTGCTACTTCTCAGCCCAGCTCTGCATCCTGTCAATGTCCCGTTGCAACCTACAACAGCCTTCCACACTATCCACAACTCCAGCAACCTTCGTGTCATCGGCAAACGTGCTAACCCAGCCTTCCACTTCCTCATCCAAGTCATTTATAAAAATCACAAAGAGCAGAGGTCCCAGAACAGATCCTTGTGGAATACCACTGGTCACCAAGCTCCATGCTGAACACTTTCCATCTACTACCACCCTCTGACTTCGATGGGCCAACCAATTTTGTATCCAGACAGCCAACTTTCCCTGAATCCCATGCCTCCTTACTTTCTGAATGAGCCTACCATGGGGAACCTTATCAAACGCCTTGCTAAAATCCATATACACCACATCCACTGCTCTTCCTTCATCAATGTGTTTTGTCACATCTTCAAATAATTCAATAAGGCTTGTGAGGCATGACCTGCCCCTCACAAAGCCATTCTGACTGTCTCTAATCAAACCATGCTTTTCCAAATAATCATAAATCCTGTCTCTCAGAATCCTCTCCAATAATTTGCCCACTACCGACATAAGACTGACTGGTCTATAATTCCCAGGGTTATCCCTATTCCCTATCTTGAACAAGGGAACAACATTTGCCACCCTCCAATCATCCGGTACTACTCCAGTGGACAGTGAAGACACAAAGATCATCGCCAAAGGCGCAGCAATCTCTTCCCTCGCTTCCCGTAATATCCTTGGGTATCTCCCGTCTGGCCCCGGGGACTTATCTATCCTCATATCATTCAAAATTTCCAGCACATCCTCCCTCTTCACCTCAACCTGTTCGAGCATATCAGCCTGTTCCACGCTGTCCTCACAAATGACCAGGTCCCTCTCACTAGTGAATACTGAAGCAAAGTATTCATTAAGGACCTCCCCTACCACCTCCGACTCCAGGCACAAGTTCCCTCCACTATCCCTGATCGGCCCTACCCTCACTCTGGCCATCCTCTTGTTCCTCACCTAAGTGTAGAACGCCTTGGGATTTTCCTTAATCCTACCCGCCAAGACTTTTTCATGTCCCCTTCTAGCTCTCCTAAGTCCATTCTTCAGTTCCTTCCTGGCTACTTTGTAAACCTCTAGAGCCCTGTCTGATCCTTGCTTCCTCAACCTTAAGTAAGCTTCCTTCTTCCTCTTGACTAGCTGTTCCACATCTCTTGTCATCCAAGGTTCCTTCACCCTACCATCCCTTCCCTGCCTCATCGGGACAAACCTATCCAGCAGTCGCAGCAAGTGCTCCCTAAACAACATCCACATTTCTGTCGTGCATTTCCCTGAGAACATCTGTTCCCAATTTATGCTCCCCAGTTCCTGCCTAATAGCATTGTAATTTCCCCTCCCCCAATTAAATATTTTCCCATTCCGTCTGCTCCTGTCCCTCTCCATGACTATAGTAAAGGTCAGGGACTTGTGATCACTATCACCGAAATGCTCTCCCACCGAGAGATCTGCCACTTGGCCTGGTTCGTTGCCAAGCACCAAGTCCAACATAGTCTCCCCTCTAGTCGGCCAATCTACATATTGAGTCAGGAAACCTTCCTGGACAAACCTGACAAAAACTGCTCCATCCAAACTATTTGCACTAAGGAGGTTCAATCAATATTAGGGAAGTTGAAGTCACCCATGACAACAACCCTGTTACTTCTGCACCTTTCCAAAATCTGCCTCCCAATCTGTTCCTCCATATCTCTGTTGCTATTGGGGGGTCTATAGAAAACTCCCAACAAAGTGACTGCTCCTTTCTTGTTTCTGACTTCCACCCATAATGACTCAGTAGACAAACCCTCCTCGACGACCTCCCTTTCTGCAGCTGTGATACTATCCCTGATTAACAATGCCACTTCCCCACCTCTTTTACCTCCCTCCCTATTCCTTTTGAAACTTCTAAACCCCGGAACATCCAACATCCATTCCTGCCCCTGTGATATCCACGTCTCCGTAATGGCCACAACATCGTAGCTCCAAGTATTGATCCATGCTCTAAGTTCATCACCCTTATTCCTGACACTTCTTGCATTAAAATAGACATACTTCAACCCATCATACTGGCTGCAACTTTCCCCTGTCAACTATCTAACCTTCCTCACAGACTCTCTGCACTCGGTATCTGCCTGTTCAACAGCTACCCCATCCACTGATCCGTATCTCCGGTTCCCATCCCCCTGCCAAACTAGTTTAAACCCTCCCGAAGAGCTCTAGCAAACCTCCCACCCAGGATATTGGTGCCCCTTCAGTTCAGATGCAACCCGTCCTTCTTGTACAGGTCCCACCTTCCCCAGAAGGTATCCCAATGATCCACATATCTGAATCCCTCCCTCCTACACCAGTTCTGTAGCCACGTGTTCAGCTGCACTCGCTCCCTGTTTCTAGCCTCACTCGGGAGGAGATTGCAGAGCCTTTGTCCTTGATCTTTATGTCGTTATTGTCGACAGGAATAGTGCCGGAGGACTGGAGGATAGCAAATGTTGTCCCCTTGTTCAAGAAGGGGAGTAGAGACAGCCCTGGTAATTCTTGACCTGTGAGCCTTACTTCGGTTGTGGGTAAAATGTTGGAAATGGTTATAAGAGACAGGATTTATAATCATCTTGAAAAGAATAAGTTCATTAGCGATAGTCAGCACGGTTTTGTGACGGGTAGGTCGTGCCTCACAAACCTTGTTGAGGTTTTCGAGAAGGTGACCAAACAGGTGGATGAGGGTAAAGCAGTGGATGTGGTGTATATGGATTTCAGTAAGGCGTTTGATAAGGTTCCCCATGGTAGGCTATTGCAGAAAATACGGAAGTATGGGGTTGAAGGTGATTGAGAGCTTTGGATCAGAAATTGGCTAGCTGAAAGAAGACAGAGGGTGGTGGTTGATGGCAAATGTTCATCCTGGAGTTTAGTTACTAGTGGTGTACCGCAAGGATCTGTTTTGGGGCCACTGCTGTTTGTCATTTTTATAAATGACCTGGAAGAGGGTGTAGAAGGGTGGGTTAGTAAATTTGCGGATGACACGAAGGTCGGTGGAGTTGTGGATAGTGCCGAAGGATGTTGTCGGGTACAGAGGGACATAGATAGGCTGCAGAGCTGGGCTGAGAGATGGCAAATGGAGTTTAATGCGGAAAAGTGCGAGGTGATTCACTTTGGAAGGAGTAACAGGAATGCAGAGTACTGGGCTAATGGGAAGATTCTTGGTAGTGTAGATGAACAGAGAGATCTTGGTGTCCAGGTGCATAAATCCCTGAAGGTTGCTCCCCAGGTTAATAGGGCTGTTAAGAAGGCATATGTTGTGTTAGCTTTTATTAGTAGGGGGATCGAGTTTCGGAGCCACGAGGTCATGCTGCAGCTGTACAAAACTCTGGTGAGACCGCACCTGGAGTATTGCGTGCAGTTCTGGTCACCGCATTATAGGAAGGATGTGGAAGCTATGGAAAGGGTGCAGAGGAGATTTACTAGGATGTTGCCTGGTATGGAGGGAAGGTCTTACGAGGAAAGGCTGAGTGACTTGAGGTTGTTTTCATTGGAGAGAAGGAGGAGGAGAGGTGACTTAATAGAGACATATAAGATAATCAGAGGGTTAGATAGGGTGGATAGTGAGAGTCTTTTTCCTCGGATGGTGATGGCAAACACGAGGGGACATAGCTTTAAGTTGAGGGGTGATAGATATAGGACAGATGTCAGAGGTAGTTTCTTTACTCAGAGAGTAGTACGGGCATGGAACGCCCTGTCTGCAGCCGTACTAGACTCGCCAACTTTAAGGGCATTTAAGTGGTCATTGGATAGACATATGGATGAAAATGGAATAGTGTCGGTCAGATGGTTTCACAGGTCGGCGTAACATCGAGGGCCGAAGGGCCTGTACTGCACTAATTCTAATTCTAATTCTAATTCTAAAAAAAAAAGCACGTGGCACCGGTATCAATCCTGAGATTACTACTCTGCTCGTCCTGCCTTTTAGCTTCCAACCTAACTCCCTATATTCGCTTTTCAGGTCCTCATCCCTTTTTCTAGCTATGTCATTGGTACCAATATGTACCACGACCTCTGGCTGCTCCCCCTCCCCCTTAAGAATCCTGTGGACTCGATCTGTGACATCCCTGACCCTGACACCCGGGAGGCAACATACCATCCGGGAGTCTCGTTTGCGACCACAGAATCTCCTGTCTGTTCCTCTAACCATTGAATCTCCTATCACTATCGCGCTCCTATTCTCCCCCCTTCCCTTCTGAGCCACTGAGCCAGGCTCAGTGCCAGAGACCTGGCCACTGTGGCTTTCCTCTGGTAGGTCGTCCCCCCCAACCGTATCCAAAACGGTATACGTATTATTGAGGGGAATGGCCACAAGGGATCCCTGCACTGTGCGCCTATTCCCTTTCCCTCCCCTGATGGTCACCCAGCTACCTTTATCCTGTAACTTAGGTGTCACTACTTCCCTATAACTGCTCGCTATCACCCCCTCTGCATCCTGAATGATCCAAAGTTCATCTCAAGGAGAGATTTACCCTTGATTCCCATTGACTTCAGATTGGCTCGAGTTCCTTGATGCCACATTCGGTCAAATGCTGCCTTGTATCCAGGTCAATTACTCCCACCTCACCTCTTGAGTTCAGCTCTTTTGTCCATGTTGGACCAAAGCTGTAGTGAAGTCAGGAGCCGAGTGGCCCTGGCGGAACCCAAACTGAGCATCAGTGAGCAGGTTATTGCTGTTTAAGTAGCGCTTGATAGCACTGTCAATCGGACATACCTGGGCAATTGTCAGGTAAATGCCAGTGTTATAGCTGTGCTGGAACAGCTTGGCTAGGGGTGCAGCTTGTTCTGTAGCATAAGTCTTCAGTAGTACAGCCAGGATGTTGTCAGGACCCATAGTCTTTGCAGTATCCAGTGTCTTCAGCTGTTTCTTGATATCACATGGAGTGAATTGAATTAGCTGAAGACTGGCATCTGTGATGCTGGGGACCTCAGGAAGAGCCCAAGATGGATCATCCACTCAGCACTTCTGGCTGAAGATGGTTGCAAATGCTTCAGCCTTTTCTTTTGAACTGATGTGCTGGGCTGCCCCATCATTGAGGATGGGGATATTTATGGAGTCTCGTCCTCCTGTTAGCTGTTTAATTGTCCACTACCATTCACAACTGGATGTGGCAGGACTGCAAAGCTTTGATCTGATCTGATGGTTGTGGAATTGCTTAGCTTTGTCTATCGCATGCTACTTCTGCTGTTTGGCATGCAAGGAGTCCTGTGTTGTAGCTTCATCAGGTTGACACTTCATTTTTAGATATACCTGGTGCTACTCGTGGCATGCCCTCTTGCTCTCCTCATTGAACCAGGGTTGATTCCCCCGGCTTAATGGTAATGGTAGAGTGAGGGATCTGCTGGGCCATGAAGTGACAGATTGTGGTTGAATACAATTCTGCTGCTGCTGATGGCTCACAGCGCCTCATGGGTGCTGAGTTTTGAGCTGCCAGATCTATTCTCAATCTATCCCATTTAGCACAGTGCACACCACACAACACGATGGAGGGTATCCTCAATGTGGAGACGGGACTTTTTTTTCACAAGGAATGTGTGGTGGTCACTCCTACCAATACTGTCATGGACAGATGCATGTGCAACAGTTAGTTGGTGAGGATAGGATCCAGTCAATTATTTCCCTCTTGTTAGTTCTCTCACCACCTGCCACAGGCCCAGTCTGGCAGATATGTCCTTCAGAACTTGATCCACTCTGTCAGTAGTGGAGCTACCGAGCCATTTTTGGTGATGGACATTTAAGTCCCCCACCCAGAGTACTCTCTGTGCCCGAGCCCCCTCAGTGCTTCTTCCAAGTGGTGTTCAACATGGAGGAGTACTGATTCATCAGCAGAGGGATAGCGGTAGATTGTATACAGCAGAAGGTTTCTTTGTCCATGTTTGACCTGATGCCAATAAACCTCATCGGGTCCGGCGTCAATGTTGAGGACTCCTAAGGCAACTCCCTCTTGACTGTGCTGCCACCTCTGGTGGGTCTGACCTGCCAGTGGGACAAGACATACCCGGGAATGGTGATGGTGGTGTCTGGGACATTGGATGTAAGGCATGTTTTCATGACTATGACTATGTCAGGCTGTTGCTTGACTAGTTTGTGGGACAGCTCTCCCAATTTTGGCACAGGCCCCCTGCTACAATCAGGTGAGGAGGGGTCGAAGGGCTCCCCTCTTGTCCCTCCCCTTGTTTGACCACAACACGTTTTATTTCTTTTTTTAACGTGGATGTACTTGCCAATTCAGTGAGTGTTTAAGTATTTACTATTTGCTATGATCATTGAAGAACCAATCAGACAGGTTTTCTTGAGTTTAGCGAAGAGGTTGACTTTATTGTACATAAACTGATCTAAGTAAAATTATAAACTATGCTCCAACTTTCACACACACACACATACACACACACACACGCACGCACACACAAATAGGTTACAGAGTGGGGAAGGATAGCTTAGTCGGATTAGAGTCCAAAGCAATAAAAAGGGGTATACAGTCTGTGGGGTTTGGTGACTTAGCTTGCCTCCAACTGAACTTGGTGCTCCTGAGGCTTCCAGCTTGCAGATGTGACCAGCTGGGTAGGTGCTTCTCCTGGAGAACAGCAAGGTAGATGATTTCCTTCATGGGGTCTCTGCCTGCAGCAGTGATAGGCCTAGGTTGTTATGGCCAGCAGGTAGGGTTCAAAACTTGCCAGGTGGACTGGAGAGACAGAGAGAGAAGGACCCCACTTGGGTCTTCTCTGGTTTGTGTCTAGTTTCTTTTCTGGTCTGCAGAGAGAGAAAAATCAGCTTAAACCCACAGATGGTGAGGCCTGTCACATGATTGTCACCCAGTGTGTATTTCCTCTTACAACTTAATCAGTTCATGTCTAGGAATTCCCTTCTTCCAACCAGGGTCCCATTGTTCAAATGATTGACTTTGAGTGGTTTGTCTCCACCAGTTTAATGTCCCAAGTGATTGCTGTTAATGTCTTGTTAATGGGGACAGGACAAGTAATCCACTCAAAATCCCTAGGTTATTGTTCTGGCTGAGGACTGAGCAGATACTATTTCTCCACCTCGATGCATTGGAACGAAGGGTATTTTATGCAAATTGTGGTGGCCATTTTAGCTGCTAGCAGTCACTTTTTAATCTGTTCTTTTCTCCTTTTTTAAAATTTAATTCAGGTTTCCAGCCAGTGGAATAAGAAATCATCATTCAGCATAGCACACTTTTGTGATACCCTCGGATATTAGTAAGAAGGACTCTGTAGGGTCAACAGGACTGGGTTTGCCATTGTCATTTCCAATGCTTCGGTTGATGCCAGCTGTTCCATCTAGGTTTATTCCTCTTCAACTTTTGTGTAGTGTTTTTGTACAACTGAATGGTTTGCTCAGCCATTTCAGAGGGAAATTAAGAGACAATCATATTGCGTGGAGTCTGGAGTCACATGTAGGACAGACCAGCTAAAACGGCAGATTTCCTTCCTTAAAGTGTATTACTGAACCAGGTGGGTTTTTACGACAAACTATGGTAATTTCATGGTCAACATTGCTGACCAGCCTTCGATTCCAGATTTTCATTAATTAATTAAATTTAAATTCCACCACTATGCCACTGTTTCCTCATCGGGAGCACTGCTGGGGCCTCAACTACTTATGATCTATATTAATGACTTGGACGAAGGGACCGAGTGTATTGTCAGCAAATTTGCGGGAAAGCAAGTTGTGAGAGGACTCAATGTATCTGCAAAGCGATACAGATGGATGAAGTAAGTGGGCAAAAATTTGGCAGATCGTGTATAATGTGGGAAAATGTGAGGTTATGATGCTTCCCCTCATGGGGGGAATTTAGATCCAGGGAGCACAGTTTCAAAAAAGTGGTCTCACAGTTAAGACGGAGATGAGAAGGAATTTCTTCTCTCAGAGAGTCTTGGAATTCTCTTCCCCAGAGAGTAGCGGAGGCTGAGTTATTCAAGGCTGTGAGAAAGATTTTTGATCCACAAGGGAATCAAGGGTTATGGGGGCAGGCAGGAAAGTGGAGTTAAGGCCACAATCAAATCAGCCAAGATTTTATTGAAATATAAAGCAGGCTCAAGGGGGCAAACGGCCTACTCCTGCTCCTATTTTTTATGATCTTATGTTCTGATGAGAGAAGGAGGGAAGCAATGATCAGGAGCATGAGGGAGGCAGTGACCGGGAGAATGAGGGAGGCAGTGATCAGAAGAGGGAGGGTGGCAGTGACTGGGAGAATGAGGGAGGCAGCAATCAGGAGAGGGAGGGAGGCAGCGACTGGAAGAGGGAGGGAGGCAATGATTGGAAGAATGAGAGAGGCAGTGACTGGGAGAGGGAGGGAGGCAGCGATCAGGAGGGGGAGCGAGGCAGTGACCAGGGGAGGGAGGGAGGCAGTGACGGGGTGGGGGAAGGGACTAGTGATCAGGAGAAAGAGGGAGGCAATGAATGGGACAGGGAGGGAGGCAGCAATCAGGAGAGGGAGGGAGACAGTGACTGGGAGAGGGAGGAAGGCAGTGACTGGGTGGGGGAGGGCCCAGTGATCAGGAGAATGAGGGAAATAATGACCAGGAGAGGGGAGGAGGCAGTGATGAGGAGTATGAGGGAAGCAGTGAACAGGAGAGGGAGGGAGACAGTGACTGGGAGAGAGATGGAGGCGACGAACAGGAGAATGAGGAGAGAGTGACCGGGAGTGGGAGCAGGCAGTGACTGGAAGAGGGAGGGAGGCAGTGAAGAAGAGAGGGAAGGAAGCAATCGGGATGGAAGTGTGAGCTGTGGCCGGCAGCAGCCCTCGGTTCCCCAAACTCTGGCCCAGGGGACACATTTCCTCATATTACAACATTGATTAGATTCCAAAACTACTTCAAAACAGCATGTTATAGCATCCTAATGTTGTGAAAGGTGCTATATTATTGCAAGTTCTTTCTTTCTTCGTTGAGGTTATCTTTTGAAAGCAGTAAGGTTCCCTGACAGAAGGGAATGTAAAGCTGGGCCAGTATTCCAATCTGACAACTGATACATCTTCATTACTTTAAATGAACAGTGCTCGTCACAATATTTATATTAACGGCCGAGTTCCTGTTCATTCATTTATGATAAGGATTAAAAAAATGACAGGAACTGGTGGCTGTTTTATAACGCTCCACTAAAAGTGAGTCACCAAAAAATTAGCGACCAACTTTTGTCTGGCTGAAACATGATTACCTTGATAAGTTTTGCAACAATGCAATGATTCATTATTTATTTATTTCTAAAAAAATGTTGAATGTCCTGAAAGATTATGTAATACTTAAAATGAGAAAGGTGTTCAGAAATTGACAAAGGCATGAGGTATCAAGCCCTGAAATGATCAATCACCAGTCACATCTTCTCCTTTGTTA